>NC_050581.1:24188357-24788357 GCF_011100635.1 Trichosurus vulpecula
ATTGCACTATAGGCCATCTCTCACACTCAGGCAGAGTGCAGGAGAGATAGGAGAATAGCTGAGAGATATCAGTGTAGCAGGGAGACACTAGTGAGGGAACTTCACTGTGAGCCATCCCTCACAATATGTATATGTATATGCACATATGTATATGCATGTATTTGTGCATATAGGCATATGCATTTATGCACGTGTATCACACATAAGATATAGCTCATGCATATGTATTATATCACATATGATAACAAGATATACACACACACACACACACACACACATATATATATATAAATACAGAGAGATTTATGTATACACATGTGAATGTATGTTTGTGTTATATATAAATAATGTCAAAGTAATCTGAGGAGGGAGAGCAATGACAGTCGGGGAGGACTGGAGAAGGCTCCATGAAGGAGATGGAACCTTAGCTTAATCTTGAAGTAAGTGACAGAAGTGAAGAGAGAATGAATTCTAGAGAAGAGGCAAAAATAAATAGATAGTTATAAATGACACTTATGGCATATATCACATATGACCTAAGGAGTATAAGTATATACACTTTTGTATATACATATGCATACATATATATATATATATATATATAATGTATATTTGTATACTTTTGTGTGTGTACACATACACACATACATACAGAGAGATAGAGACAGAAACAGACTTCAGGATGGGAATCACATATGACACTCAAGGTATAGAAAAATAGATACATAGATAAAATATGAAAAATAGCATATATGTAGTCATAGAATATTGGGGGAAGAAAAACTGGCATGAAAAACAAACAAAATACTGTGACCCTGGACAAGTAGCTAAAAGTAAGTGCTCTAGGCAAATTTCATAAGACTATAAATATTAGGGAAAATGCTGATCTACATTAGAAGAAATTTCTTTACCGAGGGAGTTTTCCCATGAAATTGAAGGCTCAATCCCCATCCTCTATTAATTTTTTTTTTAATTTTCCAATAGATAATAAAACTCTGTCCCTTCCTGCTACACTATATGAGAAAGTGAAGAAAATCATGTTGTGACCCTGTCCGTCTACTCCAATGTGTACCTCCTAGCCTACTCATGAGTTATGAGACTGCTCCTTTCTTTGCTTCATTACACCTAGGTCAATGGTAAAATCTATGTGTCTGAGACAAAACACTTAGGCAGTACGGCACAGGATATTAAATTTATCAGAATGGTTGAAATCACAATGTCATGAACCTAGGCAGAATACCAGGCTCCCAGATTTTCCAATCTAGTAGTTACTGTGATTTCAAAGATTGAAGGTGCTCAGGACAACGTAATATCCCTGAGCTAGACAGAAATGTATGGTCAATGTAAAACAACAGTTGAATATCGAAGAAAATATTGAATGTTCCCTTACGATCGATAGCATTTAATAGATACCTACTATCATAAGGACTGGAAATGTTCCAAAACTCCAAGCAATATATTATCTCTTCAGTATGGGTAAATAAAGACAGAAAAAAAGAATCACAATCTTCAAGGAGGTTACTTTCTCCTGGAAGACTACTGCATGCACTCTGGTAAATCAAAGTTAATTTGAGTGAAGAGAGAAGTGACAATTGGGGAGGACTGGAGAAGGCTCCATGGGGTACCTCAGCTCAATCTTGAAGTAAGAGATGGAAGTGAAGAGAAAGTGTCCATTCTAGACATGAGGCAAAGTCTGTGCAAAGACACAGAGAATCTTATCTTGGATTTTTTAGTTCAAGGAAAAACTCATTGTCCTCTTTGGCTGGAACATGGATTGCATCAAGAAGAGTAAAATATCATATCTGTAAGGGCAGATGGGAAACAAATAATGTATGTTTTAAATACCAGGCTTATTAATTTGTATTTTACTTTAAAGGCTATAAGGAACTCTGAAAACTTGTGAGTAGTGACTTGGTCAGCTGAATCTTAGGAAGATTATTTTGGCAGAAATGTAGAGGATGGATTAAACAGTGGAGGTAACAGGAGAAGCATTTAAGAATAAGGAGGCTATTTCAACATCCAGTTCAGAAGCGAAGAGGGTCTGACCAAGGATAGTGATCCTGGGAGAAAGGGCAATATTATTTTAGAGATTTTGTGGAGGTAGGATTAAAAAGACCTGGCAACTGATTCAATATGGGAAGAAAATGTAAGGAAGGGAAGTCATGGACAATTCTGAAGTTATGTGCCTATACACCTAGTTATATAATGGTGCTCTTAAGATATTTGGGGAAAGACTTCTCCCCAGGATGTCTAACCCTAGGAGTCGACTATGCCATGCTGAGGCAGGAGCTGGACCTTCCACTTGCCCACCCCTGACAGTTGGGCACCCCCAACGAGTGCTGCACCAGCACAAGAAGCTCATCCTCTAGCAGCAGTACCACAATCTGAGGTTGCCTCTCTTACTGCTGCACCCAGACAGATGGGTTTGATGGCCCAGATGGCTACCACCACAGCAGCAGTTGCAGTGGCCTCAGCTGTCGGCCACACTATTGGTCATTCCATTACTAGTGGCTTTGGTGGTGGGAGCAGTGCTGAGCCTGCAAGGCCTGATATCACCTACCAGTAGCCTAAGGGAACCCAGTCAGTGTACCAGCAGCAGCAGCAGCAATATGGTCCCTTCCACTATGAGATGAAGCAGTTCTTAGAGTATGCCCAGAACCATGGTGACCTCAAGCTGTGTGAGGGCTTTAGCAAGGTGCTGACCAGTGCAGGTTTGCAAATAGATTAACCTAATTGAGACCTTCAAAAGGAAGAAATGGAAAAATCTATTCTGAAGACCAACCTAATTTAACCTAATCCATAATTAGTAGTGAAATGATGAAGAAAGTTCAGAGCACCAGTACTTTGTTTCTTTGTCTATTTGTCAGTAATATCCTTTTGTTTCAGATAGCCTTCAAGGAGGAGAAAGGTATTCCCACTGTGGAGATAACATGAGATAATATAAATGTTGGGATGAGGCAAGTGCTTGTGTGGTCTCTCATCAAAATGAAAGATTGTGTGGAAACTCTTAGGAAAAAGAGTATCTTAAGTTATGGCTAGTGATTAAAATAAAGTTTATTTCCTCCTGGAAAAAAAAATATTTTGGGAAGACTGGAAGAAAAGCAGCTCTGGGGGGGTGATAATGAATTGATATGTATATTATATATATATATATATATATATATATATATATATATATATATATATATATATATATATATATAGTTATAAATACATATAGATATGTAATCAGTAAGTGAGTACATGAGATCTCCCCTCCCATTTGAAGAGGCTTCACATGGGGCTCCAGGTGGGGCCAATGAAGGGAGGTCTCATTAGATCTTCCCTCCTAAGGAGGCCACAAACCCTTAGTTACTAGGTGCTAAGCCAATGTGAGAGTGAAGCCTTGAGGATCCTAAGGGGAGTTGCTAAGACCAGAGCCAAAAATAGTGGGTGCCTAAGTTATGGTCACTCACATGATGTTTGATGATGTCCAGAGACCGTATAAAAAGAGAGAACTGAGCTATTTGCTTGAGGCTCTCACCCCGGAGGAGTGTTGGCTTGGAACTCTGGACAGCCACTGTAAGAGCCTCTGGGCTCACCCAGATGTTGACGGTTTCTTGGTAACTACGGATTGTATTTGGTTGTAGCAATGATCTGCTAGCAGCTCCTGCAGGGGTGTAAGACCCACCAATAACCAGCACACAGAAAGCTGCCAACACAGGTTCTTTGATCTGCTTTACTAAGGAAAGTAACTTTAGGGGGTTAACAATCTCAGTTTAATCAAACATACAAACATCATTCATGGTTCAGGGGGATAAGATCAGCCCCCTGAACTTCAAGCCAAATACAAACAGAAATTACAAACATCAGCAGACAGACCTTATCTGATTCAAATCACAATTCATACTTACCAGAGAAACACCTACATCTGGGTTGCAAAGCTGTAGTGCAGTTTGCAGCCTGCCCAGATTCTTAACACTCCTTCCATGAGTATGCCCCAAAAGTCAAACACCAAGCTGTCCTCAATTATATCTTGTTCAGAGCCCTGAGGACTCTGACCTCACCCAGGCTGGGTATGGGAAAGTTCCCTATCCCCAGTACCACATCACATACAAATCAATGACTCCCAATTGTCTCAGTGCTGAGAAATACTCCAAGGCAAAAAGATCCCACTTTATCTGCCCCATTCAAACAAAGGCCAGAATCATTAAAGGTGCTTAAGAGAACAGCAAAAAATCCTACCTTAGTTATTATCAATACATTGGTCTGCTTTTAATGTATGTTTGCAATTTGTTTGTATTTGCTCTGAAGTTCAGTGTGCTGGATTTTCCCCCTGAACTAAGTGAATAATATATGTATGTTTGATTGAAGTAAAATTTTTAACCCCCTAATGTTACTTGCCTTAGTAAAGCAGATCCAAAGAATCTGTGCTGGCAGCATTCTTGTTGTTGGGCTTGTGTTCGTCTTTCATCCCCACAGCAGCTGCTAGCTGAATTGTTCCAACAAGATATATAATTGATATAGATATATCATAAATAATCAGATAGACAGCAGGATAAAAAAGAGGTAACAATAGAGTGTAAGTCAAGGGAGAAGAAACTACATAGGAAATAGAACATTTGCAGGGTCAAAGATTACTAAGAAGACAAATAAAATGAGGGCTGAATGACTACTGATCCTGTCAATTAAAAGGTAATCAGGATTGTTGGTAGACTTAGAAAGAGAAGCTCTAGTAAATTGGAAGCATATACAGGTAGATTTCCATAGTTTTATGGGAGTAAGGAAATTGAAGCAGTAACTGTAGATGAACACTTCTAGTATTTTTTTATGTAAAAGAAGGGGGTTAGAATGGCTACTTGAAGAACTTTTTTTTTTAAGAACTTTTTAATTTTTAATTTTTAAGAACTGCAATAGCAAGTCTTGGGTACATTTGAATGAAACAGAGAAGAAGCCAGTATATGTGAGAGAAAGTGAGAGACAGACAGAAAGACAAAGTCGAAGATAGAAAAAGATAGAAGGACAGAGAGAGAGAGAGAGAGAGAGAGAGAATAAGGATTGGCACCCCTTCCCTAGGCACTAGACCAAAAGAGAGACTAAAAGACACAATTAAATTGTATGGCATTAATTAGTGTATACAGGAAAGCTTAACAGTGTATAAACTCAATTTTCTCAAAAAACGTGGTGAGATACTAGACCCTCTTCAGGAAATTTAGGGTTGGACAAAGCCATGATGGTGAAGAAAAGGCAGGGACTCCACCAAATACCTTTAAATAATGAGTCTAAACAAATTCCAGAGTGGTTGAAACCACAAAAGGATAGAGTGAAACAATTTTCCTTCCCAAGACAACTTAGAAGCTTGGCAAGAAAGGTTGGTACCACCAGGGTGAGAGAAGACAAACTAGCACAAGCTGTACAAACACAACCCTGGCCTTCAGTAAAGCAGGGGCAGACCTTGGGAGCCACTGAATATTTCTGACCATAAAAAGTTACTATGTTGACAAGGAAGATCAAAACAGAAACTCAGAAGAAGATAGAAAATTCAAAGCTCCTACATCCAAAGTCTCCAAGGAAAAAAAAAAATATGAATTGGTCTCAGGCCATGTAAGAACTCAAAAATAATTATGAAAATCAAGTAAGACAGGCAGAGGATTCTAGGAAGACAGAGGATTCTGGGAAGATGGCAGAGTATATAAGAAAATTCCAAGCTCTCCTTATTTATTCCTCAAACAAGACAAAATAGCACCTCAGGGCAACCACAGAGTGTTAAAAATTAACAAGAGTTGGGATAGAATAGTAGTCCTCCTGGGACAACTGGGAGAACATATGAAGAGAGATCACAGGACTGAGATTTGCTCTCTGTGAAGTATAAATACTTTCAGGATGATGCCACTGAAACAGCAGGCAGTGAGCCCCAGGGGTATCTGGGTTGGGAGATAGCCTCCACCCCAGACACAGGAATTTTTACCTCCTGGGAACTATGCATAGTCAGGCATCTAGGCAGGGGAAGATTTAGGGAACCCCTACTGATAAGGGATGCCAGGCTCAGCTTTGCTGCTGAGATGGGGCCATGGGTGAAAAAGAACCAGCACATACCTGGTGAGTACAAAAGCAGTGGAGTGGGGGTGTTGCTGGCTATGAACACTTACAGGAGGAGGGAGTTCTTAGTTTCAAGTTCCATGCCAGAGAGGAGAACTGAAGAAGGACTTGAGGCAGGAATTACCATCCCCCATACTCAAGAACTAGAGTGATTACAATAAAATGCTGCTACATATTAAAAAAAACAAATAAACAAAAGAGAAGGAACCCAAGTAAAGGAAGTTACTACAGGAATAAAGAAGACCAGGGTTCATTTTCAGAGGAGAAAACTGAAATAAAAAGCCTCTCCTACCAAAAAGAGCAACATAAGTGATCACCTGCCCAAAAGGAATTCAAAGAAGAACTTTAAAAATACTTTAAAAATGAAATTAGAGAGATTTAATTAAAATAAGAAAAAAAAAATAAGAACTATCCAAGAAAAACAAGAAAATTATGAAAAAGGTCAACCAACTGGAAAAGGAGATCCAGAATCTTTAGGAAGAAAAATACTCCTTGAAAATTAAAATTGGGCAAGGGGAAGCCAGTGAAATTATAAGAAACCAGGAAATGATAAAGCAAAATATAAAGAATGAAAAAAATAGAAGAGAATATGAAATATCTCCTAAGAAAAACAACTGATGTGGAGAACAGATCAAGAATATAAGACATTAGAATAATTGGACTACCTGAGAGGTACTATAAAAATAATCTTTATAAAATAATTCAAGAAATAATTTTTAAAAAGTAGTGCTGAAGCATTAGAGCAAGAGGGTGTTTTGGCAATCAAAATGGGCTCTTAGCACTCAGTTCAACCAAGTGCCCTTGAAGAGTTTGGCCTTTGTTTCCTTGATTAGATTGGGAGTCCTTGGTGACTTCATTGCCTCAAGGGAGGGCTTAGTTTACATGGGTTTGAGTGGCATGTTTGGAACATCAGAGGCTTGTAGACCACGTGGGTTTAAGTTGCTTCTTTGTGATGATTTTAGGTCACGTGGGTGAGTCGCATGTGTGACTCACGCTTGTCCCTGAAAAAGATATAAAACCAGGGGTTGGCTTTCTCTTTCTTGGAGCTCTGAGCTACAGGAGGAGTGGCACGTGACTCTGGGACAGCTGTTGTCAAGCTCTCCAGCTTGTGAATTCAGAGGTTGATGCTTTTTGATAAGTATGAATTGTGATTTGGTCTGTTTCTAATGTATCTTTGTATTTGTATTTGCTCTGAAGTTCAGGATGCTGGCTTTTTCCCTGGAACTAAGTGAATGATGTCTGTATGCTGGATTAAAGTAAAATTGTTAACCCCTTAACATTGCTTTCCTTAGTAAAACAGATCTAAAGAACCTATGCTGGCAGCATTCTTGTTGTTGGGCTTGTATTGGTTTTTCACCCCCACAGCAGCTGCTAGGCAGATTGTTGAAACAGAGGGGAAATTAGAAATAGAAAAAATCCGTGCATTAGCATCTTAAAGATATCCTATTATGAAAATCTACAGAAGCATCATAGTCAAATCCTGAAACCCCCAGCTCGAGTAGAGAATATCGTGAGCAACAAGAAAAAAAAATCAAATATAGTGGAACCACCATTAGAATCACACAAGACCTAGCAGGGGAAGTACTAAAAGACTGCAAGTCTTGGAACACTGTATATTGAAGATCAAAAGAACTGGGATTATAGCCATAAATATCATACCCAGCAAAGTTAACCATAATCATGAATAAAAAAAACTGAACATTCACTGACTTACCAGACTTTCAGGATTTTACTGAAGGGGAAAAAGCAACTGAACTCAACAGAAAATCTGACATGTTTGACATATAGCGTTGAAGAGAAATATAAGGTAAACTTAAAAGAATAATTACAAGGGACTCTGCAAGGACAGATGGTTTACTTTTTATATGAGGAAATGTAATAGGTATGTCAAAGATTGTTATTAGTAATTGAGTAGTTCAAAAGAAATATTTGGGTAGACCTGAGTATGATGTGACTTTTAAAAAGTAACAATTTAGGAGAGGGCAAAAAGAGTAATTATCTTTTACAAATGAGGTGCAAGAAGAAGAACTAACCAGAAGAATTAGATGAGGGAGGAGGGCTGGTAGTTCTGGAACCCTACTCTCATCATAAGTGGGTTAGAGAGGGAACAATACATACATACACACATATACATACGTACATACATACATACACACTCACATACATACATACATAGATGTAGGTACAACAGTTTTCTCAATTCAGAAAGAAATAAAAAGCCAAGGTAGTAGGGAGAAGGGAGAGAAAAAGGGAGGGAATTTTAGGGGGAACCCAACTCACATAGATCTAGGTTAAAGAGAGAACAATATATAAATTTAGAATGGAATAGAAATCTTCTAAATTCATAAAGAAATAAGAGTGTGAGGGAATAGAATAAGGAGGGGTATGGAAGGGTATTTAGACTAATTAGAATGAGATGATAAGAGAGGTAACTTTGCAGGGAGGTAGGTAGGAGGACAAGGTAGCAGGTAGAAGTGAAGTAGAGGAGCTAGGAGGGAATGAAAATAAGAACAATACACAAGCATAAAATAAAGATCAGTATTAGAGATGGAGCCAAGATGGCGGAGTGAAAGCAGGGATGCTCCTGAGGTCTATCATAAATTCTTTCAGATACCGCTAAAAAAGTGAATCTGAACAAATTCGAGAGTAGCAGAAGTGCAGGAGATTTTCCACCCAGGAGAGTCCAGAAGGTCAACAGGAAGAATCTGTTGAACCACACTGGGAGAGCACAGAGTATGAAGGTCTACTCCCAACTGTAGTGCAGCAGGAGCAGGCCCTGGCAGACTGAAGAGAAATAAAACTATACTAGTTGGGGATCTCAACCTCCCTCTCTCTGAATTTGATAAATCTAACCTCAAAATAAACAAGAAAGAAGTTAAGGAGGTGAGTAGAATTTTAGAAAAATTAGATATGATAGACCTCTGGAGAAAAATGAATGGGGATAGAAAGGAATATACCTTTTTCTCAGCAGTACACGGAACATATGCAAAAATTGGCCATGTACTAGGGCATAAAAACCTTACAATCCAGTGCAGAAAGGCAGAAATAGTCAATGAATCCTTTTCAGATCATGATGCAATAAAAATTATATGTAATAAAGGGCCATGAAATGATAGACTAAAGATTAATTGGAAACTAAATAACCTGAATCAGTGAGCTGTGGCAGTTACCAGACTTCCCAACCCACAAAAACCAAAGAAAACAGAGAAGGTTAGTGGGAAATGCTGTGGGGACAAAGTGAAAGGAGTTGGAGGTTGGCCACTGCTCCACAGGTGGCAGAGGTAGTGCAGCTCTGAGGCTGCTTCCAGAGCTACAGCTGCAGTTGCTTCCAGCCCCAGGCCCACCTGGTGGGAGGAATTAAGTGGCGGATCAGAGCAGGTGTGCAGAGCCTGCTTCCATCTGAGTCTTGGTGCAGGTTGGAGGTTCTTGGGGGAGAAGGAGCACTGGTGAGACAAAGCTTGGTGTGTAGAAATAGCTCTGAAAACATTGCAGCCCCTCAAGTTGGGAAAAAGTGCTCTCTACTCTACAAGCAGTCATACCCCAACAAAAGGCTCAAGGGTCAAGCAGTTGGCTGCGAACATGAACAGGCATTGAAAATGGACTCAGATTCGGACTCAGACTTTGGAATCTTTCTTTGGTGAGAAAGAAGACCAAAACATACAGTCAGAAGAAGTCAACAAAGTCAAAGAAAAGCCTCCAAGAAAAACATGAACTGTTCTCAGGCCATGGAAGAGATCAAAAAGGATTCGGAAAGTTAGCAAGTTAGAGAAGTAGAGGAAAAATTGGGAAGAGAAATGAGAATGATGTGAGAAAACCAGAAAAAAAAAGTCAATGACTTACTAAAGGAGACCCTCAAAAATACTGGAGAGCAAAGGAGCTAAGATTACAACAAAGAGTCACCTTCCCAGAAAAGCTGAATAATCCTTCTGCAGAAAAATTGACATTCAATTAAACAGAGCACTTTCAAGTAAGCTTGATGGAAACACCACAGAAGAATAGAAAATTTAACTTTCAAATATGAGACTCAAGAGAAGCATAAAAAGGTAAACAAGAAAGGGAAATCTAAGGGATTTCATAAAGTTAAGCTGTTTACGTTCATATATGGGAAGATGATATTTGTTACTCATAAGACATTTTCCATTATTAGGGTAGTTAGAAAGAGTATATATAGATGGAAGACACAGGTGTGAGTTGAATATGAAGGGATGATATCTAAAAAAAATAAAATTAAGGGGTGAGAAATAGGAATCCACTCGGAGAAAGGAAAAAAGTGTTAAAATGGGGCATATTATCTCGCATAAAAGAGGCAAGCAAAATTTTTACAGTGCAGGGGAAGAGAAGGAGTGAACCTTATTCTCATCAGAATTGGCCTAAAGAAGGAATAACATACACACTCAATTGGATATGGAAAGTTATCTTACCCTACAGAAAAGTATCAAGGGAAGAGGATAATATTAGGGGGAAGTGATAGAAGGGAGGCCAGATTGGAGGAGAGGGTAATCAGAAGCCAAACACTTTTGAGGAGGAACAGCATGAAATGAGAGAGCGAATAGAATGTGGGAAGAATGGAGGGAAACTCAGTTAGCAAACAGCAATTGTGAAAAAAAATTGAAGCAAGTATTTTTTTTCTGATAAAGGCCTTATTTCTCAAAATATAGATAACTGAGTTAAATTTGTAAAAAATAAGATTCCCCAGTTGATAAATAATCAAAGATATGATCAATTTTCATATGAAGTAATCAAAACTATCTATAGCCATATGAAAGAATATTCTAATTCTCTATTGATTGGAGAAATGCAAAGTAACACAATTCTGAGGTACTACCTCATACCTTTTGGATTAGCTAATAGGACAGAAAAGGAAAATGAGAAATAGTGGAGGGGATGTGGGGAAAATGAGACATTAATGCATTGTGAGTGGAGTTGTGAACTGATTCAGTCATTCTTTTTTTTGGAGAGGGCAAGGCGGGGCAATTGGGGTTAAGTGACTTGCCCAAGGTCAAACAGCTAATAAGTGTGTCAAGTGTCTGAGGCCAGATTTGAACTCAGGTCCTCCTGACTCCAGGGCTGGTGCTCTATTCGCTATGTCACTAGCTGCCCCTCAGTCATTCTTTAGAACAATTTGTAATTATGCCAAAAGGGCTACAAACTCATGTGTACTCTTTGATCTAGCAATGCCACTACTAGGTCTGTATTCCAAAAGCAATTTAATAAAGGAAAAGGACCTTTATGCACAAAAATATTTATAGCAGCTCTTTTCCGGCAGCAAAGAGTTAGAAATTGAGGGGATGCCCATCAATTGGGGAATGGCTGAACAGATTATGTTACATGGTTGTGATGGAATATTATTGTGCTATAAGAAATGATGGGCAGGATGCTCTCAGAAAAAAAAAAATAAGCAAAGCCTTAGATGAGGTGTGGCCAAGTGAAATGTACTGTGTACAAAGTGACAGCAATATTGCAAGATGATCAGCTGTGAATGACTTAGCTATTCTCAGCGATACAATGATCCAATACATCTCTCAAGGACTTATGGTGAAAAATGCTATCCATTCCCAGGGAAAAAGTTATTGGTGTCTGAACAGATTAAAGGATATTTTCCTTTTGCTTTCTTTATTTTTCTTGAGTTCTTCTTTTCTTTTTTTTCTGTTTTGGTCTCTGTTTTCTTTCACAACATGACTACTATGGAAATATTTCCTGTGGCTACACATGTATGACCTATATTGAGTGGCTTGCTTTCTAAATGAAGATGGCAGCAGGAAAGCAGGGACCAGTGTGAGCTCCCTGCCAAGTCCCTCCAAAAACCTATAAAAAATGGCTATGAACCAATTCTAGAACTGCAGAACTCACAAAACAACAGAGGGAATCAGGGCTCCAGCCCAGGACAGCCTGGATGGTCTCTGGGTGAGGTCTATCCCACACGGAGCTGGGAGCTGGGAGTGGAGCGGAGCAGAGTCCAGTGTGAGCCACGCGGAACAACCAGAGCAGGAGCTGGGTGGAGCGGGTCCTAGCGCCCTGAATCAGTGAGCTGCAGCAGTTACCAGACTTCTCAACCCACAAACACCAAAGACAGCAGAGAAGGTTAGTGGGAAAAGCTGCGGGAGTAGAAGGAGTTCGCTGTTCAGCTTCCAGCCCCAGGGGCAGTGGAGGTGGGGCAGCTACAGCTGCTTCTGGCCCCAGGCCCACTTGGTGGGAGGAATTAAGTGCTGGATCAGAGCAGGAGTGCACAGCCTGCTGAAGATCTAAGCGCAGTCCGGGTTGGGGGTTCTTGGGGAAGGAGTAGTGCTGGTGTGACAGAGCTGGCACCTCCCCCCCCCCCCAAATGTGGAACATAGAACTCTTTAGTCTACAAGGAGTGATAACCCACTGAAAAACTCAAGGGTCAAGTTAGTTGGTTGGGAATATGGCCAGGCAGCGAAAACGTGCCCAGATTCAGTCTCAGACTTTGCATTCTTTCTTTGGTGACAAAGAAGACCAAAACATACAGACAGAAGACATTAACAAAGTCAAAGAGCCTACAACAGAAACCTCCAAGAAAAACATGAACTGGTCCCAGGCCATGGAAGAGCTGAAAAAGGATTTGAAAAAACAAGTTAGAGAAGTAGAGGAAAAATTGGGAAGAGAAATGAGAAGGATGAGAGAAAACCATGAAAAACAAGTCAATGCCTTGCTAAAGGAGACCCAGAAAAATACTGAAAAATATACTGAAGAAAATAACACCTTAAAAAATAGACTAACTGAAATGGCAAAAGAGCTCCATAAAGCCAATGAGGAGAAGAATGCCTTGAAAGGCAGAATTAGCCAAATGGAAAAGGAGGTCCAAAAGAACACTGAAGGAAATACTACTTTAAAAATTAGATTTGAGCAAGTGGAAGCTAGTGACTTTATGAGAAATCAAGATATTATAAAACAGAACCAAAGGAATGAAAAAATGGAAGACAATGTGAAATATCTCATTGGAAAAACCACTGACCTGGAAAATAGATCCAGAAGAGATAATTTAAAAATGATTGGACTACCTGAAAGCCATGATCAAAAAAAGAGCCTAGATATCATCTTTCAAGAAATTATCAAGGAGAACTTCCCTGATATTCAAGAGCCACAGGGCAAAATAGAAATTGAAAGAATCCATCGATCACCTCCTCAAATAGATCCCAAAAAGAAATCTCCTAGGAATATTGTCGCCAAATTCCAGAGCTCCCAGATCAAGGAGAAAATACTGCAAGCAGCCAGAAAGAAACAATTTGAGTATTGTGGAACTCCAATCAGAATAACCCAAGATCTGGCAGCTGCTACATTAAGAGATCGAAGGGCTTGGAATACGATATTCTGGAGGTCAATGGAGCTAGGATTAAAACCTAGAATCACCTACCCAGCAAAACTGAGTATCATGCTCCAAGGCAAAATATGGATTTTCAATAAAATAGAGGACTTCCAAGCTTTCTCAGTGAAAAGACCAGAACTGAATAGAAAATTTGACTTTCAAACACAAGAATCAAGAGAAGCATGAAAAGGTAATCAAGAAACAGAAATTGCAAGGGTCTTACTAAGGTTGAACTGTTTTGTTTACATTCCTACATGGAAAGATGACATGTATGATTCATGAGACCTCAGTATTAGGGTAGCTGAAGGGAATATGCATATATACATATATATATGTATATATATATATATATATTTATATATATAAGTCAATGTGTATGTATGTGTGTATCTATGCGTATATATATAATATATGTGTATATGTATGTATGTATGTATGTATGTGTGTATATATATATATATACACATATATATAAGAGAGAGAGAGCGCAGACACAGGGTGAGTTGAAGGTGAAGGGAAGATATCTAAAAGAAATAAAATCAAATTAAGGGATGAGAGAGGAACACACTGAGAGAGGGAGATAGGGAGAGATAGAATGGGGTGGATTATCTCCCATAAAGTTGGGAAGAGGAAGCAGTTCTGTGAGAGGAGGGGAGAGGGCAGGTGAGGGGGGAATGAGTGAACCTTGCTCTCATCAGATTTGACCTGAGGAGGGAATACTGTACATACCCAATTGGCTATCTTACCCCACAGGAAAGAAGAAGGAGGAAGATAAAAAAAAGGAGGGAGGATGATAGAGGGGAGGGCAGATGGGGGTGGAGGTAATCCAAAACAAACACTTTCAAAAGGGGACAGGGTCAAGGGAGAAAATTCAATAAAGGGGTATGGGTTGGGAAGGAGCAAAATATAGTTAGTCTTTCACAACATGAGTGTTGTGGAAGGGTTATACATAATGATACACATGTGGCCTATGTTGAATTGCTTGATTTCTTAGGGAGGGTGGGTGAGAAGGGAAGAGGGGAGAGAGTTTGGAACTCAAAGTTTTAAAAACAGATGTTCAAAAACAAAAAAAAATAAAAGTTTTTGTATGCAACTAAAAAATAAGATATACAGGCAATGGGGCATAGAAATTCATCTTGCCCTACAAGAAAGGAAGGGAAAAGGGGATGGGAGGGAAGTAGGATAATAGAGGGGAGGGCTGACTGGGGAACAGGGTAACCAGAATATATGCCATCTTGGAGTTGGGGGGAGGGTAGAAATGGGGAGAAAATTTGTAATTCAAACTCTTGTGAAAATCAATGCTGAAAACTAAATATGTTAAATAAATAAATTTAAATTAAAAAAACTGATGTTAATATTGCATTTACATGTAACTGGGAAAAATTAAAATGCTAAACATAATTTCGTTTTATGGTATAGAGAATTTGAAGGAAAGAGGAAGTATGGAAGAACTGCTGCTGAATGTAATGGAGAATCCAACACGGACAGTTGAAATTAGATAATATATATGTGTAGTGTACCTACTCAGCACTGAAAGATTATTTACATTTAACAGTTGAGCTGTCATTTCAAGAAGGAACTTGCAGTCATTAAAACCACTGCATAATTTTCCAAAGAAAATCCATGCCACTTTCCTCTTCCTATATAAATTCCTGCCCGTGGTACAGGGCATTTGTATCCACTTCATTTTGCCAGAGTGGAAAGAAAGACAAGATTATTTTGAGGAAGTGTTTACTGCCTTTAGAAGGCTTTGCAATATTCTAGGGCTTGTCGCCTACAAATAGAAGCATCCAAATACCTTCATTATCAAATTTTGGCATTGTGATGAAGCTTATAGGTTGGGGAACTGTGTTGGTAAGCAAAATGGGCTTCTTAGCATTTAGTTCAACCAAGTGCCCTTGAATAGTTTGGCTTTTGTTCCCTTTGAGTAATTCAATGTATTTCATTGAGCCTTACTAGGTGCTAAGCCCCAGGCCCAAATCCCTATTAGGTGTAAAACCTTAGTGGGTGTGGATTGGCAACTAAGGTGGGGCCCAAGGTGGGGCTAACTCCAGGGAGGGCCTAGTTTACATGTCTGGGATAGCAGAGGCTTTTAGACCACGTGGGTTTAAGTCACCTCTTTGTGACGATTCTAGGTCACGTGGGTGAGTCGCATGTGTGACTCACCCTTGACCCTGAAAAAGATATAAAACCACGGGTTGGCTGTCTCTTCTTTGGCGCTCATTACCAGCAGCAGTGTGGGGACTCTGGACAGCCCTTGTTCTGAGCCCCGGGCTGAACCTAGATGTTGGTAACTATGAATCTGTATTGGGTCTGTCTGTTGATGTTTGTAATTTGTTTGTAATTTGCTCTGAAGTTCAGTGTGCTGGTCTCTTCCCCTGAACTAAGTGAATGATATTTGTATGCTGAATTAAAGTGAGCTTGTCAACCCCTTAACCTTGCTTTCCTTGTTAAAGCAGATCAAAAGAACCTGTGCTTTCACAGCGTGGTGGCAGCTTTCTGGGTGCTGGTTGTAGGTGGATCTTACAACCCCACAGAAGCTGCTAGCTGGATTGCGGAAACAGGAACCAGCAGCCTAGAGGCCACATGTGGCCCTCTAAGTCTTCTAGTGTGGCCCTTTTAATGGAATCTAAATTTAACAATTTGTTCTGTGAAGTTTGGATTCCTTCAAAGAACCACACTTGAGAATCTAGAGAGCCACATGTGTCCTTGAGGTTGCTGGTTCACCACCCCTGCATACAGACCTTTTATGAGAATAATAAATATATATAAATGCTTAAAATAAAAATAAGGCTATAAAGGAAACCAATTATATATAAAAAGAATTATTAATTTCCCATCACCAAAATGCCTATAGATCCTAGATTGAGTCCCTGATTTCTATATACTTCTATACACATTGTACTCTGAATATACTCTGCACAACATCTTCTATCATGGTGGCAAAAGGCTTTTCCTTGAACATACATCCTCCTGCTTTGCTAGACATTAATAATTATATGTTTGGTTTAGTTCAGCTAGTCTCAGAACTGGGAAGACCTGGACTCAGTTATTAATTCTGGGCTCTCAGCTGTCAAGCCAACTCTATGATTATAATTTCTCAGAGAAGGTACCCATTTAAATTGGTGGAAGACATTTCTTCACCTGGGAATTCCTTGTACCAATGAAATCACCTGTCCATTCCATTAGCACAGTGTCTGAACATGGTAAGCAATTCAATAAATGCTTGTTGACTGCCTGATAATAGCTATCTTTACACGGTGCCTGGCATATTGAAGGCACTTAAATGTTTATAGACTGACTACCCTTACATGTGATATACATATAACTGGTTATTATTGTTCTAGACCAAAAAGGGGCTGTATATCTTGGGAGAAAATGATGGTGACTCTTGGACAGTTTGAAGATCCTAGCCTATGACTTAGATGTATATCAATTTAAAATATGCCAGTTGTTATACCAATCTAAAGAGGAAACAAATAAAGTATAAATTATCGAAGGCCTGAAATATGTTATAAACCTTGGAGAAGCACAATTTGTCTTTGTCAATAGAAAAAATAAGCATGTAGACTTTTATGGGACATTATTAAAATGAACACTTCAAAATATTCCAATGTTGATTCTATTTCCTCTTGGCTGTGCCTTGGAAAGTGTTTTGCTTAGCTTTCCTCGACAAAGTTTCCACTCACGGCCTTCCAGAGAGTAGGATGCCCTCTCAGATAATGTAACATGCTGCAAACATAAAGTCATGACCAACTACCACATGGGAAACTCTGCTAATTGGCAAGGCCTGTTTCTTTTCCTGGCCACCAGCTGACAAATGCAGTCCTGCCTAATGGTTTATTCTTGCACTGGGGCAACTAGGAGACCATTCTCCAAAATCAAGGGACAAGGGCAGCCAACTCTTAATAATTCAGGGGCTGATTATTGTTGTTTACAGAAGTCATTTATTTTCCTTCTTCCTTCTGCTCACTTAGATTTTTGCTTCTTTTTGTAGCCTTTGATATTGGAATTTTTGTTCTTTTTTGGCATTTCCCCTAGAAAGGTGGGCTCAGAAAAAGAAAGTTACATTACAGCAGGCAACTTAACTGAACCTTATGTGTCTTCATAAAAATTACACCCATGTGCTAAAATTATTCATTTGAATTATTATTCATAGATTTTACTTATCCATTCCAATGAACTATACTATTTATATGTATATATGTGTATATATGTATATATATATACGTATACTATTGCTTTCTCAAGAGGTACATGAATAAATCTTATACTGTAATGGATACATTGACATTGGGGCCAGGATGAAAGGGTATGGAAGGAGGATAATTTTAAAGAAAAGTCCAAAACAATGCCTACTTACAAATAAGTCACTCAAACTTCACATTCATTTATTTATTTATTTACCTACTTATTTATTTATTTGTTTATCTATTTAGTCATTCATTCATTCCTTCATTCATTTATTTATTTATTCATGTATTTATTTATTTATGTGTTTATGGATGTATTTATTTATTTGTCCATTGGAGCATTTTATTTGTATGTTTGTTTTACACCCTTAGAAAAAGAATCCCAGGATTTTTCCTCCTGTGTGTTTTCGTCTTGCTTCCTTATGGTCCATGATGCCAGCTGAGTTTGTAAGCACAATAAAGCCAAACTGACAGTATGGTAGGAGATTATTCTGCCACTTTTCCAGATATTTCAATTGAACATCAAATTACCGCACTTGTTTAATCTACCCGTGAGGTTCACAACAATTTTTCCTGCTCTGTGATCATCAATGATCTCAAATTCGCCAATGTAACCATGCTTCATCACCACAGTTAAGAACTGGATGATTACTTTGGAGCATGGCCTAATAAGAACCTGGCGTTTTCCTTGCTTTTCTGCATTGTTGATGCTTTTGAGAGCATCTGCCAGGACATTCATGCATACCATGGTGGCAGCGCTGCAAGATGGCGGAAAGACCAAACTTCATATTTATAAGATGGTACAATGAACAAGTATTTAAGTCCCCAGGAATGAGGAAAAATATCCTGCCATTATATTGTAAAGGATCTTAGTGGTGATTGCTTGAATTATTGTCATTCATTTATTGTTACTTTTTTGTTTTTTTCTCATATTTTAGGAAGGTTAATTTCAATAGATTTTTAAAAAGCTGACATTACTACTTGAGTGTAGGGCTTTGTGTTTCATTTGTTTTGTTTTGCTTTGAGGTCTTGTTCGATTTGAATCTACTGTGGTATAGGTGAATTACAAGGTTTTCCTGCAATCCTTGTAATAACCATCCTATCCCTAATGTCCACATTAGCAAATTTGCCCCGGGTACTAGAGTTTCTAGTTATAGATCTATTTATAAATTAATTTTAAATACTTGCTTTGTGAGGGGAAAAACATGTTTTGCACATAATAGAATAAATATAATCACACCATCTCTTTAACAGAAAACCAAACCAAAATAAAGAGTCAAGTTTATTTGCAAACCTGTCTTCATGACCAGAGCAATTCCACATTTTTCACTTTTCCCTTAGACTTTCATTAAAACATGTTTTTGCTCTATTCTTATGTGCAGTAGAAAGTCCATTTGATATGCATGCTGTTCTTAGGACAATATACCCTAATCTATAGACAGACTGCTCCTTAAAAACTGACCTTACTTCTAACTTGCTCATATTTTTGCCTGTCTTCTATGTTTGCTTTCAAAGGCTATTTTCTAGATCACTATTTACTGTCTTACTTACAGTCTAAGAGAAAGCCAAAAGAAAAGTTGATAGATAATGTTTTCTCTCCAAATTATTTTGATTTTCATTTTGTTTTTGGCAGTTTTGATGTTGAGTTTTCTCTCACCTGTAAAGTTCATTTTATTGCATTGTAGGCTTCATGGGCTGCAGCCATAGGAAAACTGAGGCTCAAGGACTTTCTCAAGTTTAAGGTTGAATAATTGCTTCCTTAGTGATTCCATTTTGAGAGTTTGCATGTTATCATCTATACAGCTGTTTACAAGAAACATCCCACCAGTGAATTGTTCTGTATAAATCTTAAATTTCCCTTGTCCTTTTATATCATTAAGAGAGAATTCAGGCAGAGCCAAGATGACCACATGAAAACAGCGTCTTACCAGAGCTCTCTCACAAGGTCAGTCAGATTCCCATAAAGAAGTGAATTTGAGCAGATTTGAGAGAGTTAGAAACCGTGAGCAGTCTGAGTGGGGCAAATTTCTGAGCCAGGAGAGTCTGAAAGGCCGAACGCATGAATCTGTAAACTTGGAGAGTGCTTGGCGTGCAGAGCTGCTCCAGACCAAAGCGGAAGTGGCCGGCTGGGAAACCCACATGGGAGACAGGCTGGGAGAAAGCTGGGCACCCAAAACTGGCGGAGATCCCCAGGCCTCCAAACACAGGACTGGAGTCTACGAGGGGCAGCGCAATGCCACCAGATGTGAAATACCGACTCCTGAGGCTTGCAGCTGAAGGAATGAAACACAGCTTCTTGAACTTCTGGGAGACATAATGGCCAGGTAAATGGCTCTAAACCCTGCACTCCCCACCCAGAGAATTCCTCGGGGGAAAAAAAAGAACGCTGGAACAGAGGAGAAAGAAGTGGGACTTCGGTGGTCAAATAGTAGAAGTTCATCAGTCCCAGAGGGGCAGAGCCGGCAGAGGTCAGCACCAGGAGCTCAGACATAATCTTGCTCCCCTAGGGGAAGTGCCAGACATCAGCTCAAACAACAAACAGCTGAGACCATTGCTGCAGAGCAACAGTGCTGGAGAGCACCCCTAGGGAAAGAGACGTCAGGGAGCCAGACCCCTCTCCCACACCTCAGGAAACTGAAGGCTGTAATTCTAGACTCACAATCCCCAGGATAAGAAAGCTGGGACAGAGAGCCCTGAGCCCCAAAGGCAGAAATTTGTTGTAAAGCCAGGAAAAGGAAAACCAACATGAAGAAGAATACAAAACAACCGAGAACCATTGATTCTTTTTATGGACACAGGAAGGATCAAAATACCAATATGGAAGCGGGAAGCAATGACACTATAGATACATCTGATACCTCAAAAGGTAATGCGAACTGGTCTCCAGCTCAAAAAAGCACTGCTGGAAGGGCTAAAGGAGGATTTTAAAAACCAAATTAAGGAGTTAAAAGAAAACATGGGAAAAAACGATTGGCAAAATGGCTACGGAGATTGAGAATGTAGAGAGAGAAAATGACACCCAGAGAGACAAAATCAACCAATTGGTAAAGGAGACTCAAAAGCCAAATGAAAACACTAACTCATTAAAAATAAGGTTTGAGGAAGTGGAAGCTAATGAATTTATGAGGCACCAAGAAGTAGTAAAAAAAATGTAAAGAATGAAAAAATAGAAAAAAGATGTGAAATATCTCATTGGGAAAACAACTGACCTGGAAAATAGATCCAGGAAAGACAATTTAAGAGTTATTGGTCTACTGGAAATCCACGGTGAAAAAAAGAGCCTTGACAGTGTATTTGAAGAAATTATCAAAGGCAACTGCCCAGAGGTCCTAGAACCAGATGGCAAAATAGTCATTGAAAGAATTCACCAATCACCCCCTGAAAGAGATCCCAAACTGAAAACACCAAGAAATATTATAGCCAAATTTCAGAACTACAAAGTCAAGGAGAAAATACTTCAAGCAGCCAAAAAGAAACAATTCAAATAACATGGAACTACAGTCAGGATCGTGCAGGATCTCTCAGCTTCCACATTAAGAGACATGAGAAATTGGAATATGATATTACGAAGGGCAAGGGAGCTGAGACTGCAACCACTGATCAACTACCCAGTAAAACTAAGCATAATTTTTCAGGCAAGGAGATGAACGTTCAACGAAATAAGGGAATTCCAGACCTTCCTGATGAAAAGGCCAGAACTCAATGGAAAATTTGATCTCCAAATACAAAACTCAAGAGAGACATAAAAAGGTAAACAGGGGGAAAACCCCCACAAATATTATTAATCAATAAGGGAAAATTATTTGCATCTTTTTATAGGATTATATCATCTTATGTATGTTTTATATATAGACATATATATGTCAGTCTTGAGAATGGTACAGCTATTATGATGATTGAAAGGGATACACATAGATTGTGAATGCCTGTATAAAATAATTGATATAAGGATAAAAACATAAGTAAGACATGTAAAGGGAGCACTATGAGAGAAGAGGTAAGGAGGTAGTAGAAAAGGGTAAATTACACCAAATGAAGTGGCACAAAAACATATTATAGTAGAGGGAAAGAAGGGAGGGAGAAGAGCAGTATTTGAGATTCACTGTCATCTGATCTGGTTCAAGGAGGGCATAACATACACTGATAAGTATACAAACCTAACTTGTCCTACAGGAGGTAGGAAGGGAAGGGGGGGAAAAGAGAGGGGGGTGGTCAGAAGGGAGGGGAGAAGTAACAAGTGGGAAACAATAAGATAAGGGAGGGGAATAAAGAGGGAGGGTAAACTGAGGAAGGTGGTGTTCAAAAGCAAAACTTTGTTGAGGAGGGGCAGAGGAAAGGGAGAAATAAAAGCATAAACAGGGGGAAATAGGATGGAGAAAAAGACACAGATAAAATCATAACTGTGAACATGAATGGCATGAACTCTCCCATAAAATGGAAACAGAGAGCAGAATAGATTAAAAACCATAATCATACTTTATGCTATTTACAAGAAATACATTGGAAACAGGGGGATACACACAAGGTAAAGGTAAAAGGCTGGAGTAAAATATATGGTTCCTCAGCTAAAGTAAAAAAGCAGGTATAGCAATCCTAATCTCAGACAAAGCAAAAGTAAAGATAAATTTAATTAAAAGAGATAAGGAAGGACATTACATCTTGCTACAAGGCACCATAAACAACGAAGCAATATCATTGTTTAACATGTATGCACCAAGTGGTAAGGCATACAAATTCTTAGAGGAGAGGGTAAGGGAGTTACAAGAAGAAATAGACAGCAAAACTATAATATTGGGAGACCTCGACCTCCCCCTTTCTAAACTTGACAAATCTAACCTCAAAATAAATTAGAAAGAAGTTAAGGAGGTAAACAGAATTTTAGAAAAGGCAGATATGATAGATCTATGGAGAAAACTGAATGGGGATCAAAAGGAATATACTTTCATCTCAGTGGTACATGGCACATACTCAAAAACTGACCATGTACTAGGGCACAATAACCTCACAATCAAGTGCAGAAAGGCAGAAGTAGTCAAAGCACACTTTTCAGATCATGATGCAATAAGAATTATTTCTAACTAAGAACCATGGAAAAATAAGCTAAAAATTAAATGGAAAGTAAATAATGTAATTCTAAAGAATGAGTGGGCCAAGGAACAAATCAGAGAAACAATAACTTCATTCAAGAGAATGACAATAATGAAACAACATACCAAAACTTATGGGATGCAGCAAAAGGTTAGGGGACATTTTATATCCCTAAATGCTTACATGAATAAAATAGGGAAAAAGCAGATCAACGATCTTGACATACAGCTGAAAAAGCTAGAAAAGGAGCAAATTGAAAACCCCCAATTAAATACCAGATTAGATATACTGAAAATCAAAGGAGAGATTAATAAAATAGAAACCAAGAAAAATATTGAATTAATAAATAAAACAAAGAGCTGGTTTTATGAAAAAACCCAAAAAATTGATAAACCTTTGGTCAATTTGATTAAAAAAAAGAAAGAAGAAAATCAAATTACCAGTATAAAAAATGAAAAGGGTAAGGTCACCTCTAATGAAGAGGAAATCAAAACAATAATTAGGAATTATTTTGCCCAATTGTATGCCCATAAGTTTGACAACCTTAGAGATATGGATGAATATCTCCAAAAACATAAATTGCCCAGATTAACGGAAAAGAAAGCAAAATTTCTAAATAACCCCATCACAGAAAAATAAATTGAGCATGCCATCAATGAACTCCCTAGGAAAAAATCTCCAGGGCCAGATGGTTTTACATGTGAATTCTATCAAACATTTAAAGAACAACTAATTCATATACTTTGTAGACTATTTGGGAAAATAGGTGAAGAAGGAGTCCTACCAAATTCTTTTTACGACACAAATATGGTACTAATACCCAAACCAGGTAGAGTCAAAACAGAGAAAGAAAATTATAGACCAATTTCCCTAATTAATATTGATGCAAAAATTTTAAATAAAATATTAGCAAAAAGATTGCAGCAACTTATCACGAGAATAATACACTATGACCAGATAGGATTTATCCCAGGAATGCAAAGCTGGTTCAATATTAGAAAAACTATTAGCATAACTGACCATATCAACAACAAAACTAGCAGAAACCATATGATCATCTCAATAGACGCAGAAAAAGCCTGTGACAAAACACAACACCTATTCCTATTAAAAACACTAGAAAGCATAGGAATAAATGGAACCTTCCTTAAAATTATAAATAGCATCTACCTAAAACCATCAACAAGCATTATTTGTAATGGGGATAAGCTAGATACATTCCCAATAAGATCAGGGGTGAAACAAGGATGTCCATTATCACCCCTACTATTCAATTTGGTACTAGAAACATTACCTGTAGTAATAAGAGAAGAAAAAGAAATTGAAGTTATTAGAATAGGAAAAGAAGAAACTAAATTATCACTTTTTGCAGATGATATGATGATTTATCTAGAGAATCCTAGAGAATCAAGTAAAAAACTACTTGAAATAATAAACAACTTTAGCAAAGTTACAGGATATAAAATAAACCTACATAAATCCTCAGCATTCCTATACATTACTAACAAAGCCCAACAGCAAGAGATACAAAGAGAAATTCCATTCAAAGTTACTGTAGACATTATAAAATATTTGGGAGTCTATCTGCCTAGACAAACCTAGGGCCAATATGAACATAACTATGAAACACTTTTCATGCAAATAAAGTCAGATCTAAATAAATGGTAATATATCACTTGCTCATGGTTAGGCCAAGCTAATATAATAAAAATGATAATTTCACCTAAATTAATCTATCTATTCAGTGCCATACCAATTGAACTACCAAAAATTATTTTACTGAGCTGGACAAAATAATAACAAAATTCATCTGGAAAAACAAGAGGTCTAGAATATCTACGGTATTAATGGAAAGAAATGCTAGAGAAGTTGGCCTAGCCCTACCAGATATTAAAATGTACTATAGAGCGACAGTCATCAAAACTACCTGGTACTGGCTAAGAAACAGATGTGTGGATCAGTGGAATAGGATAGGAATACAAGATGGAGAAGTCAACAACTATAGCAATCTACTCTTTGATAAACCCAAAGAGGCCAGCTTCTGGGCTAATAATTCACTATTTCACAAAAACTGTCAGGAAAATTGGAAAATGGTAGGGCAGAAACTGGGCATAGACCAATATCTTACACCATATACCAAAATAAAGTCAAAATGGGTTCATGATTTAGGAGTAAAGATTGATACTATAAGTAATTTGGGAGAGCAAGGAATAGTTTACTTATCAGATTTATGGAAAAGAAAAGAATTCATGACCCAACAAGAGATAGAGAGCATTACAAAATGCAAAATGGATAATTTTGATTATGTTAAATTGAAATGTTTTTGTACAAAAAAGCCAATGCAACAAAAATTAGGAGGGAAGCAGAAAGCTGGGAGAAAATCTTTACAACTAGTATCTCTGATAAAGGCCTCATTTTTAAAATATACAGGGAATTGAGCCAAATATATAGGAATACAAGCCATTCCCCAATTGAGAAATGGTCAAAGGATATGAACAGGCAGTTTTCAGAGGAAGAAATTAAAGATATCTATAGGCATATGAAGAAATGTTCTAAATCACTACTGATTAAAGAAATGCAAATCAAAGCAGCTCTTAGATACCACATCTCTCCTGTCAAACTAGCTAAAATAACAAAACAGGAAAATGATAAATGCTGGAGAAGATGTGGGAAAATTGGAACATTGTTACATTGCTGGTGGAGTTGTGAACTAATCTAGCCATTTTGGAGAGCAATTTGGAACTACACCCAAAGGGCTATAAAATGTTCATACCCTTTGATCCAGCAATACCACTTCTAGGGCTGTATCCCAAAGAAATCACACAAGCGGGGAAAGGACCCATATGTACAAAAATATTTATAGCAGCTCTTTTTGTGGTAGCTAAGAATTGGAAATCAAAGGGATGCCCATCAATTGGGGAATGGCTGAACAAGCTGTGGTATATGAAGATAATGGACTACTATTGTGCCATAAGAAATGGGGATGATACGGACTTCATAACAACCTGGAAAAACCTACACGACATAATGCTGAGTGAGTGGAGCAGAGCCAGGAGAACATTATACACAACCACAGATATATGAATTCTGTGAGGACCAACCCTGACAGACTTTGCTCTTCTCAGCAGCACAAGGTACAAAGACAACTCCAAAGGACTCACGATGGAGAATGCTATCTACATCCAGAGAAAGAACTATGAAGTATGAATGCAGATTGAGGCAATTTCATACTCACCTTTTTCTCCCCCTTTTTTTTTCTTCTCTTTTGTTTTTGTTTTTGGGTTGTTGATTTTTTTTTTGGTTCTGTTTCTTCTTTCTCATGATTCATTCCATTGGTCATAATTCTTCTCCACAACTTGGCCAGTGCATAAATTAATTCAATGCGAAGTTATACATGGTAGTTACATGAGATTCCATGCTGTATTGGGGAGGGAGGGTGGAGGGAGGGGGGAGGGAGGGGAGAAAATCTGATACTCAGAATTATGTAGAACCATGTGTTGTAAACTAAAAATAAAAATATTTTGTAAACAAAGAGAGAATTCATGATTTCAAAGAAAATCGTGAATATGCCTGAATGGTCCAGAATCATGGGATATAAGGAACTCTCTAAGTAGCAGGCAGAGGAGTTAAAGCATTTATTCAAGCTCCACGGTAGAAGACCTGTGGACCAGTGTCCCGAATTCGATATCCTGGCAAGAACCTTCCAAAACCAATATGCCCATCTCACAATAGTGACCAGGAAGTTACAGAAAAATATTATGGCAGCAAGCCAAGTCATACTGGTGCTTCCCCCCAATGCTAGGGCACTCCAGTAAGAAGATTACCCACTGGCCTCAAGCCCTTGCTCAGCACTCTCTGGTCTTTATGTGGGTCAGTCCTGTTTCAGTAGCACCTGCTGCCGCCGCCGCCACTTCCACTACTGCCGCTGCCACCAATGCCACCGACACTGCTGCTGCTGCTTCTGCTGCTGCCGCCTCCGCTTCCACTGCTGCTGCCACCACTGCTTCTCCTTCTCCTGCCTCCACTATGTCTCAATCTCCAAGCTGTGATTTCTCCTTTTATATAGTCATCAGACATCATCCTGTCAACTAGAATGTCATCTGAGCGACCAGAACTCAGAGATCTACCATTGGCTCCAGTCTTAGCCACTCCCCCTAGCACCCTGAGAGCTTCCTCTGAAGCCTATTCAAATGGGCAGGAAAGATCTTCTCATTTACTGATTGCCTTTACTCCTTTTTATCTTGCCTCCCTTGTTCCTTAGAGGTGAACACTTTTTTCCACCTCTCTTTGTACACCTGATGCTTTGCACAGTGCCTATCACAGAGCAATACTTAATAAATGCTTGTTGACTTGGCCTGGCTTGGCTTAGCTTTATGTCTTCTGGGTTATAACTATTTGGGGTAGTAACTTTGAGTTTACTCACCAATTATGGCCTCCTATTGCTATACCATCAGCAGTGTTTGTATTCCAAAAACTACTGCTGAAGGTTAGGAAGCAGAAATAGACTTGGAAGAACAATTTAAGCTAAACTAAGACAAAAGTGACATTTATTCACCTATTCATTTCAAAATGAAATGTGAGAAACTGGTAGCTGGGTTCGACACAAATAAAAAATAAAATAAAATAAAAGTTTCGACAAATACAGCAAAATTGTGAACTTTTCGTTAAAATCTGGAGTGTTTCTTAAATGGTACTAATAACATTCTATATTTATCTTTTTCCTTTCTTTATATTCTAGAAGACAATTCCCTGAAAATAGGATCTTTGTTCTTTTAAAGCCCATCTGCTGCTAATGTTTATATTGCATTTAAGAAAAAGCTCTGTTATTATTTTTGGCATAAACAGACACGCACACAAAGTTTCAGTCACATTTCAAAATTCAAGTTCCAGTTTAACTCTTACTTTATTTAAACATTCTTTCTACCTGTGATGATGCCATTTAATATAAAGTAATTCTCCTTGTCCCAAGTAAGTAATTCTCCTTGTGAACAGACTCAGTAAGTAACAAAAAAAAATCTTCTAGCCAACTTCATATCGAAAAGGGAAAAAGGTGAAATCAATGGAACAATAAAAACTGTGATTTCTTGTTGTCACATTTTATGACCTCATCACCAATGGACTCTTCAAGGTCATCACTCCTCGTATTAGTCTCTTAATAGTCTGGGCACAATCACAGTTAGCTTTTGAATGCATATATTTCACAATACAACTTTTTGTTTGTTTTATTAGTGATCATCATAAGCTGATGTTTTTAAAATGAGCTACCTAAGTGCACTACCATCAGATAGCTCAATGAATCCTATGCAAGGAAGGCCATTTTGCACTTCTTATAATACCCATTGCTTCTTTGACACTTGGCTTGACCAGGGATGAGGCCCAGAGAGCTTGTAGTATTTATGGAATAGCTGTGACCTTTCCATGGTGATGTTTTGAAACAGCAGAGAGTAGTTTGGTATGAATTCAGGACTAACAAACTGTCAGCAAGTGAGAAAAAGGCCAGGCTTGGGGCTGTTTGTCTCAATAAATTAACTGGGCCTTTGACATTGAATTCACAGAACCCAAAGACAAAGGCTGGTCCAAACAGCATAGTGAAGAAACCTACACAACATTATCAAAATAGAGTCCTTAAAAGGCTGCAGGTAAAATGTATGATCAACTTGGAATCACAAGGCCTGAGTATGAGGCTCTGCTTTACCATTTACAACCTGTGTTGCCTTGCCACTCACCATCTATACGATGGTTTTCTCCCTTGTGAAATTAAAAATCAAATGCTCTGATCTCTGAAGTCCTATCTAGTTCTAAATTTATGATATGATAATATGAAATGAAGCTGTTGACTGCAAAATAGATTATTTATCATACATATATGTATGATACATATACATATATGCATATTTTCTTGCTCTGTATATCTATCCAGAAGTCACTTGCCCAAGATTGCACAATTCAGCTGAAGAACCAACCCTAGATCCAGTTCTCTCACTTCACAAGGTCTCTGTACTCTCAATTTTCACCACCATCACTTCATCCACATCTTCACACATAGTGCTTGATACATTTGATTCCTCGAACCACACTAAAATCTTGAGTTTTTAGCACTCTTTTCTTATATATTGCAGCCTTCAAGTCAAGGAGTAATAGCATAAAGCCTATTTGTGGAAAATTCAAGTTGTGCTGATTCAACATGCACACAGTTCTTATATGTAGTAGGCATAGTGTAACAGATTCATAGCAACAGATTGAAAGAGGTAAAGAGTTTTAGGAATTTTCTAGTCTGGTTTCCCTATATTACAGATGAAGAAATTGAGATCCAAACAGGTGAATTGACTTGGGCTAAAGTCACTTAAATTGTAAGAAGCATAGTTGGGAACTGAACCAAGATCTCTGTAACAAATCCAATAGGCTTTCCATGACACCATGTTAATAGGGCTTATTAGTTATCTAGTGTATCTCAAATCCAAATATACTATCCCATAGTGGCTTCTACTGTCAAATACCAAACAGCTTTGAAGCTGCTCAAAAATCGTAGCTCATCTATACAGCGGTTTGTATGCACTTGATATTAGGAGCACAATAGCTAGATGCTTAAATTAAATAAATGTACAATGAATGAATCAATGAATAAAGCACTTACTGTGTGTAAAGCACTGTGCTAAGCACTGGAACTAAAAAAAAGGTTAGACTGTCTTCAGCTCTCAAGGAGCTGGTATTGTAATGGAAGAGACAACCTACATGAAAAGTTTTAGCTGCAGGTGAGAAAGAAACATCTTATGGTCATTAGGGTGATGTGGCAAAGCAAATAGTGATGCCTTTTATCTAATATCACTGGCAAGGAAATATATATAAATATATACATATATGTGTGTGTATGTGTGTATGCATATGCATACATATATACATATACATATTTGTGTGTATACACATATACATATACAAATGCTTACATATATATATAATCTCATTTATTAATATTGTTTGAATCTAACTTGATGGAAATTGACTAACATCAGAGATGCTTCCAGGGGAGCCTGATGGCTGCATGGAATGCTTGGATCCCAGCTAGGGTCTTAGGTCCACCCTAGTGTTTTAGGTTAACCAAATTTGAATGCCTATGCTTCCAATTTAATAGATCTTAATTTGAATGTTTATGTTTACTGCTATATATCTCAATGGACCTTATGTGGGAATTGTCCTCTCTGTACCTTAACTGCTACATACAGTTCCTCCTCTGAAGTGCTATGTAAATTGCTCAGAGATGGAGTGGGGAACCCTTCTTCTGACTTACCTCCTTTACCAAACAACTTAATAAATTACTTTTAGATTTTGAGGTTCATTGTCATGACTAACAAATTTGCAGTGATAAAATCCTGTCAATTTATTATGGCTAACCATTTTATAATGTTAAGGACTTCGGTGGCAATATTCATTTTTGCCTTTAATTGATGTGGCTTTGGTACTTACAGAAGAATCTTCAAGGTTGTATCTGCACACAGGTTGCTTCCAGAATGATGGCTATGGGTGGTGGAGTCAAAGCATCAATAGTTGCATGACTCCTTGGTTTAAAGTCTGTGTCTGTCTCCATCAAGATCTGAGGACAGTTGGTAGCCAAGGTGCAAGAGGTTTGGCTTACATAGCACATGCTGCCTTTTATCTCTCCTTCAGAGTCCCTTGCTGCCTCAGCAAAGCTGACTTTCATGCTTTCTGTGTAACAGTTAGTTTATATTTGGTCCTTTTTCCACAGCAGCTGAAATCCTTGGATAATGGTTGTGAGGGCAAGGCTGGATGTTTCTATGAAAGGAAAAAATAAATTAAGTCCATCCTGATTTTATAGAAAGTCCTTCCATTTCACAATGACACACTTGTATTATGTATTAATTTCCATTACCAGAGGCAATATAGTGCATCTAAGCACAAAAACCTTATAGTAAAGCAAATGGTTTATTTCTTTCATATAATGTGGTCATAGACATTATACTTGGTTTGATACAGAGATTTTTTTTAAAGGAAAACATAACAACTATGCTATTTCTATTACTCTAGTGAACACAACAAACTCACACCTATTGACATGTATGTATGATTTCACAAAGGACTTTTGCCCTTAATCAAATGAGAGAAGTATAACCCCAACATATGGAGCAATAAAAACACATGGTGAAGTAATGATATTAACCAGAACATCTGTCAAGGTCATTCTCAACAAACAGAGCATGGAGATACTCAATTCTCAGAATATGTGGAATATTTATAGATCTAAAACCAAATGCAGAGAATGTGATCTTTAACATCTCTGCTAGGTCCAAAGCCTATCTTTCTACAATTAGTGGGAAGGAACATAATATGTAGCTATTTAAGATGTACAGGTATTCTCTTCTCTGACACATAACTACTACAAGTCTCTTTGCATTAATGCCCAGAAGCTGAATGGACTATCAGAAAATGATGTCCTCAAAACTTATCCCTAGTGGGAAAATAACAAGTTAATCCTAAAATTACAATTAAAGGATCAAATAAAGTCATTTTGTTAATTTCTATTGAACATCACTCAATAAGAGGTTGAAACTTCAAATTGCCAAAGCATAAAATTTGATTTCAAATTTTAACCGATAAGATAGTTACTATTTACTAATGTCACCATTTTTCATAACATATTATCTATTATATTTTCATTTATTTGGGGATTTCTCACCATTTTATATATCTTGGAAAATCTCTCTAAGGGAATTTAAAATTGGACTTCTAGCATAAATTTCTTCTTAAAGTAATTGGTAAGATCTAAACACTCTTTCTGAGTCCATCTTCTTCACTTCAAGAAGGATTTACTAAATGCCTACAATCTGTCAGTCACTGTGCTAGTTATGAGAGACACAAAGACAGAAAAGTTACCTGCCCTTAAAAAAACTTATATTCTAATGAGGGGAAAGAAGAGTAAGCATCTTGCATTTCCAGCTGACTTTCAAACATCTCAAACTGGATGTAGGGTAGACATATCTAAATCAATATGTCCAAAACTTTTCTTTGCCCTTAAACTCTTGCCTTATTTTCCCTATTATGGTAGAGGACAACACCATCCTTCTGGTCCCTCAGGATCACAATCCATGGTCATAATTGAATCCTCATTACCTGTTAAACCCTGAAAACCCCCACCATTTTCAATCTGTTGTGTCTGTTTTGGCCTGCCTCAAGTTCCTCCTCATTACAATTAATCCTCTATTTGGCCACTAAGGTGATTTCATTAAAGTGCAGGCCTGACCATGTCAGCCCCATTAATAGAGATAGATAAATATTTGTAGAGATCACCAGCAGCATATAAGATGCTATCCAAACTAAAGAGTGTTTCCTCATGTCCAAATTGAAAAGGGATACACTACGATTTATGTTGGGCCTTGAGATATTATCAAGCCTCCTGAGAAAAATCTATATTATCACCTGAAAAGATATTTCCTCATAAAAAATAATAAAAAGAAAGGGGAGAGGATTAGTTTTTTTTAAAAAAGTAATCAACATACAAACCTAGGTTGAGAGTAACATACAAATTTTCATATTGACAGCCCCCACATATGAAAAGATGAGAAGAAAGTGACTTATTTGATTGTTTATTCTCTGGGATAAGTTTTTGTTACTGAACCAAGTTGTTTTTTTTTTTAAATTACAATTGGGAGGGGGCAGAGCCAAGATGGTGGCTGGAAAGCAGGGACTACTGTGAGCTCCGTACCGAGTCCCTCCAAAAACCTATAAAAAATGGCTGTGAACCAATACTAGAACTGCAGAACCCAAAAAAGAGCAGAGGGAAGCAGGGCTCCAGCCCAGGACAGCCTGGATGGTCTCTGGGTGAGGTCTATCCCACACGGAGCTGGGAGCTGGGAGCTGGGAACGGCTGGAGCAGAGCCCAGCCTGAGCGGCGTAGACCATCCAGACCAGAAGACGGGTGGAGGGCGCTCTAGCACCCTGAATCAGTGAGCTGCGGCAGTTACCAGACTCCTCAACCCACAAACACCAATGACTGTGGAGAAGGTTAGTGGGAAAAGCTGCACGAGTGGAAGGAGTTCGCGGTTCAGCTTTCAGCCCCAGGGGCAGTGGAGGTGGGGCAGCTACAGCTGTTGTTGCTTCCGGCTCCAGGCCCACCTGGTGGGAGGAATTAAGTGGCGGATCAGAGCAGGAGTGCACAGCCTGCTGAAGATCTAAGCGCAGTCCGGGTTGGGGTTCTTGGGGAAGGAGTAGTGCTGGTGTGACAGAGCTGGCACCTTCACCCCAAACATGGAACACAGAACTCGTTAGTCTACAAGCAGTCATACCCCACTGAAAAACTCAAGGGTCAAGTTAGTTGGTTGGGAATATGGCCAGGCAGCGAAAACATACCCAGATTCAGTCTCAGACTTTGGATTCTTTCTTTGGTGACAAAGAAGACCAAAACATACAGACAGAAGAAATTAATAAAGTCAAAGAGCCTACAACAGAAACCTGCAAGAAAAACATGAACTGGTCCCAGGCCATGGAAGAGCTCAAAAAGGATTTGGAAAAGCAAGTTAGAGAAGTAGAGGAAAAATTGGGAAGAGAAATGAGAAGGATGAGAGAAAACCATGAAAAACAAGTCAATGACTTGCTAAAGGAGACCCCAAAAAATACTGAAAAATACACTGAAGAGAATAACACCTTAAAAAGTAAATTAACTCACATGGCAAAAGACCTCCAAAAAGCCAATGAGGAGAAGAATGCCTTGAAAGGCAGAATTAGCCAAATGGAAAAGGAGGTACGAAAGACCACTGAAGAAAATACTACTTTAAAAATTAGAATAGAGAAAGTGGAAACTAGTGACATGATGAGAAATCAAGATATTATAAAACAGATCCAAAGGAATGAAAAAATGGAAGACAATGTGAAATATCTCATTGGAAAAACCACTGACCTGGAAAATAGATCCAGAAGAGATAATTTAAAAATGATTGGACTACCTGAAAGCCATGATCAAAAAAAGAGCCTAGATATCATCTTTCAAGAAATTATCAAGGAGAACTTCCCTGATATTCAAGAGCCACAGGGCAAAATAGAAATTGAAAGAATCCATCGATCACCTCCTCAAATAGATCCAAAAAAGAAATCTCCTAGGAATATTGTTGCCAAATTCCAGAGCTCCCAGATCAAGGAGAAAGTACTGCAAGCAGCCAGAAAGAAACAATTGCAGTATTGTGGAAACCCAATCAGAATAATCCAAGATCTGGCAGCTGCTACATTAAGAGACCGAAGGGCTTGGAATGCGATATTCCGGAGGTCAATGGAGCTAGGAATAAAACCTAGAATCACCTACCCAGCAAAACTGAGTATCATGTTCCAAGGCAAAATATGGATTTTCAGTAAAATAGCGGACTTTCAAGCTTTCTCAGTGAAAAGACCAGAACTGAATAGAAAACTTTGACTTTCCAACACAAGATTCAAGAGAAGCATGAAAAGGTAATCAAGAAACAGAAATTGCAAGGGACTTACTAAAGTTGAACTGTTTTGTTTACATTCCTACATGGAAAGATGATATGTATTATTCATGAGACCTCAGTATTAGGGTAGCTGAAGGGAATATGCATATATATAAATATATATATATATATATATATATATATATATATATTTTAGGTATTTTAGGTATATATATATATATATACATATATATATATATATATTTTAGGTATTTTAGGTATATATATATATATATATATATATATAAGTGAATGCATATGTATGTGTATATTTGTGTGTGTATATATATATAAAAGAGAGAGAGCAGACACAGGGTGAGTTGAAGATGAAGGGAAGATATCTAAAAGAAATAAAATCAAATTAAGGGATGAGAGAGCAACATACTGAGAGAGGGAGATAGGGAAAGATAGAATGGGGTGGATTGTCTCACATAGAGGTGGCAAGAGGAAGCAGTTCTGTGGGAGGAGGGGAGAGGGCAGGTGAGGGGGGAATGAGTGAACCTTGCTCTTATCGGACTTGGCCTGAGGAGGGAATACCATGTATATTCAGTTGGGTATCTTACCCCACAGGAAAGAAGATAAAAAAATTAAAGGGGGGGGATGATGGAGGGGAGGGCAGATGGGGGTGGAGGTAATCAAAAACAAACACTTTGAAAGGGTGACAGGGTCAAGGGAGAAAATTCAGTAAAGCGGGATGGGTTGGGAAGGAGCAAAATATAGTTAGTCTTTCCCAACATGCATATTGTGGAAGGGTTATACATAATGATACACATGTGGCCCATGTTGAATTGCTTGACTTCTTAGGGAGGGTGGGTGGAAAGGGAAGAGGGGAGAGAGTTTGGAACTCAAAGTTTTAAAAACAGATGTTCAAAAACAAACAAAAAATGTTTTTGCATGCAACTGGAAGGTGGGATGTGCAGGCAATGGGGCCTGGAAATTTGTCTTGCCCTGCGGGAAAGGAAGGGAGAGGGGGATGGGGGGGGAGGGTGATCGAGGGGAGGGCTGACTGGGGGATGGGGCAGCTGGAGTATATGCGATCTTGGAGTGGAGGGGAGGGTGGAGATGGGGAGAAAATTTGTGATTCGGACTCTTGTGGGAATCAATGCTGAAAACTAAATATATATTAAATAAATAAATTTAAATTAAAAACAAAAAACAACAACAAAAAAAGATTAAAAAAACAAGCATAAAAAATGAAAAAAATACAATTGTTCTTTCTATTTATACTGTTGTAGTCACTATGTATATTGTTTCATGGTTGCTAATTTATTTTCAGTATATTGATATAGCTTCTCAAATTTTTATGTATTTTCATATACATAATTTATAATATCACAAAAATATTATATTAAATTTTGTGCCATAATTTGTCTATTCATTCTTTAATACTTTGTTTCTAGTTCTCTGCTAATAAAAAAAGATGCTGTAGTTAATATTTTAGTATTTATCTGGGACCTTTCTGTATCCGACCTGTTCAATTCACAACTCTACCAACATTATAACTTGTATAATTGTGAATGTTGATGATTCTTTTCTTTTGTCATCTTTGTCAATTAGATAGGTATGAGGTAAAACCTCAGGGTTGTTTTGATTTGCATTTTTGTAATGATTAGTGATTTAGGATATCCTTTCATGTGGTTGTTAGAACATTTCAAAAGAGTAGTTGGATCAAATATGTAAAGATGATTTAAAGGTCTAATTTCTAAATAATATCCATGCTACTAGTGATGTACAGTTAATATGATTACCCAACACCTTATCTCGTGCAGATATCTGGATATTTGATAGATGATAAACATAATCAGAGAAGTAACATGATATATAGTGTAAAGTGCTAGATGTTGAGTCAGCAAGACCTGGGTTCATAATCTTCTTGGGGCACAATAGCTACATGACCATAGACAAGTCACTGTCTGTGAACCTCATGGAACCCACTAATATTTTAAGTTATAGATTGGTTGATATTGGCTTCAACAGAAGGAGTTCCCAAAGTGATGAACATTTAGTGACAACCACGTGCACACAGGAAAAAAAGCTAAGCTCAAAATGGAAAGATAGGCAAAGATAAACACACTGGAAACCAGAAAGTATAAAGGTGTGATGGAGGAAAGAGAATTAAATGTATTCATATAAATGTGACAGGTGATTTCTTCCTTGAAAGCCAGATATCAGTGAGAATCAATTGTTGCCAAATCTTTATATTAGTCATCTGGTCGGAATAGTTCATTCTCTTTTTATGAGGCAAATAATTTTTAAATGGGGGAATAAAACTAACACAATTGAAACTTTCATAGGACCATGTGACTGAGACAGTTGCTCAGTTCCATTGTTGAGATACCACGCACTACTGTCCAGTTGTATGAGTTGTGAGGTCTCTTTCAAGATTTCTCTGTTCACTTTTGAGTGCAGAGAAGTTAGATCTCCTCTGCGTATTGCAGGGACACCCTAAAAAGAGACTGGCTGATCTGTGTCTATTGCTGGGCAGTCAGAAGAAATCAATGAACTTGTCTAAGTCAGCCAGATCTCAAGAGCTAGCTGGTACAGATGTAAAAATTTGCTCTCGATTTAGATCAATTGCCTCTTGACTGATAAAATAGTTCCAAGGTGCTTTTACTGCTTACTGTATGACTAAGAGATCTAATTACTTCTGGCCTGGGGCAAGTGAACTTTTTTATTTGATATTTTGATAACTATTTCAATATAATTGATTTTCCCTCTAATTGCATATATTTTATTTTATTCACTTAAAAGCATTATTCTTAGAAGGGGCTCATTGTCTTTACCAGATAGCCAAAGGGGTCCATGACATAAAACAGGTTAAGAATGCTCTATCTAAATTGTGTTTAAATGAATATGGCTTAAGTCTAGCAAGGGATTAAAAACTCCTCCATATTTTTCCTTTTGTGTTATAATGCAGGGAGAAGTGAATACTTTGGAGCCTACTTAGTGGAAAAATTTGAAAGTAGAATACTTAGTGGACCTAATCTGATTAGCATCACAACAGATTGTATGTATGTGTGTATGTATGATAGAGTTGTCTTCTTCCATTCTCACATACACCATTTGATTCAAACCCTTTCAACAGCAGAACTCAGTTCAGCCTTCAAAAACCAACACTACCAAGAAAGCCAAAAAATGTGTCAGCAGCAGCAGTAGCAATAGCAGAAACAGCAACAATAAAAGCAGACAGTTAAAGTTGTAAACATTAATTTAGTTCACTAGAAGGCCCATTATCATCATTGCAATCTTCAAAGTTGGATCACTCTGTGGTAGCTTCATTTAGTGTCAGAATTATCTGCAACTAAATGAAAGAAATCAGCAGCTACCATCTTCTGAGCAGAGAAGTTTATTCAGTTTAATTTAATGTAAAAGACCTTTTTATACTTGTGATCACTTCACCCTCTCACATTAGAGCAATAACAGAATACACTGAAAAACCAGGGCAAGTTTTACCAGCCAGACTGGTTTATTATAAGTGCAAAGGAGGAGAGACTGGGACCTCAGCTATTGCATTTTGGAGGCAATTTCAAAATTCTTTGACTAGTTAAAGCTCTACTAAAAAAGAATTATTATATTTGAATGATATTCATATTGCCATGGGTCATCTCTTGAAATGGAATAAAAATGGAAAAAAAATTAAAATTTCATCATTATTTTATGATTTGAACTTTACATTGGGCCATTTTGAACAAAAGTTATTACAGTTTGACAGTAGAGGACTGCCTTCAAAGAATTTGGGATCCTTTAGAAGTTAGCATTCCCAGAGTACCATTCGCTATTATGTAAGACAGTAAAAAGACCACCAAACTTGGAGTTTAAATTCCAGCTCTACCAGTTATTACCTGTGTGACTTAGGACAAATAACCTCTTTGGAATTTACTTTCTTTCCCTGTAATATGAAAAGGTTCAGCTGGATGACCTTTAAGTTCCCTTCCATCTATAAATCTATGACCTTGTTTATTGATTGCTTAGGATACAATCTCCATTGATGTTAGAAGGGCAGGGAAAGAAAAAACCTAGGAAAAAAGAGACAGTCCTGTTTTGAGGGGAATAGCCACATAGAATCCATTCAATTAAAAATATTTTCTTAAGAACTTATTGTTCTAGTCATAATTTATCCTATTCACTGCTAAGCACTAAATATTGTACCCAGTAAAGTTGGACATTCGAAAATTCTGTTCCATTTAAAATCCAGAGATATTTTGCAAATCAATATAAATAATTGCTTCAGATTTTGCAGTTGGAAGGTATTGCATGTTCAGTCAACTATCTTTACATCAATTAAGGAAGTTAGTGTTGTCAAGGTGTAGGAATAGAAGTCATTAAGCATGCCAGTATGGATATTTGCTCATTCAAAACTGGGTCTACAAATAGATTCGTTTGGTCAGATGCCCTGCGTAGGAAAGGGAGATACTATTCTTTGCCTTGGGTAAACCCATAGAGGTTTTCCTGGAAACTCTTTATCACAGCTCACTCTTTATCCAGTAAAGAAAATTAAGACTCAGGATGACCAAATATCATCCTTGACTACAATTGAACATTTCACAAAACAGAAGAACTATGAATTATATAATTTAGAAATCTTAGATTTGAAAAAGACCTAAGAGTACACCTTATTCAATGTATGCCTGTAACACCAATGTTGCTAGCAGCTTCTGTGGAGATGTAAGACCAACAAGAAGACCAATAACACCAGCACACAGGAGGGCTGCTAGTACAGGTTCTTAGATCTGCTTTTATAAGGAAAGCAACTTTAAGGGATTTACACCAATCTCACTTTAATTAAACATACATATAACATTCACTTAATTGAGGGGGGAAAGTCAGCACCTTGAACTTCAGAGGAAACACAAACAGAAATCACAAGCAGAAATTATATAAACAGAGCAAATAACACAAAATAGAAGACAAGGCTTCTAACCATCCGTCCATAGCAATATATATATATAGTTACCAGAGATTGAAGCACCAACATTTGGGTTTTCAAAACAAGGGTGCGGGCTCCTTAATGGCTACCAAGAGTCTCATCCGGCCAAGGAACACTCTTCCAATGAGTGAGCCCCTGATTCAAAATGCTAACCTCAGAGTACATATACACTTCTTCAGGGTCAGAGGGTGTCACAACCATGTGACTCAAACTCATGTGACTTAGGCTTTCTTATAATTTAACCAGGTCATGAAAGACTCTTGATTGAAACAAAGTCAAGACTCAATCAAAGGCACTTGATTGTCTTAGTGCTGAGAAGCATTTGAAAAGAAAAAGACAGTGTAAAGTCCCACTCTGCTTGCCATTACAATATCAGAACAAGAATCCACTCTACAACCTCTCAACAAATAATCAGCCATTTTCCAATTAAGGTTCTTTAATTAAAGTCACTGCCTTCCAAGGCAGCCTATACCATTTTTCTTATCATTCTGTTACAATGTTTTCCCTTTCATTCATTACTCTAATAAAGTCCACGAAGCTCTTGTCTGGTCCCCAGAAAAGAGGGATTTTAAAAACTTTCATTTCACAAGTCTATCCAATAAATATTTTGAGTAAGAAAAATTCCACTTATTTCATAATTTAAACCATTTTCAACATTCTCTGAAAGAAGGTTGTTCTTCATATTCTTTAATGGTTATACTCATCCTCTTGTTTCATCTCACATAAAGTAGTTTATATCTGGGGAAAAAATGATTATTTGTGAGGCCATATCAATAAATTAGGTCATTAATCTTCTATCAAAAAATAGAGATGAGGAATAAAACAAAACCTTGAGTAACTCATACCTGGACAGAAAGAGACAATTTCCTCTTTAAATCTTTGTTCAGGAAACAGCTGATAACAGGTAGAGGGGCAAAAATGCAAACGGTTTTGTTTCCAAGTCTTTTTCAGGAAATATGAGGATTAGATTTCAGTTTGTTTTTCCACCTTAGAACCTAGAATTCTGTTCTATCCCAACAGTGTCCTGGTATGAATGATACTTTTGTTGTTATGGTTGTTCTTTATTTGTTTGTTTGTTTTTATTTCTGGTAGAGGGAAAACAACTCTTTTCTCCAATATCTAAACAAAGAAGACCCTTCACATATATCTTTTCCCTAATAGGGACACTCAGAGAGTCTCTATAGGCACAGTGAACACATACCTGTGGTTCACTGGGAAGACCATAGGATTCACAGTCAAAGCTTCTAGGTTCAATTTTAACTCTTCCATTTGCCGTTTATGTGACCTTGGGCAAATAAAAATCACCGAACCTCTCAGGACCTCAGATTTGTCATTTGTAACAGGCTAACTTTGGACTAATGGATTACTAAGTCTATTTCAACTATAATTATCATTATATATGAATATGCATATGTATATAGAATACATCGGTATATATGTATATGTGCAATATACATATTATATCATATATAACACATATACAATTATATTACTATGTACGTGATATATTCATGTGTATACATATATGTGTATATATATATATATATATATAATTTTTATACATATGTACATACACAAATACTTACTAGCTTTGTGACCTTAAGCCAGTTTCTTAAGCATAATCTGTTTCAGGTTCATAATTTGTAAAAAAGAAACCTCATCCACATACCAAAAAATGTCATTTGCATCACATGAGATAATATTTGTCAGTTGTTTTTTTCAAACCTTAAGGTACTATATGAATCTATCAAGCCTGTTAATAGCTGTATTTACACGGCATTTTAAGATTTGCAGAACATTTTACAAATATGATCTCTTTTGTTTCATTTTATCCTAGCTAAAACCCTGTGAGGTGGGAGTGTATAATTGTCACTTTATAGATGATGAAACAGAGGTAGATGGTTCTTAAGTGACTTGGTCAGTGTCATGTAGCTAATAAGTGTCTGAGGCTGGATTAGAATTCAGGTGTTTCTTATTCCAGGCCCTGTGCTCCATCCATCGGGCCATCTACTTGCCTATTGATACGCCTCTTAGAATCCTAGCTCTGTGTTTAATAGGAATGTATGTGTAGAGTCCATATCAGATTGCATGCTGTCTTGGGGAGGGAGGAGGGAGAGGAAGAAAATTTAAAACTTATGGAAGTGAATGTTGAAAAACAAAAATAAATAAATTAGGAAAAAAGTAGTTAACAGTACATTTTTAAAACAGTAAAACAGAGCAGAAAATGTAAAACTTTTTTTCAATAAGCATGTTTCAGTCACTGTATATACAGATGAAATACATAATGATTTGTTTCATCAGAACCTCCCCCCACCCCGCAAAAGAAACAATGTTGGCTCCAAATTGACTCCTTTCTATGACTCCTGATATTTTGAAGACCATGAGTTCTTTTGAGGTTACTTGTCAGTTTTCACAAGGTCTCCCTCCTCCCCTTATAATCTGTATCTATTATTTTGTAAAATCTCTAAGGTATCAAGTGTCATTACAGGCAATATGGTACAGTAGGAGTTGAGAGGTGGAGGGGATAAGCATTATTAAGCACTACTCTGTGCCAGGCACTGTGTTACGTGCTTTACAAATATCACATTTGATCTTCACAACAATTCTGGGAGGTAGGTGTTGTCATTATCCCCATTTTACGATGGAGGAAATGCAGACAGATAAGAGTTAAGTGACTTGCTCAAGGTCATGATGCTAGTATCTGAGGCTAGACATGAGCCTAGGTCTTCTTGACTCCAGTCTTAAGTGTTCTATTCACTGCATAACCTAATTGGCTCTGCATTGAGAAGGCTAATTGGATTTGTAGCTGGAGAAACTTGGTTCAAAACACAACTCTGAGACTCACCACCTGAATAGTCATTGTAACACTTTATTTCCCTCGCTCATAGTTTTCTCATCTCTAAAATAAAGCGATTGGACTTCTTAGTCCCTTCTGATATAGAAGTTCTTTGTGATTCAGTGTGTTTATACAGTTTCATACCATTATCAGATGCTGGTTCTCTCAGAAGTGCGTTCAGAAAACTCAGAAACTGTCTTGGTGAAAGTTTGTTTATGAACATCACACTCCTAGTGAGAACATCACATAAAGAGTTCATAGGTGTCTGTTTTCTCTAATGAGGCCAAATTTAGGTCCACTTACCCTTCCTTAGTTCATATTCCTTAAGGAGAGATTCCTAGTGTTTTGAAATGTAAAGGCTCACATTCTTTTATAGTAATATCTTGAAGACTGGACAAAAGGCCCAAATTCCATATTTATGTAAACTAACCCTCCTCCCTTTCACCTGTTAGATTCGATAGAGATGAGAAACATATAGACAAATCATAGCTCCACAAAATATGAAGTTCCATGAGATAATAAACTACTTCTAATATCACATTCATGCCCCACAGAATGTTATGATTTTTGTTATGGAGTTAGAAAGAATCTTTAGGTAAGGAGGATTTTGTCATCCTTTTTAAAGTTTAGTTTCTCAGGATCCATGGCCATGGAAATATCTAGTTTCCAGGTGTTAGATAATAACTCCCAGAATAGCCCCAAGAATCCTAGATAGTAATTCCTAGAATCATAGTGACTGCGCCATGAGATATGGGGTTGACATAATTGGTATTTACTACACTTCCACAGAATGAAGATACTGCCAAAGTTAGCCTGTGAGCTTAATGTTGGCAAGATACCTTTGTCTGTTGCCCTATAAAGCAAGTGGGCACTGGTCAGTGACAGGGAAATCCACAGGGAATCCATGGGGAAATCATGGGGAACCCATAGACAAATCTGTGTATGCCTTGACTGGTCCCCATCAAGACTTGAGGTGATTTAGAGGAATGCACGAGCTGTGCCTGTCTCAATTGACACCATCTAGACATAAAGGTAGTTGCCCCCCTCTCCCCACAATTCCCACTGGCCCATCTGAGAAGTGTTGTGAGGGAATGCTGTAGGAGGTAGTGCTCCCATTATCAGCAACCTTTCTGAGAAGACTAGACTAGGATAAAGTAAGATTATTAACCCCTCTGAAGCTGTCTTAGTTTCCTTCCTGTCTGACCAGATCAAGAGTGAACCTGTTACAGGCTGGAGTCTGAAAACTCCAGTGCGTCCCAGGTGTTATCTGTGAAACAGAATCTTTTTCAATGGAACCATAGTGTCAGATCTAAATAGGACTATTCTTCTAAGGAGAGACCTAAGTCCTGAGAAATAATGTGACTAGTTCAATAAATAGAGTTAGCCTTAGTCAAATTGCTCACTGCTTCAAAGTACCTAATCAGAAATTAAAATACCTAGATATCTCACTAAATAATGGTCCTAGAAGAGATCTTCAACTTTTGTCTTCTTTGTTGCACCATCCCCTAAATAGAAAAAAAATCACTCACAAATATAAGACAGCAAGGAGAGTTCCAGGGGAAATTGAGTCATAAAGAAACTAGTGAAGAAATTAAAAGAAATGGAGCTGGGCAGCTAGGTGGCACAGTGAGTCAGGCCCTGGAGTCAGGAGTACCTGAGTTCAAATCAGGCCTCAGACACTTGACACATGTAGTAGTTGTATGACCTTGGGCAAGTCACTTAACCCCAATTGCCCTGCCAAAAACAAAATAAAAAAAAGAAAAGGGAGCCAGTGAAGGAACATACCTACAAGTGCTCTTTGGTGACTTCAGAAGTCACTAATGTCATTTATGTGATACATTAATTTCAGACAAATATTTAGCTAATATTCTTGCTACACTAGCCATTACATATCTCTTTCAATTCCAAGGGACATGCACTTTTATAGAACAGGGTAGATAGCTCCAGTTTTAGATCAACAATATGAAAAAGAGGATAGAATTTCAAATCTCTATAATGCATTCTGGCCATTTCATTGGCTATAAATCAATGTCCATGGTAATCAAAAAAGGAAAAGAGGAAAAGAAAATGTGCCTACGGTAATAATAGTGAAACAGTCCATGTATAATAATCTAGAGGTTTTATTACTCTGCAGGAATTTTCTCAAAGCTTAATATTCTCGTAGAGGAAAAAAGAGAAAGGATGATTGGGAATGATTAAAAAACATAATTGAGGAAAATATTCATTTCAACCATAAATGAAAACTGGTAATGAATGAGCAATGAATGACCATGGGTTCGACAATTGCTCAGTAATGCTATTTAACAGAGAAATATAGTTTAGATTAAAATATGCTGAAATTGAGCTGGAAGAAAAAAATAGACACCTAGGTATTTTAATTTCTAATTAGATACTTTGAAGCAGTGAGCAATTTTACTGAAGCTAAATTGTCCTTGCAACATAAAGCTTTAAAGTCAGCCGATATGGTCTAACAACCCCAATAATTTCACAATTGAAATACATAGGTTTATGTATGCTTTAAAAAATAATGAAAGGAACAAGGCCTTGCATTCCCCGGTTAGGGCATGTCCTCAGTAGATAAAGTGAACATATAAAGAAACAATTTGCGTATGAAACTTGGCAAACATAAAGAGCCAGTCCATACTTTCAACTGCGTTATTGACCCTACATGTCCTTTGTGTGACCTCTCACCAATAACAATTATAGAAGCTCAGAAGTTGTGAACACAACTCACCAAATCACAGATAAATACATGTATGCATATGTATTTGAGTGTAAGTACATATGTATGCTTGCACACATGCATGCGCACTCACATAAAACCTGGAAGAGGTGGCACAGTAGAGTGGCAAGCCTGGAGTCAGGAAGACACCTGAGTTCAAATCTGGTCTCAGACACTTGCTAGCTATGTGATCCTAGGCAAGTCACTTAATCTTGCTTGTCTCAGTTTCTCATCTGTAAAATGAGATGGAGAAGGCACTGGCAAACCCCTCCGGTATCTTTGCCAATAAAATCTCAAATGGGGTCATGAAGAGTTGGACACAATTGAAACATCTGAACAACAACAATATATCAAAGGATTTTTGCGAGGGCCAAATGAAATAATAATTGTAAAGCATTTAGCCCAGTCCTTAGAAATGCAGGAGATAGTGTGGGCAGTGATAAACACTACTTTTTATTGAAAGGCTGCCAGAGTGGTATTGTCACCAGGGGCTACAGAGATAATGCAGTATCTTATATCCAAAGAGGAAACAATTATTATCAAGCTCCTTATTGCAGTTCAGGGTCACATATCTATTTTCAATCTCCCCCTATTCCCCCTCCTCAAAAAAGAGAAACAAAACCCAAAAAAAACGTTCATTTACAATTTCAGATCTCAGTTTAAATTTAGTCAGTACTACTTCCATATGAGAGACCTTGTGATTTTCTCCAGGAGTGCATATATAAAGTGAAAAGTTTCATAGTTTTGATTTGTTTTGTTTTGTTTTGTTTTTTTTACAAGAGTAAAATTGGCTCTAGATACTTATATTTATAGTAGATTTAATAAATTCAGTAAGTCAGCAAGTACTTGTTAAACAAATTATTTTAGGCACTGGGAAGTTAGAAGATAAATAAGGCAAGGACCCCACCTTCATGAAGTTTATATTTTAAATTACTCATGGAAGTTTTCAGGAAGATACATAGCCTAAGCTAATAAAAGATCATCCAGGATAATATATGTGGAAAAAAGTACCTTAATTAATACATTTACTGCCAACTATTGGTTTTAATTAGCACAAATTAAACTGTAACAGAATTGAAATGGTCCAGTTCTAGAATATGTCAAACTCTTTGATCTATAATGTGAAGAATTTACCTCTAGTTTTTTGTTTTTGTTTTTGTTTTTTTTGAAAACTGGGACATTACTCAACTTCAGGTTCATGACAACTGTACTTTTTTTTCAGTGTTTCAATGATTATTGACTGTGGCCCAGCAATTACAACAGTGTTTTTAGTACTTTTGAATGAAATTTGGTTATTTGAATTTATTGAGGTCAGATTAGTGATCTCATTCTTATTTTCCTCTTTTTATCTTGTTTTATAATTCCCTGTCAACTATTTTTGTTTAGTAATTCTTACAATGAATTCTTCTCTCTCTCTCCATCCCCCCACAGGAGACAAAATGCAATCAATGAATTGGGTAGTACCAGGCTTCACTCCACTGTTGATCAGCACTTACCTATCTATCCCAAGCAATAATAGAACTCCTTTCTTGATTTTTTCTTGCCACAATCTTGTACAATTCTACCTTCTCAGCTTTACCATTATTACACCTTTCCATATACTATATATTCCATCCAAAATCTTTGTCCACTGAATATACCCAGCACTTTCCCATTTAATTTCCATTGCAAATTCTATTCCTTGTGCCTTCACCACCACCTCTCTTCCCCTTCACACTGGATGCCTAAAAGCAATCCCCAGTTACATTTTTCCAACCTGAAACTTCCCATAGAACTTACTTTCATATTTTTATTGAACTTATCATATTATTGATATCTTATACTATAATTATTTGTATATTTCCTTTGGAGATTGTTAAGTTTCAAGAGGGTACAGATCATGATGTATCTCAACATTTTGTCTCCAAGTATCTAATATATTTTTTTCTTTATAGTGGACACAATACATTTCTGATGTGTTGAGATGAATTCTAGGCAACTAAATTGCATAGTATAGAAAATGTAGAGTAAAGGGATTAAAAAGAATATAATATTGGGAAGCAGAAAATATATGCTGTCTGATCATGGCTTAGTGATTTCAGTTTCCTGGCCTTATCTGTAAAATGAAGAATAAGGATAGTGACTTCTAAGTTTTTTGGTTTTGTTTAGTTCTGGCAATTATTTCATGACTAAAAGTATTTTAAAATTCAAAAAAAGAAGCATTACAAAGGACTTGGAGGTCCCCAATTTGAACTTTGAGACTAATGCAAAAGTCTGTTAGCAAATTCACTGCTTCACAAGCCAGTCTGTTCTATTGTTTTTCTGTTCTATTTCTTATAAAATTTTAGGTCAAGATAAAACATTTCCTTTGTTATGAGTTTTTCCTTCTTGAACAACACAAAGTAAATCAAATACTACTTTCACACAGCAGTCTTTCAAAGTAATTGTGTTTCAGCTAATTCTTTTCTGCTCTAGGATAAATATCACCTTCTACTTCAACTACCCTTCATGACATTGTTTCAAAACCTCTCTCCTCTGCATACATAACTTCACCAATAGTTCCTTTCAAACGTAGTGCTACAATAGAACACAGTAGTCCATTTATGTTCTAACTCATTCAAGTGCATTCTTTTCCTTAATCATGACACTATACACATATTAATAAAATACTAAATTACAGTTTTAGAATGATTGTAGTAGATATTAACATCATGGTTAATTAAGACCATCAAATCTTTTGTGTATCAACTGTGGCTAACCCTCTTTTCCATTATCTTTCATATGTCTAAATGAACTTTGGAAACAAAGTTTTACATCTTACAATTATTTGTGTTAAATGTCACATTGCTAGTGACAACCCATCCTTCCAAGCTGTTGCGAACTTTTCTGACCTTTTAAAATGTACGTTTTTTTTTTTTATACCTGCATATAAAGAGTTGGCCTCGAGGGCAGGAAGAATGAGATAAAAGTCCTTCCTCAGATATATGTTGTCTGTGTGATCCTGGGCAAGTCATTTAAACCTTTCAGTTCACTAGGGGACTTTCTAAGGCTCTACTTTGAATAGAAAGTACTGATCCTCATTGATCAAGGCAGGCAATTATTGCTTTTACCAGTAAGTTCCCAGTACTTATTAAATAACAATTCTTACACATAGATTCTGTACTTCTGCAAACAAAACAAGAAGATATAAAGGAAAATAAGAAAAAAAAGAATGGGATGAAAGGAAGTAAAAAAAAACAACTTCTAAGTAATTGCACATATGATTGCAACAACCGTAAATGTGCAGTTAGTTATTAACTATATTTCCAAAACATATATATAATTACTTTGTGAGAGGAATATCAATCTCAATGTTCCAAACTCCCCCCCCCCGCCACTCCCTGCCCCACCCTGTCCTTTCCAAGCTCAATCATTGTGTCTATGATTTTATTTTATTACCATTATGGTTGTTCTCTTTTTTCCCCTTTTTTAATTAAACTTGATAGTGTTTTATTTTTTTTTCCAATTACATAGATAGTTTTCAACACTCGTTTTTATAGGATTTTGAGCTCCAAATTTTTCTTCCTCTCTCCCTTCCTTCCCCCTCCTCAAGAAAGTATTGAATCTGATATAAGTTATGTATAACCATGTTAAAACTGTTTCCACATTAGTTATGTTTTGAAAGAAGAATAAAAACAAAAGGAAAAAAAACAGAAAAAAGAAAAGAAAACAAAAAAAAACAACAAAAGGATGAAAATAGTACACTTAGGTCTGCATCTAGACTCTGTAGTTCTTTCTCTGGATTTGGTTAGCATTTTCCATCACTGTTCTTTAGGAATTGTCATGGATCATTGTACTGCTAAGAAGAGCTTGGTCTATCATAGCCGATCCTTTCAAAACATTGCTGTTGCGATGTACAATGTTCTCCAGGTTCTGCTCACTACATAAAGCATCAATTCCTATAAGACCTTCCAATTTTTTTTAATTTTTCTTAAATTCACCTGCTCATCATTTCTTATAGAACAATAGTATTCCATTATATTCAGATAGCACAATTTGTTCAGCCATTCCCCTTTATTTCCAGTTCTATGCCACCACAAAAACAGCTGTTTTAAATATTTTTGCACATGAGTCATTTTTGCTTTTTTATGATTTCTTTGGGGATACAAACCTGGTAGAGGTACTGCTAGATCAAAAGGTATGCACAGTTCGCTTACATTTTGGGCATAATTTCAAATTGCTATACAGAATTGTTGTATCCATTCACAACTCCACCAACAATGCATTAGTGTTCCAATTTATCCACATCTTCTCCAGCATTTATCATTTTCTTTTTCTGTCATATTAGCCAATCATATAAGTGGGAGGAGGTACCTCAGAGTTTTTTTAATCTGCATTTCTCTAATATTTTTATGTGATTATACATACCTTGATTTTCTTCCGCTGAAAACTGACTAATCATAACTTTAACCATTTATCAATTGGGAAATGAGTTGTATTATCATTAATTTGACTTAGTCTCTTTATATTTTATTTTTACTTTTTTAAACATTATTTATTTATTTAATTTATTCAATATATTTAGTTTTCAGCATTGATTATCACAAGAATTTGAATTACAAATTTTCTCCCCATTTCTGCCCTCCACCCACTCCAAGATGGCATATATTCTGGTTGCCCCGTTCCCTAGTCAGCCCTCCCTTCTGTCACCCTACTACCCTCCCATCCGCTTTTCCTTTATTTTCTTGTACGGCAAGATAAATTTCTATGCCCCATTGCCTGTGTATCTTATTTCCTAGTTGCATGCAAAAACTTTTTTTTTGTTGTTTTTGAACATCTGTTTTTAAAACTTTGAGTGTCAAATTCTCTCCCCTCTTCCCTCCCTGTCCACCCTCCGTAAGAAGGCAAGGAATTCAACATAGGGCACATGTGTATCATTATGTAAAATCTTTCCACAATACTCATGTTGTGAAAGATTAACTATATTTTGCCCCTTCCTAACGTATCCCCCTTTATTAAACTTTCTCCCTTGACCCTGTCCCTTTTTGAAAGTGTTTGTTATTGATTACCTCCTCCCCCTGCCTGCCCTTCTATCTATTGTCCCCACTTTTTATCTTCTTCCTCCTTCTTTCCTGTGGGGTAAGATACCCAATTGAGTGTGTATGTTATTCCCCCCTCAGGTCAAATCCAATGAGAGCAAGATTCACTCATTCCCCCTCACCTGCCCCCTCTTCCCTTCTTACAGAACTGCTTTTTCTTGCCACTTTAATGTGAGATAATTTACCCCATTCTATCTCTCCCTTGCTCGTTCACTGAATATATTCCTCTCTTATCCCTTAATTTGATTTTATTTTTTTAGATATCATCCCTTCATATTCAACTCATCCTGTGCACTATATATATATATATGTATATATATATATATATATATATGTATATATGCACATATATACATACATATATATGTATATTCCCTTCAGCTACCATGATACTGAGGTCTCATGAATCATACACATCATCTTTCCATGTAGGAACGCAAACAAAACAGTTCTACTTTAGTAAGTCCCTTATGATTTCTCTTTCCTGTGTACCTTTTCATGCTTCTCTCAATTCTTATGTTTGAAAATCAAATTTTCAATTCTGCTCTGGTGTTTTCACTGAGAAAGCTTGAAAGTCCTCTATTTTATTGAAAGTCCATATTTTGCCTTGGAGCATGATACTCAGTTTTCCTGGGTAGGTGATTCTTGGTTTTAATCCTAGCTCCATTGACCTCTGGAATATCGTATTCCTAGCCCTTCGCTCCCTTAATGTAGAAGTTGCTAGATCTTGTGTTATTCTGATTGAGTTTCCACAATGCTCAAATTGTTTCTTTCTGGCTGCTTGCAGTATTTTCTCCTTCAACTGGGAGCTCTGGAATTTGGCAACAATATTTCTAGGAGGTTTCTTTTTGGCATCTTTTCGAGGAGGTGATTGGTGGATTCTTTTAATTTCTATTTTACCTTGTAGCTCTAGAATATCAGGGCAGTTCTCCTTGATAATTTCTTGAAAGATGATATCTAGGCTCCTTTTTTGATCATGACTTTCAGGGACTCCAATAATTTTTAAATTATCTCTCCTGGATCTATTTTCCAGGTCAGTAGTTTTCCCAATGATATATTTCACATTGTCTTCCCCTTTTTCATTCATTTGGTTCTGTTTTTTAATATCTTGATTTCTCATAGTGTCACTGGCTTCCACATGCTCTAATCTCATTTTTAAGGTAGTATTTTCTTCAGTGGTCTTTTGGATCTCCTTTTGCATTTGACTAAATCTGCCTTTCAAGGCATTCTTCTCCTCATTGGCTTTTTGGAACTCTTTTGCCATTTGAGTTAGTCTTTTTCTAAAGGTTTTGTTTTCTTCAGTATTTTCATCAGTATTTTTTCAGTCTCCTTTACCAAGTCATTGACTTGTTTTTCATGGTTTTCTCGCATCATTCCCATTTCTCTTTCCAATTTTTCCCCTACTTCTCTAACTTGCTTTTCCAAATCCTTTTTGAGGTCTTCCATGGCCTGAGACCAGTTCATGTTTTTGTTGGAGGATTTTGATGTAAGCTCTTGGACTTTGTTGAATTCTTCTGCCTGTATGTTTTGGTCTTCTTTGTCACCAAAGAAAGATTCCAAAGTCTGAGACTGAATCTGAGTCCATTTTTGCTACATAGCCACGTTACCAGCCAACTTACTTGACCCTTGAGTTTTTCATCAAGGTATGACTGCTTGTAGAGTAAAGAGTACTTTGTTCCAAGCTTGAGGTGAGGTGCTGTTGTTTTCAGAGCTACTTCTATACAGCCAACTCTGCCACATCAGTACTACTACTCCCCCAAGAACCACCAACCTGGACCTGACTCAGATCTTCATCAGACTCTGCACTCCTGCTCTGATCTGCCACTTAATTCCTCCCACCAGGTGGGCCTGGGACCTGAAGCAACTGCAGCTGTAGTTCTGTAGCTGCACCACCTCTGCTGCCTTGGGGGCAGTGGCTGAACTGCAAACTTTCACTCTGTCCCCCGCAGCTTTCCCCCTACCCTTCTCTGTTGTCTTTGGTGTTTGTGAGTTGAGAAGTCTGGTAACTGCCACAGCTCACAGACTCAGGGCACTAGGGCTTGTTCTGCTCGCCTCCTGGTCTGACTGGTCCTGCTGTCGCACATGCTGGGCTCCCTTCCCCTCCGCTCCCAGCTCCGTGCGCAATAGACCTCACCCAGTGACCATCCAGACTGTTTGTTGATCTGTTTATATTTTTTGTTTGTATTTGCTCAAAAGTTCAGGTTGTTGTTTTTTTCCTCTGAACTTAGTGAATGATATACATATGTTTAATTAAAGTAAGATTGTTAACCCCTTAAAGTTGTTTTCCTTAGAAAAACAGACCAAAGAAACTGTGCTAGCAGCCATCTTGTGTGCTCTTGCTGTTGGTCTTTCACCTCTACAACAACTTCTAGCAATACTGTTGATACACTTCTCTTCTAAGCATTTGGATGTGTTTGTGTATTTTATACATATATATACATATATATGTATATATATACATATATACACACACATGTATATACATGTGTATGTATGTATATGTGTGTGTATGTACACACACTATATATAGATATGTATATATGCATGTATGCATATGTGTATGTATATGTATACATCTATGTGTATATATGTATATATACACATGTATACACATACATATATGTGTGTATACATATGTGTATATATGTATGTATATGCTGATATATTATATATATATATAGTATTATTATTTTGTTGTCTATGGTAACTTTCTCCTGATGCAGTTTCCTTCCATATCTTTTCGAATTAGATCTATTTTTGCTTTTGCTTTGTCTGAGATCACAATTATTTCCCTGTACTGGGAATCACAATGGGCTCTTAGCACTTATTCAACCAAGTGCCCTTGAAGAGTTTGGCCTTTGTTTCCTTGATTAAATTAGGAGTCCTTGATGACCTCTTTGCCTCAAGGGAAAGCCTAGTTTACATGGGTTTGAGTGACATGTTTGTGACATCAGAGGCTTTTGGACCACGTGGTTTTATGTCTCATTTTTGTGACAATTTTAGGTCACATGGGTGAGTCACATGTGTGACTCACCTTTGGCCCTAAACAGGATATATAAGGACAGATGTTGGCTTCCTCTTTCAGAGCTCTGAGCTGCAGCAGCTGTGGCATGTGGCTTTGAGCCAATCTTGTTGTGCTCCCAGCTGAACTCAGATGTTGATATTTCCTTGGTAACTATGAATTGCATTTTTTCTGTTCATAAATGTATGTTTGCAACTTGTTTGTATTTACTCTGAAGTTCAGGGTGCTGGCATTTCCCCCTGAGCTGAGTGAATGATATTTGTGTGTTGGATTAAAGTATGATTATTAACCCCTTAATGATGCTTTCCTTAGTAAAACAGATCAAAAGAACCTGGGATTGCAGCATTTTGTGTTTGTTGTTGTTGGTTTTACACAGCCACAGTAGCTGCTAGTAAGATTGTTGAAACATTCCCCCATCCCTTTTCTAAAAGTCAGTTGAAGGATAATATATTCTGCTCCAGACTTTTATTTTTACAGTGTGTGTACCTATCTAGTTCAAATGTATTTCTTGTAAACAACATATTGTAAGGTCCTGGGTTTTAATCCACTCTGCTGTCTACTGACATTTTTGGGAGAGTTCATCCCATTCACCTTCACAGTTATAAATGCTAACTGTTCATTTCACTCCATCCTCTTTTCCCCCCATTTATAGCTTTTTTTCTTTCTTTTAACCCTGTACCTCCTCATCAGTATTTTGGTTCTTACCACCTCCTACCTCCAACTCTCCTTCTTTCTATCAGCTCCCCTCTATCCTTTTTCAATCTGCTTTCCTCTGCTACATCCCTAGGGGGAAAGAACATTTCTATACTCAGATGAGTGTTTATGTTATTCTCCCTTTGAGCCAAATCAAATGAGGGTAACAATCAAACAATGCTCAACCCCTCCCTTCTTTACCTCTAGCAATAGCTCTTTTGCACTGTTTTATGTGAAGAGTTTATCCTATTCTATCTCCCCCTTTCCTTTTATCCCACAAAAAAATCTTTTTTTTTATCTCTCCTCAATTACTTCTTTCATCATATTATCAAAGTCAACTTACACACACAACTTCTGTCTAAGTAGACTCCTTCTAACTGTCCTAATAGAGTTACAGTTCTTAAGATTTACAGATATCATATCACCATGTGGGAATATAAACAGGTTTCCTTTATTGAATAACATGATTTTTTCCTTTCTTGTTTACCTTTTTATGCCTCTCTTGAGTCTTGTATTTGAAGATCAAATTTTATATTCAACTCTCTTCTTTTCATCAAGAAAGTTTGAATGTTCATGGTTTCACTGAATACTCATCTTTTATCTTCAGAGAAAAACTTGCAGAAACAAAGGTGGGGGTACCCCCCACACACACACAGTTCCAGAGCACAAAGGAGTGCTTGGTTGTTCACAGAGCAGAGCACAGGCCAGGAGAGTAGTATATACCTCACTTTACATCGTAAAACCTTGGAAGAACTGAAAACCTGAGGTGAGAGCAGAGGAACATGGTCAAAGGAGAAAATAGAATATAGTTAGTCTTTCACAGTATGACTCCTATGGAAATGTTTTGTGTAACTGCATACATACATACATACATACATACATATATATATATATGTATATATATGTATATATATATATATATATATATATATATATATATATATATATATATATATATATATATATATCCTATACTGAATTGCTTGCCTTCTCAATGAGGGTTTCTGAGGAAGGAAGAAGGGACAGATACTGGAATCAGAGTTTTAAAAAAACAATTTATAAAATTGTTTCCACATTCAACTGGGAAATAAGATATATGAACAATGGGGTACTGAAATTTATCTTGCCCTACAGGAAAGTAAGGGGGAAGAGGATAAAGGTGGAGAGTGGGGTGATAGAAGGAAGGCCAGACTGGGGAAAAGTGTAATTGGAATTCATGCCACCTTGGGGTAGGGGGGAGTAGGGGAGAGATGGGGAGAAAATTTGGAACTCAAAATTTTGTGGAAATGACTGTTGAAAACTTAAAATAAATAAATATTATTTTTAAAGTAAAGCTATCGAAATGGATAAGGAGACACAACAACTAACTGGAGAAAATAACTCCTTATAAGGTAAAATTGTCCAAATGGAAAAGGGGGTACAAAAATTAACTGAAGAAAACAATTTGTTAAAAATTAGAATTCGGCAAGAAAAGCTACTGACTCTTTGGGGCATCCAGAATCAGTCAAACAAAATCTAGAGAATGAAAAAAGAAGAAAACATAAAATATCTCATTGTAAAAACAACCGAGCTGGAAAATAGATCCAGGAGAGATAATTAAAGAATTATTGGTCTACCAGAAAGCCAAGATAAAAAAGAGAGCCTGGACACTATTTTTCCTAGAAATCATCAAAGAAAACTTCCCCAAGGTTCTAGAACCAGCAGGTAAAATAGTAATCAAAAGAATCCACCCATCACTTCCTGAAAGAGATCCCAAAATGAAAACTCCAAGGAATATTGTAGCCAAATTCCAGAATTATCAGTTCAAGGAGAAAATACTGCAAGGAGCCTGCAAGAAAATATTCAAATATTGTAGAACTACAGTCAGGATCACACAGGACCTTGCAGCTTCTACATTAAAGGAGTGGAGGTATTAGAATATGATATTTGGTAAGGCAAAGGAGCTTGGAGTACAACCAAGGATCAACTCCCCAGCTAAACGGAGCATAATCTTTCAGGAGGGGAGATGGATATTCAGTGAAATAAAGGACTTCCATACCTTCCTGATGGAAAGGCCAGAACTCAATGGAAAAATTGATCTTCAAATAAAAATATGCAAGAGAGGCATAAAAAGATAAACATGGGGAAAATTTTTAAAAAATGTTATTTAATAAGGATAAACAGTTAACTTCCCTATATGGGCAGATTATACTTGTAATTCTTGAGAACTATTTCTTTATTAAAACATTTAAAATGCACCAATGTAGACAGAGGGTGTGGGCATAAAGTTACCATGTGATGACTACATAAAACAAATTAAGGGGTACAAAAGGATTATAGTGGGAGAAGAGGAAAGGAGGAGACAGAAAAGAGTAAATTACATCACATGAAAAAGTACAAAAGCCATTATCATGGAGGGATGGAAGGGAGGGTGGTGAGCGTTGTTTAACTTTACTCTCATCAAATTTGATTCAAGGAGAGAATAGCATACTCAGTTAAGTATAGAAATCTAACTTACTCTATAGGCAGTAGGAGGGAAAAGGGGAAAGAAAAGGTAGGGGATGGTTAGAAGGGACAGAAGAAGTAGACAGGGAAATGGGAAAGAAAAGTGATGGCGGCCAATAGAAGAGAGGGAAGATTGAAAGAGGCAGTGATCAAAAGGAAAAATATTTTGAGAAGGGTAAGGGAGAAGGGAGAAAGCCTAAATAGGCAGGGATATAGGATGGAGAGGAAGACTTAGCTAGTAATTATAAATGTGAATGTGAACATAATGAACTCTCCCGTAAAATGGAAGTGGATAGCAGAATGAATTAAAAACCATAATCCTACAATATTCTGTTTACAAGAAATACATTTGAAACAGGTGGACACACACACAGGATAAATGTAAAAGGCTAGAGTAGAATATTTTATGCTTCAGCTGAAGTAAAAAAGCAAGAGTAGCAATCCAATCCCAGACAAAGCAAAAGCAAAAATAGATCTCATAAAAAGAGATAAGGAAGGAAACTATATCCTGCTAAAAGGTCCATAGATAATGAAATAATATCATGATTAAACATATATGCATCAAGTGGTATGGCATCCAAATTCTTAGAGGAAAAGTTACGGGAGTTACAGGAAGAAATAGAAAGCAAAACTATGCTAGTGGGGGACCTCAACCTCCCCTCCTCTGAACTTGATAAATCTAACCTCAAAATAAACAAGAAAGAAGTTAAGGAGGTGAACTGAATTTTAGAAATATAGATATGATAGGCATATGGAGAAAATTGAATGGGGATTGAAAGGAATATACCTTCTTCACAGCAGTGCATGGAACATACACAAAATTGACCATGACTAGGGCATAAATAACACATAGTCCAGTGCAGAAAGGCAGAAATGTTAAATGCATCCTTTTCAGATCATGGTGCAATAAAATTATATGTAATAGAGAACCATGGTGTAACAACAATTTGGATAGCAGCTGCTGTTGGGGTGTAAGACCCAACAAGACTAGGAACAAGAGCTGCCAAGAAAGGTTCTTTTGATCTGCTTTACTAAGGAAAGTAACTTTAAGGGGCTAAAAATCTCACTTTAATGCAACATATAAATATCATTTACTTAGTTCAGGAGAAAAAGCTAGAACCCTGAATTTCAGAGCAAATATGAACAAATTACAAACATCAACAGACAGACCTTGTCTGATTCAAATCACAATTCATAGTTACTAGGGAAGCATTGTCATCAGGGTTTACAAGCCTCAGGCTCTTAACAGTGGCTGCCCAGAGTTTCCGCATCAACTCTTTTCCTGTGAGTGACAGCCCCAGACAAAACGCTAACCTCCGAGTTTATATACCCTATTTTAGAGCCTGAAGAGTTCACACCTAATGAGAAAAAGGGTGTAATCCTGGGGCTTACCACCTAGTAAGATTTACTCAAAGGCACTTGATTACTTTAGCATTGTCAAAGAGAAAACAGTAAAAAAAAAAAAAAAAAGTACCACCCTGATTACCACTACACATAAACAGATAGACTAAAAATTATTTGGAAACTAAATAAAGTAATCCTCAAAAGCAGTGGAGTGGGTCAAACAACAAATCATAGAGACAATCAACACCTTCATTCAAGAGAATGACAATAAGGAGACAACATACCAAAACTTATGGGATGCAGCAAAATCACTTCTTCGGGGAAGTTTTAGATTTCTGAATGTTTACATCAATAAAAAAGAGAAAGAGGAGATCAATGAATTGGGCACACAACTAAAAAATGAGAAAAAATTAAAAATTCTCAGTTAAATACCAAATTAGATATACTGAAAACCACCAAAGAGAGATTAATAAAATTGAAATTAAGAAAACTAATGAACTAATAAATAAAAGTAGCAGCTGGTTTTATGAAAAAAATATTAAAATTGATAAGTCTTTGGTTAATTTGATTTTAAAAAAGAAGAAAACCATATTAACAGTATTAAAATGAAAAAGATTGATTCACCACCATTGAAGAGGAAATTCAAACAATAATTAAGAGTTATTTCACCCAAATGTATGCCCATAATTTTGACGATCATAGTGAATTGGATGAATATTACAAAAATATAAATTGCAGAGATTAACAGAAGAGCAAATAAAATACCTAAATAACCCATTCTCAGAAAAAGAAATTGTGCAAGCTATCAATGAAATGCCTAGGAAAAAGCTCCAGGGCCAGATAGATTTACATTTGAATTCTATCAAACATTAAAAGAACAATTATTTCTAATACTACATAGACTATTTGGGAAAATTGGCTAAGAAGGAGTCCTACCAAATTATTTTTATGGTACAAATATAGTATTGATACTTAAACTGGGATGAGCCAAAAGACAGAATTATAATTATAGACCAATTTCCCTAATGAATATAGATGCAAAAATTTTAAATAAAATATTAGCAAAAAGATTACAGCAACTTACCATGAGAATAATATATTTTGATCAGGTAGGATTTATACCATTAATGCAGGGGTGATTCAATATTAGGAAGACTGTCAGCATAATTGATCATATCAACAACAAAACTAACAAAAAACATATGATTATCTCAATAGATCTAGAAAAAGCTCTTGACAAAATTCAACACCCATTCCTATTAAAAAACACTAGAGAGCATAGGAATAAACGGAGCCTTCCTTAAACTGATAAACTACCTAAAACCATCAGCCAGAATTACATGTAATAGGGATAAGCTAGATGTATTTCCAATAAGATTGAGGATGAAATAAGGATGTCCATTATCATCACTGTTATTCAATATGGTACTAGAAATGTTAGCTTTAGCAAAAAGAAGAAAAAGAAATTGAAGGAATTAGAATAGGCAAAGAAGAAACTATGTTATCATTCTTTGCAGGTAATATGATGACATACCTGGAAAATCCTAGATAATCAAGTAAAAACCTACTTTAAATAATAAACAACTTTAGGAAAGTTGAAGGATATAAAATAAACCCACAGAAATCATCTGTATTTCTATATATTACTAACAAAGCCGAAGAGCAAGAGACAGAGAAATTCCTTTAAAAGTTACTGTAGACATTATAAAAGATCTGGCAGCCTACTTGTCAAAAGAAACCCAAGAACTATATGAAAACAATTACAAAACACTTTTCACACAAATAAAATCTGGTTTAACTAATTGGAAAAATATCAGTTGCTCATAGGTAGGCCAGGCTAATATAATAAAAATGATAATTCTACCTAAATTAATTTACTTATTCAGTGCCATACCAGTCAAACTACCAAAAATTATTTTGTAGAGCTAGAAAAAATAATATCAAAATGTATCTGGAAGAACAAATGACCCAGAATATCAAGGGAACTAATGAAAGAAATGCTAGGGAAGGTGGTCTAGCCATACCAGACCTTAAATTGTATTACAAAGCAGCAGTCATCAAAACTACTCTGTACTGGCTAAGAAATGGAGGACTAGATCAGTGTTATAGGTTAGGTACACAAGACACAGTAGTCAATGATTATAATAATCTACTGTTTGATAAACCCAAAGACCCCAGCTTTTGGGATGAGAACTCACTATTTGACAAAAACTGCTGGGACAACTGGGAAATAATCTGGCAGAAACTGGGCATAGACCAACAACTGACTGTATACCAAAATAAAGTCCAAATAGGTACATGACTGAGGTATAAAGGCTAACAGCATAAACACATTAGGGAAGCAAGGAATAGTTTATTTTTCCTAACAGATTGTGGAGAATGGAGGAATTTATGACCAAACAAGAGATAGAGAATATTATGAAATGCAAAATGGATCATTTTGGTTAAATTGAATTGAAAAGCTTTTGCACAAACAGAGCCAATGCAACCAAGACAAGGAGGGAAGCGTAAAACTGGGGAAAAATTTTTTTATGGTAGTGTCTCTGATAAAGGCCTCATTTTTAAAATATATAGAGAACTGAGTCAAATTAAAAAAGAATGCAAGTATTTGCCCAACTGATAAATTGTCAAAAGATATGAACAGGCAGTTTTCAGAAAAAGAAATTAAAGCTATCTTTAGTCATATGAAAAAATGCTCTAAATCACTATTAATTAGAGCTATGCAAATCAAAATCATTCTGAGGTACCACATCACACCTACCAGATTGGCTAACATGACAAAACAGGAAAGTGATAAATGCTGGAGAAGATGTGGGAAAATTTGAACACTTATTGCATTGTTAGTGAAGTTGTGAGCTGATCCACCCATTCTGTAGAGCAATTTGAAACTATGCCCAAAGGACTATAAAAATGTGCATACCCTTTGACCCAGCAATACATTTTCTAGGGCTGTATACAAAAGAGATTATACAAATTGGAAAAGGACCCCCAGGTACAAAAATATTTATAGCAGCTCTTTTTGTGGTGGCCAAGAACGGGAAATTGAGGGTATGTCCATCATTTGGGGAATGGTTGAACAAGTTATGATATATGAATGTAATGAAACACTATTATGCTACAAGAAAAGGTGAATAGGTGGACTTCAGAAAAACCTGGAAAGAATCATATGGGCTGATGTTGAGTGAAATGTGCAGAACCAGGAGAACATTGTCCACAGTTACAGCTACAGTGTGTGATGACTGATTTTACTAGACTTAGCCCTTCTCAGCATGCAGGGATCTAAAACAATTCCAAAGCACTCACAATGGAAAATGGGATGAGCATCAGTTGGGGAATGGCTGAAGAATTTGTGGTATCTGTTTATGATGTAATACTGATGGAATCCTAATAAATTTGCCCCCAGCCCAAATATTCTAACTTCCTTATTGCCTACACTGAGTCATATGTCCATAGCTAGCCACAGCCCCCAGATCCAATCCACATATTTCAACGGGTGTTTTCTTCTACTCAACCACAATCACATCATCCATTTAGCCCAAGACTGGACCACAACATCTTATTATCCATCTTGACCAGATAGGACCACAATAGCTAGGCAACCAGAAAGGAGCATGACCAGGATGTTTGACCACCCAACCATAGAAGGGACCCTTTCTCTTATTACCTAATGCCTTAACAAATACCTCCTTCCTTTTTATTATTAATCATGTTCCTATGTTTTATGTAAATTTTGATTTTGTAATCATCATATACTCTATGAAATCCTCTGTCTTACGTTACTGAAATTGTAAGGTCCTCTAAGGAACTTAGTCACTCATCAGAGTGAAAAACCTCAAATACACTAAATCTTACCAACAGGCTTGGAGGTGGCCTGAGCCTTTAAATTATTTGAGACATACAGCCACATCACAACCTGACCATCATTAATTTTTGGTGTCCCTACATGTGCAATTTTCTCTGAAAGACCCTAGGCCCTCCAAACCAAAAGTAGGCCAATCTTTTTTTTTTTTCCTTCTCTTAGCTGGGAGGTCCTAAAAAGGCTTGACTGGATTGCTTGGGCCCTAGTACCTGAGGACTTTGTTGCTGGCAACTTCCCTGGAGACAGAGGACACTCTGGGACTTTCATGAAGAGTTCTTTCTGAACTCATTTTCTTCACCTCCAAGGGGGATACCACTGAAGACGAGGATGGTGGCTATAGCAGGAAATTCTTTAAGCTTACAGCATCAATCTTTATCTTTTTCTCCCTTTGACTCACAAGACTGCTAATTTGGCTCTGTTGCATAATTGGAACAAATTTGGCTTACAAGATTTTAAAGGAAAACTTCTGATTTTTCTAAAGTAAAGCCTGGTCTCAATATGATCAAGAGCACCGAGAAAAATGGACCAAGGTTGGGTCACTCAATTACATCATTTTTCAACTTGACCTTTATTGACTCAGAAAAAGAAAATAGAGCAAGGTTCGGTATATTCAGGGCCTTTATGAGTCTTTCATAGGTCCGGACCCTAAGACAACAATGCTGGATATTGCTGACTAAATTCACTCCAGGCAGTTTCAAAGGGAAGGACCTATTTGACATTTTTGATGAACCTCTCCTATCAAATGCCCAAGTCCCTGCTCCCACACCACTGAAATAGGAGCATTTGCTCCAACTCTACCGTAACTGAGCAACCCCTATATGGAAGCTCATAATTTCCTCAGAGACTATCCTCCTTATCCACCAAATCCCCTTCCTCAATGGCCCCCCAAGCCTTTAATTCAAGTGGTGCTCACCACAACCGCTCAGCACTCCCCCATCCTTAGCCCCTCTCATATAAGGAGCATGGCCCTCTTTCTCCCTCCTTCCCTAATCAGTGACTCAACCACCCGCACAATCAGGCTCCTCCCTTTGAGGGAAGTAACAGCCCCATTAGAGGGTAAAATTAGCGTTCATATCCCCTTCTCAATATCTGACCTTCCCCAGGTTAAGGAAAATGTTGGTCATTACTCTGAGGACCGCACTAAATTCACCAAGGGCTTCAGAGAGGTGGCTTTGCAATTTGACCTCACTTGGGGAGATGTTAATACCATTATCTCCACCTGTTGCAAAATTAAGGTGAAGAAGAGAATTTGAGAATAGCTCAAAGGTTTTAGGATGAATTGGCAGTGTCTTCCCCTTTCAGGTATCCCACAGAGGCCACTGTAGTTCCAGTTGCAGACTCTGGATGGGATTACCAAGAGGAGAGCAGAGATAGAGAAAAGAGGGATCATGTGCTAACTTGCCCCATGGAAGGTATGGTGAGAGGTATTAAGAAACAGATCAATTATAAGATGCATAAAGAAATCTCCCAGGGGCCAGAGTAGAACACTGCCCTTTTTCAAGGCAGTCTAGTGGAGGCTCTAAGAAAGTTTGCCAATATAGACCCCACTTCTCCCAGAGTGGCTGCAATTTTTGGCATGCATTTCATTAGTTAGTCTGCCCCAGATATCTGGAGGAAATTGAAGAAGTTAGCCTTGGGTCCCCAGACACCACACACCCACCTTTTGGAAGTAGCTTTTGGACTATTCAACAATAGGGACTCAGCTGCAGCAGAGGCAAAGGACGAAGGCAAGGAACAGAGAATATGCTCAAATCCCAGCCACTGTTATATCAGTTTCCCAGAAGGACTCTGCTCCTGAAACTCCAGGAAAGCCTCATGTTTTTGCTTCAAAAGCAGGGCCACTGGTCTCATGACTTCCCCCTGTCTAAATGAAAAACTCCATGTACCTGCCCTATCTGCAAACAGGAGGGGCATTGGAAGAGGGACTGCCCCCAAAAGGTCCAAGCTGCCTCATCTCACTCCCCCACATTACAGCTTTCTCGGGGGGCAAGGGGGTGTGATAAGGCTGGTGGCTCAACAATTCTCCATCCTTCTCCATCACTATGGTTGAGCCCTGGGTTTGTTTAGAAGTGCCAGCAAAAACTGTTAATTTTTTTTGATTGACACAGGCATTGCATATTCTGTCTTGCTCCAGCACTCCGGTCCAATCTGCCCTGCATACCAGCAGGTTATGGGGATCAAAGGCAAATTTTAAAAGTGCCTTATAACCTGCTTCCTTTGTTCTTTATTTAACTCCCACTACTTGCTCTTATTTGCTGTCCTGAATCATTTACTCTGTCCTTGAAAATGTTAATTCTTTACTGCACTCCCCCATGTTTGTTCTTCTCTGCCTGTCCTGCTGGCCTTCTGCCCAGGGTTGGTCTGAAACCAGTTCCTTTGAAGAAAGTGAACCATGGGCAAGGAACTCCCTGGTCTGGATAGACTGGCCTCTGTCCATTTCCAGATTATCCTCTTGGACAAACACCAAAAGAAACCTGAGTGCCCAGTCATGATGGTTCATCCCTTGGATGCAGCTCATGTGCAGTTTACTTCCATCTTCCCCCTCCCATTTCTGACCCATTGAGGCAAGGACAGCTCTATGCCCCTTCGCAGCCTGAAGAAGCTACAGAAGCAGAGGCCTTCTTCCCATTTCCCAAATGATTTTGGATTTCAGCTTTTTGAGATGTAAATAATGGAATCCTAATAAAGCTGCCCACCAACCCCAACATTCTAACTTCCTTATGGTCCACACTGAAGAGCATGTCCATGGTTGCTAGCTAGCCACTGCCTCCGGATATATTTGGACACATCATCCATTTAGCCTAACACAGGACCCTAATACCTAACTATCAATCTTGAAGAGACAGGACCACAATAGCTAGCCAATCAGAAAGTAGCATGACCAGGATGTTTGACTACCCAACCATAGAAGGGACCCCTACGCTATTACCTAATTCCTTAACAAACCCTTCCTCCTTTTTAAATATTAACCATATTCCTATATTCTGTGTAAATTTTGATTGTGTAATCATCATCATATACTCTATAAAATTGTCTGTCTAGCCTTACTGAAATTGCAAGTTCCTCTGAGGAACTTGGCCACTCGCTAGAGTGAGAAACCTCAAATCCACAATAAATCTCTCCAACTGGCTTGGAGTTTGGCTACATCACAACCTGAACCTTATCAATACTATTCTACTATAAGAAATAATGATCAAGATGCTCTCAGAAAAACCTGGAAAGACTTGCATGAGTTAATGCAAAGTGAAATGTATTGTGTACGAAGTAACATCAATACTGTAAGATAATCAGCTATGAATGACTTAGCTATTCTCGGCAATACAATGTTGCAAGACAACTCTGAAGGACTTACAATGAAAAATACTACCCATCCCCAGAGAAAGAAATGTTGGTGTCTGAGTACAGATTAAAGAATATATTTTTAACTTCCTTTAATTTTCTTGAGTTTTTTATTGTCTATGTTTTCTTTCAAAAAATTACTATTATGAACATATTTTACATAAGTACACATGAATAACCTAAGTGAAATTGCTTGCCTTCTCATTGGAGGTTGGGGATGGCAAGGGAGGAAAGGATAGAATTTGGAATTCAAAGTTTGAAAAATGAATGTTAAAAATTGTTTTTACACGTAACTGTCAAAAAACAAAATTCTGAACAATGAAAGAAATGTTTTAGTGTAAATATCATTCCTTCCCCAAGATTTCTAGCTATTCTCCCATGCACAGTATTTCAGTGTTTTTTTTTTCTTCTAACAAACCTTTTGTTTTTGTATACTTTGAAATTAATTTGTTCACTATCCTATTCAAATGAAATATACTTGTTTTCTCTCTTATTCTTAGAGATTTCCTCCAATGCAAAGCTGATTAGCAATTTATATACCTTTATAAAAGACTATCCCCATCCCTTCTAGCTAATCAGTGTGGTGCAGTGGATATAAAGGTAGTCTAAAAGCCTATAAGAATTGAATCCAAGGCCTTGTCTCTGATTCACAATGGTTCTGTGAATATGGACAAGGAATTTAACTTCTTATTGCTCTAGGTAACCGTAAGTCTAAAAATTGTAGTGAAAGTGACAGTTTACACTGTTATAGATAAAGTGCCCTGGGAATTCCCTATTTCAATGAAAGGATAGGTTCATTCTTTATGCTAGCCATCAAGCTGCTTTTCTATATATCACAGATATATTTGGAATTTGTGTTATCCAATGTGAGATTTTTAATTTTCTTAATATTTTACTAAACAACCATTCAGTTTTCCTGAACATATTTTATTTAAAGAATAGTCTCCTCCAGTGCTTTGTGATCCTAAATCCATTAAACATTACAATATTATTTTCTCTCCATTTGTAGCTCATTGCCTGGATCGTATCTGGTGCACTGGATTTTATTTGCTATCATATAGCTTTTCTTGAAAGAGTATTTTGTCTCAATTACATGTCAAGATGATTTTTCACATTTTCACAAGATTTTAAGTTCTAAATATTTCTTCCTCCCTCCTATCCTCCTTTCCTAAAAATGGTAGGCAATTTGATAAAGGTTATACACGTGCTATCAGATAAAGCGTATTTTCACATTAGTCACAATTGTGAAAGAAGAAAATAACATGCAAAAGAAAAAAGAGAAAAAATATTCTTCACTCTGCATTCAGAGTCAATCAGTTCTTTACTTGGATGTGGATAGCCTTTTCCCTCATGAGTCCTTTGTACGTGTCTTAGATAATTGTGTTACTGACAAGAGCTAGGTTGCTCATGATTGATCATCACACAATGGTATTAATATTGTGTACAATGTTTTTCTGGTTCTACTCATTTCATTTTGCATCATTTATACAGGTCTTTCCAGGTTTTTTCTGAAATCTGCCAGTTCATTTCTTATTGCACAACAGTGTTCCATTACATTCTTACATCACAGCTTGTTAAGCAGTTCCCCAATTGATGGTCACCCCCTCAACTTTCAATATTTTGTGACCATGAAAAAGGTTGCTATAAATATTTTTGTACATGTAGGTCTTTTTCCTTTTTTGATGATTTCTTTGGTATACAGACCCAGTAATTTTCTTACTTGTTCAAAGGGTATGCACAGTCTGGTTGCCCTTTTAGCATAGTTCCAAATTGTTCTCCAGGATAGTTGGGTCAGTTCACTACTCTGCCAACAGAGCATTACTGCCCCGATTTTCCCATATCCTCTCCAACATTTATGATATTCCATTTTTGTCATATTAGTCAATCTGATAGGCATGAGGTGGTACCTCAGAGTTGTTTTAATTTGCATTTTTCTGATCAAAAGTGATTTAGAGCACTTCTTTATATGCCTATACATAGTTTTGATTTCTTTATCTGAACACTGTCTGTTTATATCCTTTGACCATTAATAAGTTGGAGGATGTGTTGTATTCTTATAAATTTAACTCAGTTCTCTAAATATTTTCCAAATGAGGCCTTTATCCATGACACTGGCTGTAAAGATTGTTTCCATTTTCTGTTTTCCTTCTTATCTTGATTGCATTGGTTTTATATGTGCAAAAAGCTTTTTAAATTATATAATTGAAAGTATTTTACATTTTGTAATGCTTCCTATCTCTTATGTGATGATGAACATACAACTCACTTAACTTCTCCCTTAAGAATTTGGGTGCTATCTCAACTGTTGCATATATGTTTAGTACTGATATTACTTCATTTTCTATGGTACATTTTAGCAAAGTGTAGTTTCCTTCCTTATCTCTTTTAATTAGGTCTATTTTTGCTTCTGCCTTTTCTAAAATCAAGATTGCTACTCCTGCCTTTTTTTGCCTCTGTTGAAGCATAGTAGATTGTGATCAAGCCCCTTACATGTACTCTTCAAGTATGTTTCCTAAAAACAACATATTGTAGGATTTTGGTTTTTGCTCCTCTCTGCTATCCACTTCCATTTAAAGGGAGAGTTCATTCCATTCACCTTCGCAGTTATGATTACTACCTGTGAATTTCCCTCCAACTTATTTTTCCTCTTGTTTGTCTTCTCTCTCCTTTCATCCTTTCCCTTCTTGACAGTGTTTTTTTTTTTCTGTCCGCTGCCTCCCACAGTCTGCTTGCTCTTCTGTCAGCTCCCCCTTTATGTAATCTCTTCCCACCCCTATTTTCCTGTCAGGTAAGATAGATGTCTAAATTCAACTGATTATGTATATTATTCTCTCTTTGAGCCAATCCTGATTACAGTAACGTTCAAACCATATCCATTGCGCACCCTTCCGTCTTTCCTTCCACTCCAACAGGTTTTCTGTGTTTCTTTATGAAAATATTTTGCTCCATTCTATCTCTCCCTTCCTTCTGCTCCCAGTGTATTCCTCTTTTTGGTCCCTTAATTATTTTTATGTCATTCCTTCAAATTCCCCTTATCCCTGTAACCTGTGTCTATGTGTATTCCTTCTAGTTGTATTACCTACTAGTGACAGAGTTTTATTTTTGAGAATTTCATGTATCATCTTCCCATGCAGGGATGGAGACAGTTTAGCTCCCTTTAATCTCTCATATTTTGTTTTCCCTTTTTATGCTTCATGTGGGTTTTTATATTAGAGACCATTTATGTTTTGTTCAATTCTGGTATTCTCCTTGTAAAAGCCTGAAACTCTTCTATTTCATTGAATGACTTTTTTAAGTATTATGCTTAATTTACCTGGGTAAGTGATTCTTGGATGTAGTCCTAGCTCTTTTTCCTAATAGAATATCATGTTCCATGACCTCCCATCTTTTAATGCTGCAGCTGCTAAGTCCTATGTAATCCTGACAGTGGTTCCTCATTATTTAAATTGGTTTTTTTTCTGGCTAATTGCAATATTTTTTCCTTGACCTGAGAGTTCTGTAATTTGGCTGTAATATGCCTTGGAGTTTTTCTTTTAGGATCACTTTCCTGAAGTGATCTGTGGACTCTTTCAATTTCTTTTTTGCTCTCTGATTCATGATATCAGTTTTCCTTCATAATTTCTTGAAAGATGCTGTCCAGGCATTCTTTTTGGTTATGGCTTTCAAGTAGGCCAGTGATAATGAATTTTTTCCTCTGAATCTATTTTCCAAGTCAATTGTTTTTCCAATGCAATATTTTACATTCTCTTCTTCTTTTTTTCCATTCTTCTGAATATGTTTGATTGATTCTTAATGTCTCATGGAGTCATTAGATTGTACTTGCATTTAAGGAGTTCTAAGTTCTAAAATTCTTATTTTAAGGAGTCTTCAGTTAGCTTTTGTATTTCCTTTTCCATTTGGCCAATTACACTTTTTAAGGAGTTAGTTTCTTCAGTGGATTTTTGTTTCTCCTTTCACATTTGGTTAATTCTATCTTTTAGGCAGTTGTTCTCTTTTTCCAAAATGTTGAGTCTTTTTCCCCATAATTCTCTTGTATCACTCTTTTCTTTTCCCAGTTATTCTTCTACTTCTCTTATATGATATTAAGTCCTTTTTGAGTTCTTCCATGACTTCTTTCTTGGCTTAAGACAAGTTTATTTTGGGGGGTTGGCATTTCCCATAGGTCCTTTGAGATTGCTATCCTCTTCTGAGTTTGTTTCTTAGTCTTCCTTGTCACCATAATAATGTTCTATTATCAGATACCTTTTTGTTGTTTTTTTGCTTATCTTTTTTTTGGCTTTTCTCCTTTCTTTTAAATTTGAGCTCTGCACCTGGAGTGGAAGGGGCACTGTCTCAGGCATCTTGTGCCAGGGGATACAGGCACTGGCTTTTTACCTGGTGCTGCACTGACGTTGCCCTAAAGCCTACAGAGAACCTTAATGTCTGGTGTTACACTAAGGTTGTGGGGTGGGGATGGCTGGCACTGCTGAAGGCCATAGGGGTCTGACAGCTTATCTGCTACTTATCCAGGGTCCTAGTGCTGGTATCTAGCATTTATGAGGCTGGTGGTATGTTTCTGCGCTTCCAAAGTGGCTTTAAGCATGTGGTAGTCCATCTGCTGGAGGCTTCCTGTTTGCCTGGGGCTTTGCTGAAGCACGAGGCAGGGGCCTGGTGTTGGCATTTGCCTGCTCCAACATCCTAAGGCTCAGAATCTTCTTCCTATTAGATAAATTGGGGCTTCCTGGGATGCTTTCTATGCTGGACTGTGCCCCCCTTTTACCCAGGTGAGAGAGATGTTTCTTTTCATTCTTCCAAGTTTCTTGGACTCAGAGTTGTTTTGATATGCATTTCTCTAATCAATAGTGCTTTAGAGCATTTTTATATGACTATAGATAGCTTTAGTTTCTTCCTCGGAAAACTGACTGTTCATACCCTTTGACCATTTATCAATGGGGAATGACAGTATTCTTATGAATTTGACTCTGTTCTCTGCATATTTTTAAAATAAGATCTTTATTAGAGACACTGGTTATAAAAATTCTTTCCCAATTTTCTGCTTGTTTCACTTTTTCCTCCAAAGCCATCTGGGTCCAGTGGCCAGATGTTGATCAGGATGAATGGAGATGGCCCAGGATGCAGTCAGAAACCTTGGACATTTTAAGCTAAGGTGTTTTTAAGTTTTCCCTTTGAATGAGATAATGTCCTTTCAATGAATTTAGCTTTCTTTAAGAAGTGAATCAAGGGATGGTTCCTTTAATAATTAAAAAAATATCAAACGAAGACAGGGAAGACCCTCAGAGTTGCTGTCCAAAAGAGAAACAGTTACTATTTACACTCACTCTGAGCCAGGAGGGACAAAAAAGTCAGAAGCATAACCCTTTTGAAAAAGGATGGGGTGAAAGGAGAGAGAGAATAGAATGAAGAGTGGTAATTAAAGGATGGAGTTAGCAATAGTGACTGTGGAAAAAAATTGAAGCAAGTTTCCCTTATAAAGTCCTCATTTCACAAACATATTAAATTGTTCTCCAGATCATTTCACAACTCCACCAACAACGTATTAGTGTTGTAATTTTTCCACATCTTCTCCAACATATATCACTTTCATATTTTTTTGCATGTTAGCTAATATCATAGTATGATGTGGTATTTCAAAACTGTTTTAACTTGCATTTCTTTAATCAATAGTGATTTTGACCATTTTGTGTAAGTAGATATGGCTTTAATTTCTTCATCCGAAAACTGCCTGTTTATATCCTTCGACGATTGATCAATTGGAGAATGACTTGTATTCTTAAAGATTTGACTCAGTTCTCTATATGTTTTAGAAATAAGACCTTTGTCAGAGAAATTGGTTATATTTTTTTTCCAATTTTGTACTTCCTTCTATTCTTAGTATCATTGGTTTTGTGCAAACACTTTTCAATTTAATGTAATCAAAATCATCCATTTTGCATTTCATAATGTCTTCTATCACTTGTTTAGTCATATATTCTTCCTTTGTCCATAGATATGACAGGTAAACTATTCTTTCCTCCCCTAACTTCCTTATGATACTACCCTTTTAAACTGTCTACCCATTTTGAACTTATCTTGGTAGAGGGATAACTGGCTCTAGGTCTAGTTTCTGCAATAATATTTTCCAGTTTTTCCAGGAGTTTTTGTGAAATAGAGAGTTCTTATCCCAGAAGTTGGAGTATTCTGGTTTATCAAAAAGATTACTATAATCATCGGCTACTGTTTCTTGGGTATCTAACCTTTTCCACTGATCCACTACTCTATTTCTCGGCCAGTACAAAGCCACTACAAAGTAGTTTTGATTATTGGATCAGGTATGGCCAGGCCACCTTCCTTTGTATTTCTATTTTCATTTATTCCCCTGATAGTCTCCACCATTTGTCCTTCCAGATGAATTTTGTTACCTTTTTTTAGCTCTATAAAATATTTTATTTTTAGTTTGATTTGTATGGAACTGAATAAGTAAATTAATTTAGGGAGAATCATCATTTTTTTTATATTAGCTTAGCCTACCCATGAGCAACTGGTGTTTTTCCACTTATTTAGATATGACTTTATTTGTGTGAAAAGTGTTTTGTAATTATGTTCACATGGTTCCTGAGTCTTGGCAGGTAAACTCCCAAATGTTTTGTAATGTCTCTTTCTATCTCTTGCTTCTGGGCTTTGTTAGTAATATATAGAAATGCTTATGGTTTATGTGGATTTATTTTATATACTGCAACTTTGCTAAAGCTGTTAATTATTTAAAGGAGTTTTTAGTTGATTCTCTAGAATTCTTTCAAAATACCATCGTATCATCTACAAAGACTGATAGTTTTGTTTCCTAATTCCTTCAGTTTAGTTTTCTTCTCTTATTGCTAAAGCTAACATTTTTAGTACAATATTGCATAACAATAGTAATAATGGACAACTTTGGTTCACCCTTGATCTTATTGGAAATGATTCCAGCTTATCCTCATTACATATAATCCTTGTTGATTACTTCAGATAGATGTTACTTATCATTTTAATGAAAACTCCATTGATCCCTATGCTCTCCAGGGCTTTTAATTGGAATGGGTGTTTCATTTTGTCAAAAGTTTTTTCTGCTTCTATTGAGATAATTATAAGATTTCTGTTAAATTTGCTACTGATATGGTCTACCATGCTGATAGTTTTCCTAATATTGAACCAGCCCTGCATTCTGTATAAATCACACCTGATTATAGTGTATTATTGCATCGGTAAGGGAATAATAGCAGTCTAGATGATAATTGTCAAAATGCCTATGTAGTTCTGTATCACAAAGCATACGAGACTATCCACACAGAAGGTAGAAGTAAACCATGTATTCAGACACCAGAGAACCATATCCCACAACCAATTTATCCAGTCTATCACAGCAGTAAAACATTCCACACACAACATAACAATCTGGAGACTCACCATCCCAAAATTTCTCCGACCCTCTGCTGGGGTCTTCCCAAAGACGAACTCACAGTACAGCTAAGTCACAGCCTGTTCAGTTCTAACAATCATGAGGGTGGCCAGTAGTAGCCATTAGCAGCCATAACAACTCTCTCTCTCTCTGTCTTTCTATATATCTATCTATCTATCTATCTCTTTCTCTCTTTCTCCCTCCCTCTCTCTCTCTCTCTCTCTCTCTCTCTATTTCCTGTGACATAATTTCCTTTTCCTATCAGGAAGCTCCTCCCACCACATGTGTCTTAGGCTTCCTGTGACATAAGTAGGTCACATGGCCTATTAATGGGTAGGAAAGATCTTCAAATCTAAATTGCTACTACAACTATCTTCATGATAAATTGCTATAATAACTTAGCTAATATTTTATTTAAATTTTTGGCATCTATCTTCATTAAGGAACTCAGTCTATATTTTTCTTCCTATGTTTGGCACTTCCCAGCATAAGAATCCACACCACATTTGTATCATAAAAAGAATTTGGTAGGGCTCCTTCTCCATCATTTTTTTTTTCACAAATAGTTTATATACTATTGGAATTAATTGTTCTTTAAATGTTTTGGATAATTCTTTTGTAAAGTCTTTTGGTCTTGTAGATTTTCTTCTTAGCGAGTGCGTTGATGGCTTGGTCAATTCCTCTTTCTGAAATGGTGTTAATTAGGCATATTATTTCATCTTCTATTAATCTGAGCAAGCTATATTTTGTAAATATTCATCCATTTCACTTGGACTGTCAGATCTATTGGTACACCGTTGGGCAAAATACCTCCTATTTATTGTTTCAATTTCCTCTTCATTGGTGGTGAATTCACCTTTTTCATTTTTGATGCTGATAATTTGGTTTTCTTCACATTTTTTAAAAAATCAAATTAACCAAAGGTTTATCTATTTTATTTTTTTCATGAAACCAGCTCTTAGTTTTATTTATTAGTTCAATATTTTTTTTAATTTCAATTAATGAAAATTTCTCAATTTAATTAATATCTCTTTTGATTGTAAGAATTTCTAATTTGGTATATAATTGGAGATTTTTAATTTTTTCCCCTAGCATTTTTAGTTGCATTCTCTTTTCATTGATCTCTTCTTTCTCGATTTTATTCATGTAAGCATTTAAAGCTATAAAACTTTCTTTAAGAACTGCTTTGGCTACATCCCTCAATTTTTGATATTTTGTCTTACTGTTGTATTTCTCTTGGGTGAATTTATTTATCATTTCTATAAATTGTTTTTTCACCCATTCATTCTTTAGGATTAAATTATTCAGACCCCAGGTAATTGTCAGTCTATCTTTCCATGGCACTTTATCACATATAATTTTTATTGTATCATAATCTGAAAAGGATATACTCAATATTCTGCCTTTCTGCATTGGATTGTGAGTTTTTATAGCCTAGTACATAGTGAATTTTTTGTGCATGCCCTGTACTGCTGAGAAAAACATATATTCATTTCTATCCCCATTCAATTTTCTCCAGATATCTACCATCTGATTTTTCTAAAATTCTATTCACCTCCTTAATTTCTTAATTTTTTTGTTGTGAGATTATTTTGTGGTTAGATTTATCTAGTTCTGAGAGGGGGAGGTTGAGTCCCTCCAGTAGTATAGTTTTGCTGTCTATTTCTTCTTGTAACTCCCTTAACATCTCCTCTTAGAATCTGGATGCAATACAATTTGTTGCATATATGTTTAGTTCTGATACTGCTTCATTGTTTATGGTGCCTTTTATCAGGATGTAGTTTCTTTTCTTATCTCTTTTAATTATACTATTTTTGCTTTAATTTTGCCTGAGATCAGGATTTCTACCTCTGATTTTTTTTTACTTTACCTGACACATACTATATTCTACTCTGGTCTTTTACCTTTACTCTGTGTCTATCTTTCTGTTACAGATGTGTTTCTAGTAAACAACATATTGTAGGATTATGCTCTCTGCTTCCATTTTATTGACAGTTCATCCCATTCACATTCACAGCTATGATTACTATTTGTGTCTTTCTCTCCATCCTATTCCACCACCACCCCAGCCCTGTTTAAGCCTTTCTTTCTCTTTTCTCCATTTCCCTCCTCATTAAATATTTGCTTTTGATCATTGCCTCCCTCAATCTTCCCTCCCTTCTATCAGCCCCCTCCATTTTTTCCCTTTTACCTTACTATTTCTTCCCTCTCTTCCATCCATCCCTCTCTTTTCTTTCAACTCTCTCTTCTTATTTCCTATAGAGTAAGGTATATTTTTATATCTTTGAGATAAATCTGATCAGAGTATGATTCAAACAATGTTAATCTCCCTCCCTTCTTACCCTCCACTGTATTAGGTCTTTGTGCCTCTTTATGTGAAGGATTTTACCCTTTTCTGCCTCCTCCTTTCCTCTTCTCCCAGTACAATCCCTTATCACCATTTAATTCGATTTTTTATCATCACCTCAAAGTCAACTGATGCCCATGCCCCCTGTCTATGTATACTCCTTCTTGATGTCATAATAAAGATATGTTATCAAGAGTTATATGTATCATCTTTCCTTCTAGGGACCTAAACAGTTTGCCTTTATAAGGTAACATTTTTGTGGTTTTGTTTTTTATTTCCTTTCCTGTTTACCTTTTTATGCCTCTCTTGAGTCTTGTATTGGAAGATCAAATTTTCTGTTGAGCTCTGGTCTTTTCATTAGGAATATTTGGAAGTCCCTTATTTTACTGAATATTCATCTCTTCCCCTAAAAGATACATACATATACATATACATATACATATACATATACATATACATATACATATACATATACATATATATATATATATATATACATATATATATATATATATATATCTTACTAACCACTCCCCATTTCAGTTAACTCTAGTGGCTTCCTATTATCTCTGAGATAAAATGTAAACTCTTTTGTTTTGCTTTTTCAACACATCACAATCTGTCAACCAACCTATGTTCCCATCCTCAGGAAATCTATCTTCCTCCACTCTCATACAGTGTAACCTACTTAAACTGGTCTCCTCCTTGTTCCTCACACACTGTACTCTGTCTCCAATCTCCATTTGTTTGCACTGGATATTCTTCATCCAGGAAGGCAATCTCTCTTTACCTCTTTTTATAAAGTCCTTTTCTCCATTTAATATGCACTTCTGGCACCATAAATTTCATGAGATTTTCCCTGTTTACCCATACCATACATTCAACCCACACACACAAATGCTAGTATCTTCCCTTCCAAATAAACTTTTATTTAATTTTATATATTTTTTCTTTATATTTATATCTTCTCTACTTACATACTTGATACCTCCTCCAATAAAATATAAACTCCTTGATATTAGGGATTGTTTCTTCCTTTGTTTTTATATCCTCTGTACATAGCACAACATTTGGCACATAGTAGATGATTTAAAAATGCTTTCTAAATGATTGATTGCAAATTCACTTCTCTTCTGTTGTCTATTTTGCCATAGTCAGAAAAGGTTCATTCTCTGAAATCAAATATTTGCATTTGTCTTTTTTTCAATACATCTATAATACCATTATCATGTTCTATTTTTATTTTATTTATTCGGTATATACCTTATTCCTTTCCACTAAACAATTAACTACCTCAAGGCAAGGACAATGTTTTCTTTCTCTTTATATTTCCCATGGTCTGTTATAAAGCTCAGAAATAATAAGTCCTTATCATTTATTGAACTGACCACCCCATAGCTGTAGTCTTGAGAAAATTGGGGGGGGGTCTCTCTCAATGTTTGTTGCACTGAGTGAATTGGTAAATAATAGGCTTTATAAAGAAAAAAGCCATACAAATAATTTCATATATAATATATAAATACATATACACATGTATTATATGTACATACATATTTATACACATTAATGTATGTGTATATATATGTATGTGTATATACGTATATGTATAGAATGATAAGATGGATATTGCTTATACCTGTATTTTCTGGATTATCTTGAGTATCTTAGAATGAGTTAAAAACAAAATTAATATTTTCCTTGACAATTCTGCTCTGAATCACACAGTTCTGCTGAGCACATGGTTACTATTTATTTCAATCACAATTTGAGTTTTAATTAGCTTTCTCCTTTTGTTCTGACATATGTTTCAATGTTGAGTACAAACTATGATATGAGGACCTTTTATTTCTTTGCCAAGCATTGTAGAAAATGGAGCTGTAGTGGTGATGGAGACATAGATAGTGCTAAAGGGAGGCAAAGGAAGCCTTTTTTCCTAGTTATAGAAAGAAATGTATCTAACAAAAGAATGTGCATAATTCAGAAAGAAAATTAATATGAGTCATTACCTTCCCAGTGCCCACAAAATGTACTGCAACAATGTCATTTTTTCATGATCACGTTGGATAAATCGATTTCTACTAGCAATGGTCTTTAGCACTATTTCTGTGTCACAATGAACTTATATCATATTTTCATAGGCACAAGCTACAGTTTGTGAGAAGTCAGCAAAAATTTTTATAGTATATCCAAAAACAGAATTATGAAAAACAACCAACAGTTTGACTTTACCCACATCCATCCTGTGAAGAAAGGTATCAAGTATTAAGAATAATATAGTAACTTCTATAGATGACTTTACCCACTAATTAATCTTTTTTTCTTCTTTTCCAAATATAGCTGCAATGTCTATGTGAATGTTACAGTCACTAGTTAAACTTATACAACTCAAGGAGCTGATTTCTCATCCACCATTACATCGTCACTTTGAATGTAGGCATTTAGCTCACAAATACAGAATCACTAGAGTCCCTCTTCAAAAGCTTATCCAAAGCTTCCTCTCTTATTTCAACATTAATTACAGAATTTTCAATAGAATGCTTACTGTATGTATGTGAGTGTGTGTTTGTATATGTATATATACGCACATTATGTAGCATATAATATCTATTCATATTGCAAGGTACTATCTATTGGAAAATGGATAAATAGATTTATAGATATAGTATAGACATAGACACATGCATAGATATACATATATATATATACATATATATATATATACACACACACGCATACATGTACATACACATACATAGTGATATGTGTGGTGGTGTTGCCCTTGTTCTCAAAGAGGACCAAAATGAAATCACTATGTTAAAGTGAAGTTACAATGTGTCCAACTAGCTGATCAGACCAATATGAGCTTAGAATGTGCTACCACAGGTTCGGCACAAATAGTCTTTTTGAACAATTGCAGTGGATTCTCTAAATTTGCACATTTCATGTTTCTTTTAAGCTACTTCAGTTCTGCTTTGTTCATGGAGCACAGCACCTTCTTTGATGTTCAGCAGTCACACAATCAATTCCAAAGCTCTTCAGAGATACCTTGAGAGTGTCTTTGTGTTATTTATTTTGACCAACATGTGAGTACTTGCCTTGTGTGAGTTCTCCATAAAATTGTCTTCTAGGCAAGCGTACATGTGGCATTTAAATAAAGTGGCCAGCCCATCAGAATTGAACTTTCTGCAATAGAGTTAGAATGCCTGGCTTTTTCGCTGGAGAAAAGACCTCAATATCTGATACTTTATCCTGCCAGGTGATGTTCAGAATCTTCCCGAAACAATTAAAAATGAAGTGATTCAGTTTCCTGGCACGGCACTGGTAGACTCTCCAGGCTTCTCATAGGCATACAACAATGAAGTCAGCACAAACGGCTCTGTAGACCTTCAGTTTGATAGTCCATCTAATACGTTATTTCTCACACTTTCTGTCAGAGCCTCTCAGTGAGCTAGCTCTGGCAATGTGTATTTATTTCATTATCAAAGTATACATCCCTGGAAAGTATACTGCCAAGGGAAGTGAACTTATCCAGTTGATTCCACATATGGATGGTGTGGTGCTGGCTGGTGCAGAACATGTGTCTTCTTGGTGTTTATTATTAGGCAAAAATTAGTACAAGCAGCAGAGAATTGATCAATACTTTATTGCATCTCAGTCTCAGAGGCTGCAATGAGTGCACAATCATGTGCAAAGGAAAAATTGGGCATCAACTGCCCCTCTATTTTAGTCTTGGTTTGTAACTTTTTCAAGTTAAATAATTTATTGACAGTGTGGTAACTCACCTTAATGCTATGTTTGTCATTGAAGGAATCTGACAGCATTGTTGAAAACATCATGCTAAAAAGCAGGGGAGCAAGCACACAGCCTTGTTTCACTACATTGGTGACTGTGAAACTTCGAGAGGATCATTCATTATCCAGAACCAGGGCAAGCACGCCATCATGAAATTGATGTACAACATTGATGAAGTTCTCCAAGCAACTAAATTTTGACATGATTTTCCATAAGCCCCTATGATTGACAGTATCAAAGACCTTGGTGAGATTGAGGAATGTTTCATACAGACATTGTTCTGCTCCTTGTATTTCTCCTGGAATTGTCAGGTAGCAAACACCATATCAATCATTCTTCGTTCCTATCTGAGGCTACATTGGGTCTTAGGGGGATGATCACCTTCCATGTGAAGGATCTTCCTATTAAGGACTCTGGCAAGAATCTTGCCAACAATGACTAAATGTGTCACACACCTCCCCATAATTGTCACAGACCAATTGAATTCTTTACCTTTACAGAAATGAACAATAGAGGCACCTTGAACTCCTGAGGGATAACCTCCTCTTGCCATATAACCTGGAAAATTTCAGTCAGCTTTAGTATAAGCAATGGAACCTCCACATTCTAAGTCTTAAGTGGAATAGAATCAACACCAAGTGCTTTGCCACAGGAGAGGAGCTTTAATGGCATTCAAAACCTTTTCTTTAGTTGGAAATTTGACTAAAAGGGATTGACTTCAGCCTGAGGTATATGGTCAATGGCTTTATCATTGATTAATGATGGTCTGTTAAGAATATGATGGAGTGTTCGGTACACCTCTCCAGGATTATGTCCTTATTAATAATCAATGTGGTTTCAACAGCACTGAGTAGTTGAGATGTACCATAGGTCTTTGGCCCACAGATAGCCTTCAGGGCATAATAGAGTGATTTGGATTATTACTATCAACATATAATTTAATTTCATTTGCTTTCTTATTTACTGAGGCAAAAATCCTGCATGTCTCTAAGCTTCACTTATACTTTATTTTTGATGCAGTTAAATGCTGCTTGCTTAGAGCTGAATGAACTATCCTTCTAGTAAACCCTGTGGAATTCTTGTTTTTCCATGGAGTAGTTTTGGAATTGGAGGGGGGATATAAGACTTTAATTTACTTTGTGACATTGTTATAGTATGGTATTACAAATTTCCTGGTGTAAAAGGAATAGCATGAAATGTAATTTTCAAAATATATACCTGTATTTATAGAGACTAAAATATATGCATTGATTATGGCTCCTCATGGCCTTCTTTCATCAACAAAACATGATCAGTGACATGAAGTGAAAATGGCCTTTCTGGACATTCCATAAGTTCTTAGGAACAGAAAAAAGGAATATGAGAAATCCTAACATGTTTCTATAAAGGTTCCTTCTTCCAAATGCCTATCCATGTTACAGCAAATATCTGAGTCCCAATTCATCAACCTGAGAATAAATTCTTTTTAAAAATATTTATCTATTTTTGTTTCAACACTTCCTTTTACATGATTTTGACTTTTAATTTCCCACATCCCTCTCCTTTCCTTTCACTGAGAAAGTATGCACTCTGATATAGTTTATACATTATGATAATAAATATATTTCCACGTTAGTCAAGTTGCGGAACAAAAGGGAAAAAAAAACCAACAGAACAAAGGGAAAATAGTAGGCTTCAATCTGCATTGAGAGTCCATACTCCTTTCTCTGGATGTAGATAGCAACTTCCATCATGAGTCTTTTGAAATTGTTTTACATCATTGTATTGCTCAGAAGAGCTAAGTCTGAAAAGAGTCATTCATTGCACTGTGTTTCTGTAATGGTGTACAGTGTTCTCCTGGTTCTTCTCATTTCACTCAGCATCAGTACATGTAAGTCTTTCTAGGTTTTTCTGAAAACCGACTGCTCACCATTTCTTAAGGAACTAAGTATTACACTACATTCATATACCACAACTTGTTCAACAATTCCCCAATTGATGGGCATCCTTTCAATTAACAATTTTTGACACCACAAAAAAAAAAAACTGCTGTAAATATTCTCCTAAATGTGAGTTATTTTCATGATCTCTTTGGGATACAGACCTAGCAGTGATATTGCTGTAGTATGCACAGAGTATGCACAGTTTGATAACCTTTTTATCATAATTCCAAATTGTTCTCCAGAATGGTTGGATCAGTTTACAACACCAACTATGCGTTAGTGCTCCAATGTTACCACATCTTCTCTAGCATTTATCATTTTACTATTTTGTCATGTTAGCCAATCTTATAGGTGTGATGTGTTATCTCAGAGTTCTTTTAATTTGCATTTCTCTAATCAATAGTGATTTAGAGGATTTTTTTCATATGACTATAGATAGTTTTAATGTCTTTATCTGACAACTGCCTGTTCATGTCCTTTGACCATTTATGAGTTGGGAAATGATGCGTATTCTTATTAATTTGACTTGGTTCTCTAAATGTTTTAGAAATGTGGCCTTTGGAAGAAACACTGACTGTAAAAATTATTTCCCAGCTTTCTGCTTCCCTTCTAATTTTGGTTGCATTGGCTTTGTTTGTACAAAAACTTTTCAATTTAGTGTAATCAAAGTTATCCATTTTGCATTTCATAATGTCATCTACCTCTTTTTTGGTCATAAATTTTTGTATTCTCCATGAATCTGACAAGCAAACTACTCCTTGCACTCCTCATTTGCTTATATTTTCACCCTTTATGTCTAAATCATGTACCCATTTTAACCATATCTTGGTATGCAGTATAGGATTTTGGTCTATGCATAGTTATTGCCCTAGTATTTTTGAGTTTTCCCAGCAGTTTTTGTCAAGTAGTGAGTTATTATCCCGGAAGGTGGAGTCTTTGTCAAGCAGTAGATTTAGTAATCTATGATAGTCATGGACTACTGTGTTTTTTGTACCTATTCCACTGATCCACCACTCTGTTTCTTAGTCAGTACCATGTAGATCTCCTGATTGCTGCTTTATAATAGTTTTAGATCCAGTGGGGGTAGGCCAACTTCCCTCGCATTTCTTTTCATTAGCTCCCTTGATATTCTGGACCTTGTGATCTTCCAGATAAATTTTGTTATTGTTTTTTTCTAGCTCTATAATTTTGGGGGGTAGTTTGATTGGTATAATACAAGATAAGTAAATTAATTTCAGGAGAATTGTCATTTTTATTATATTAGCTTGGCCTACCCATGAGCAACTGATATTTTTCCAGTTATTTAGATCTGAATTTATATGGGTGAAAAGTGTTTTGTAATTGTGTTTAAACAGTTTCTGGGTTTGTTTTGGTAGGTAGACTTCCAAATGTTTTATGATGTCTCCAGTAACTTTAAGTGGAATTTCTCTTACTATCTCTTGCTCCTGGGCTTTGTTAGTAATATATAGAAATGCCAATGATGTGTGAGGATTTATTTTATATCCTGCAACTTTGCTAAATATGTTTATTATTTTGAGTAGTTTTCTACTTGATTCTCCAGGATTCTCTCAAAATACCATTATGTCATCTGCAAATGGTGATAGTTTTGTTTCCTTTTTGCCTATCTTAATCTCTTCAATTTATGTTCTTCTCTTATTGATAAAGCTAAAACCCCTAATAGAATATTTAATAACAATGGTGTTTCCTTGTTTCACCCTTGGTCTTAATTGCAAATGCTTCTAGTTTATCCCCATTACATTTAAGGCTTGATAATGGTTTTAGACAGATGCTATTTATAATTCAATGAAAACTCCATTGATTCCTATGGTCTACAGTGTTTTGAATATAAATGGCTGTTGTATTTTGTGAAAAGATATTTCTTCATCTACTGAAATAATCATATTATTTCTGTTAATTTTGTTATTGATGTGGTTAATTCTGCTGATAGTTTTCCTATTATTGAACCAGCCCTGCATTCCTCATATATATTGTACCAAATCATACTGTATTATTCTTGAGATGAATTGCTGTAAATTCTTTCCCAATATTTTCTTTAAAATTTTTATATCCATATTCATTTGGGAATTTGGTTGATAGTTATGTTTCTCTATTTTGACTCTTCCTGGTTTAGGTATCAACACCACATTTGTATCATAAAAAGAATTTGGGAGGACTCCCTCTTTGCTTATTTTCCCAAATAGTCTATATATTATTGGAATTAATTATTCCTTAAATGTTTGATAGAATTCATTGGAAATCAATCTGGCCCTGGAAATTTTTTCTTAGGGATTTCATTAACAACTTGTTCAATTTATTTTTCTGAAATGAGGTTAATTAGGTATTTTATTTCATCTTTGCTTAATCCAGGAAATTTATATTTTTGTAACTATTCATCCATTTCACTTACATTGTCTAATTTATCATGTACAATTGGGCAGAATAACATCTAATTATTATTGTAACTTCCTCTTCATTAATAGTAAATTCATCCTTTTCAATTTTGAAACTAGTAATTTGGTTTTCTTTCTTTTTTTAAATCAAATTAATTAAAAGTTTATGTATATTACTGGGGATTTTTTCATAAAACAAGCTCTTAGTTTTATTTATTAATTCAATAATTTTATTAATTTCAATTTTATTAATCTCTCCTGTGATTTTCAGAATTTCTAATTTGGTATTTACATGGGGATTCTTAATTTGCTTTTTTAAATACTTATTTCTTACATTCTTAATTCATTTATTTCATCTTTCTCTATTTTATTCATGTAAGCATTTTGAGATATGAAATTTCCCCTAAGAACTGCTTTGGCTGCATCCCATATGTTTTGGCATGTTGTCTCAATATCATCATTCTCATGGTTGAAGTTACTTATTGTTTCTATGATTTGTTGCTCAACCCATTCATTCCTTAGGATTAGACTATTCAGCTTTCAGTTTATCTTCAGTCTATCTTTCCATGGTCCTTTATTAAATACAAATTTTATAGCACCATGACCTGAAAAGGATGTATTTAATATTTCTGCCTTTCTGCTTTGGATTGTGAGGTTTTTCGCCTTAGTACATGGTCAATTTTTGTGTAGGTTCCACGTACCCCTGAGAAAAAAGGTATATTCTTTTCTATCCCCATTCTTTTTTTCTCCAGATGCCTATCATATCTAACTTTTCTAAAACTCTATTCACCTCCTTAATTTCCTTTTTGTTTAGTTTGTGGTTAGATTTATCTAGTTCAGATAGGAAGAGGTTGAGTTCTCCCAGGGTTTTGGGATGGTGAGTTTCCAGGCCGCGATATATTATTTTAAGTTCCTTGCTGTTATGATAAAGTGGGCTGATTGGCTGTGGGAGATGAACATTTGGTTATGGGATATGATTTTCTGGTGTCTGAATAAATGTTATACTTTTTTATCTTCTTTATGGAGAGTCTCTCATACTTTGCAATACACAATTACATAGGCATATTCACAATTATTGTTGATGTTGTGTTTATTGCCTTACCATTTCATTTGGCGATGAGGATGGGATCGCAAGGTATAAGATCTGTATTTAGAGGTGGAGGGACAATAGAAGAAGAAATAACTGTCCAAGGATGGGAGGATATAACTTACTACTCCCTTACAAAGGAATGGTCTAAAGGCACTGGTTTCTGTGAGGACTGGAAGCAGAAATTACAAGGTGGAGGACCTAGAGATTTGGAACACTGCCGTAGAGAGGTTACTGTTGAGTCAGGAATAGGGATCCCAAGAGCAATCTCTAGAAGAGGCTGCATTTTACTCAGAGCTTACCATATTTTATGTGAACATAGAGAAAGACTACTATGATAGAGAGCTCAGACACAGACAGTTGCTGAAAAGTCTGAGAATACTTCTATAACACAGCAAGACGGAGAAACTCAGGTGGTAGAACCGCAGGAAGCTAACAGCCTTGTTGTAAATTGTGCTAGAAGGCAGAGGGAGCCAAGCGGGGCAAGAACGCACCTCAATTCCACCAAGGTCGAGCCTAGCAGTCAGTTTGGTTACCATGGTAACAGGGGCAGACAATCTAGACAGAAAGATACAATGTCAAAACCTCTGGTACAAAGTGATACTTTGTTGCAGAGTACTTCTCACAAAGACAGCCAGACAGTACCACACCAGACGTCTCAAAGAGAAGTGTGCCCCATAGAGTGGAGGAGGCAGGAAACAGAAGGTAATATTACTCAGTTTAGGCTGGTTTTGGAGGATTTTACACAGCAGGAAATCACGGATATCTTGAGTAGCCTCACCTAGAGAATGGGAGAATCATTGCTGTCCTGGATGGTGAGAATCAGGGATGAAGGGGCCACTGAAGTGTCTGTAGATTCTGTGGATTGTATGAAATTCATAAGTATTAGGCAGAACTCTTTTGTACAGCAAGCTTTTAGGAATTATCATTTGCAAAGCACTAATCAAGCAACCAATTTGTTGGCTTTGGCTGCAACAGGCTGTAAAGAGGAATATCCTGCTGATACCATGTGGCCTTCTCCAGATAGACCCTGGTATTCAATTAGGGAATGTATGAGAAAGTTAAAGGAGGTGATGAAGACTGCTATTATGTTGAGGAATGCTGAAGTTTATGATGAAACTCCCTTGGGAGTCTCTCATAGGAATTTGATCATTAAGATGGCACACCCCACTTATAAATATGTGATTCTGACTCTACTGATTGCAGAAGTAGGGAACTCTCCTTCAGAGGTACTGGATAATATTTCACAGTTAAGTGACTTAGGAGACTGAGGAAGAGATAAGTTTCCTCAGGAAAGAAGGGTACATAGACAATGGATTCAACTTCCAACAAATAGAATGACAAGAAAAGAGATGTTTACCACTCTATTGAAAGCAGGGGTAGATTTTAGAAGAATAGATGGCATTCCAACTAATGAGCTATACAAAATATACTGATATAAGGAGCTTAATAGCAAACGGAATAGTGAAATAAGAACTGCCCCTACAAATCCTACAGATCTTGGACCCTTGTATCTAAGTGGGCCACACCTTCAAGGAGACTGAGCCCCAGCTCAGATTAAAGAAACCCTACAGACAGGATTACAGACCCCATATAAATCTGACAATATATTGGAAGAATGGATTAAATACTGCAACTAAGGTATTGATTGACACTGGGACAGAGGTCAGCTTGACTTATGGAAACCCTGACAAATTTAAGCATGGAGCTCCTATTACCATCACAGGAGTAGGAGGGGCTGAAATATCAGCTAAACAAGTGAAACTGATGATGAAAACTGGAAAATTGCCTAATAAAGAATATACTGTGGTCACTGTACCCATTCCTGAATACATCATTGGAATAGATATATTGAAAGGCATAACTCTGAATTTGCCTGAGGGGAGATATCAATTTGCAGTAAGGAAGATAGGAATTAATACAGTTTTGGTGGGAAAAGAAAAGATGGACCTAATCACTTTACCTGCACCTTCTAAAGTAATTATTTTGAAGTAGTATTGTGTGCCAGGTGGGCAAGATGACATTGCCAATACTATAAAGGAATATGTTGAAGCAGGAGTGTTAGTCCCTACAACCAATGGAATAATTCTGCATGGCCAGTATGAAAGTCAGATGGGATATGGAGAATGACAGTGGATTATAGACAGTTGAATAAAGTGACTCATCCCTTGTATGTTGCTGTTCCAGATACTGTTACCTTAATAGAAAGGATCCAGAAATATGATGGAACTTGGTTCACAGTTATTGATTTGGCCAAAGCTTTTTTACAATCTCAATAGACTCCAAACAATGGGACTAGTTTGCTTTCATGTGCCAGGGCTGACAGTACACTTTTACATGCTTGCCATAATGATATCTCCACAGTCCAACTACTTGTCATAAGATTGTGGCTGAACATTTGGATAAATTGAAGTTACCTGGTATACAGCTTACCCACTACATAGATAATATTTTGATAGTGTAGAAGAATGTAAAAGAAGTAGAAGATAGTTTGATACTTTTAACTGAGCATGTGAAAAGCAAAGGATGGGAAATTAACCATGCAAAGATTCAAAGACCAGCTCAAACTGTAAAATTTTGGGGTATATAGTGGAATAAAGGACTGCGAGAAATTCTCCCACAAACTCAACAGAAGACTCAAGATTTTCCTATCCCCACCAATAAGGAAGAGATACGAAAGTTCATATGACTGTTGGATATTGGAGACTTCCCACATCACGGACAAATTTTGAAACACTTATATAAAGTTACCAGGAAAAAAATTCACTGGGGACTTGAACAGAGTAAAGCTTTGAAGAACCTAAAGCTGCTCTACAATTGGCTCTGGATTTATGGCCTATGCAAAGTGGGCCCATGGAATTACAAGTGACTGTACAAGATGACTAAGTGAATTGGAGTTTATGTCAGAAACAACAAAGCCAAAATGTACCCTTAGGATCTTGGCCAAGGAAACTACCTTCATTTGGATTACCATATATACCTTTTGAAAAGCAGTTGTTAGTTGCATATTGGGCTTTGGTGGAGACTGAACAACTGACTCCGGGACATGAAGTGATATTGAGGAATGGAATCTGGATTATGACTTGGGTAATGAGTACCCCAGCATCTCACAGAATTGCACATGTGCAAAAGGCTAGCATAATTAAATAGAAATGGTATATTCAGAATAGATCAAAACAGGCAAAAGTGGAGTTTCTGCTCTACATGAATCTAAAGGCAAGCATTGACACTGATGTAAATGACAAATGCTCTGAACCAAGGCAACAATTGGTACAATCCCTGGTAAAATGGAATGATGGATATGATGGACTAATTGAAGAACAGAAGAAACATGCTTGGTTTACTGATGGGACAGCAAAATATTTGGGCCATAAAAGACATTTGAAAGCAGTAGCCTATAACCCATGTACTAAGAGAACTTTGGAAAGTACTGGGATGGGTGGAAGGAGTCAATATGCCGAACTTATGGCAGTACACCAAGCTATTAACACAGAGAAAGGAGGACAGTGTCATATATTCGCTGATTCGTGGGTAGTAGCTAATGGGTTAGCTATACGGATGCCAATGTGGAAAAACCAAAATTGGGAAATTCATTGTAAAAAAGTTTGGGGCGAAGAACTATGGGAAGATATATGGGACATGTTTTTGATTACTAATTTGTCAGTTGTTCATTTGGATGCTTGCGTGCCCCTTACTACGCCAGCACATGAGTACAATGCACATGCTGATAACTTAGCAATGATTGCTACTGAACATATTTTCACTACTTCGACACCAACTGATGATCCAGTACTACCAAAATGGGGCCACCAAACTGCCAGCCATTTAGGGGTCCAGACCACTCACTGGTAGGCACAAGATCAAGGTATTAGTATCTTTTATTCCTTGCTAAAGCAAGTAGCAGAGGAATGTCATATATGTCAATTGTTCCTAGGGTAGTAACTGGAGAAATAGTGAGGGGAAAGGTTCCAGCCCAGATTTGGCAGATTATATTGGACCACTACCCCAAGATAAAGGATTCAAATTTATATGTACTTGTATTGACACCTATGCAGGTGGCTTGTCCTTATAAGAATGCAACCCAGAAAAACACCTGTAAAACTCTAGATAGTATAAGTTTATTTTATGGAACCCCAATGCATATTCAAAGTGACAATGGGTCACATTTCAAAGGTAATGAGATGAAGAGATATTGTGTATTGAACAAGATAAGAGTGGATATATCATATTGCATATTATCCAGAAACTTCTGGATTGATAGAAAGAATGAATGGATTGTTGAAAGAACAGTTAAGAAAGTTAAGTTCTAATAATTTGTATCAACATTGGAAGTATATTTTGTTTACTGCTTTACATAACTTGAATAATAGACCATTAGGAGGAAGTATACCTCTAGTCAGAATGATGACCCTGAATCTGCAAATTCGAAAATATCGGACACACAAGATCCAAAATATTGAGTATTGGACTGTGAGGGAAGAACCCTACTGGGATATGTATGAGGATCCCTAAGAATCATTTTGAATGGATATTACCTAAACCAGGATAAGCTCAAGGAATACATGTATTGGCTGGAGTGATAGATTCTAGTTATCAAGAAGAAATTATTGTGACACTCCAGAATTTAGGTGAAGAACCTATACAGTCGTGTAAAAATGATAGAATAGTTCAATTGATTATTATTACCTGTGAAACAATACCTCTTGTGAAAACTGACCCTCCTTCCAGAATAACTATCAGAGGAAAGGAAGGATTTGGTTCTACTGATAGAACAAAGTTGGGAGCTAAAGTATGGGCAAAACAGAAGCCAGACGATGTTCCAAAGGCTGCAGAAGTTATAGCACATGGGAAAGACAATACTGTAACAGTGGCCTACCCAGGAGAACATGATTATGAAACTGTATCATTGAGTCATATATTCTATTATGAATGAGGCAATGATAGTCTCTTTGTTTCTTTTTGGCTTTTGTCTGCTGAATTTGTTTGTGAGATTTGTTTTTTGCAGGCTTAGTACCATCCACCTGCAGATGCCTGATCACTTAAGTCAGATGACACTCTCTGATGTGTTCAGATGTTTCTGCCAGAGCTGTCCACTTCTGTGATGTGTCATCTCTGGACCTGTCCATGACTGTGATGTGTCATCCCTGGACCTGGAATCAACTGAGTTCCAGATGCCATCTTTCTAAAGAACTGACCTCTCAAATGGGACTCTTTATCTTTTGGGGCAGGGACAGATCTACATCCAATTTCAGCAGGAACAAGCTCTGAAAGAAGAGATTGTTACACCTTACCCCAGAATTTGAGCCACATTCATTCGAGACGGAATGATGAAATTGTTTTATATACTTATCTTGTATTATCCCTGTTATATTGTTGTCTAACAATCTTTTGACGCCAGTTATCCCAGAATTCCCATTGCCCTATGCAATGCATACAAAAGATGTTGGGGCCAAATCTGGTAGCAATTTTGATTTGAAGATCTTTCCAATCAATTAATAGGCCATGTGACCTGTTTACATCACAGGAAGCCTAAGACATGTGGTGGGAGGAGCTTCCTGACAGGAAAAGTAGTTATGTCACAGAAAAAATACAGAGAGAGCGAGAGAAAGAGAGAGAGAGAGAGAGAGAGAGAGAGAGAGAGAGAGAGAGAGAGAGAGAGAGATATTATGGCTGCTGGTGACTTCTAATGGCATTCGTTGTTGTTAGAATTGAACAGGCTGACTTATATGTGAGTTTGTTTTGGGGAAGACCCCAGAAGGGGATCAGAGGGGTTTTGGGATGGTGAGTTTCCAAGCTGTGATATATTATTTTCAGTTCCTTGCTGTTATGATAAAGTGGGCTGACTGGCTGTGGGAGCTGAACATTTGGTTATGGGATATGATTTTCTGGTGTCTGAATAAATATTATACTTCTTTTACCTTCTTTTTTTCAAAGTTATTTTTGTTTATTTCTTTTTCTCTAAACAATTTTTTTATTATTTAACATTTTAGTTTTCAATATTGATTTCCACGAGATTTTGAGTTACAAATTTTCTCCACTTTTCTACCCTCCTGACCACTCCAAGATGGCATATATTCTGATTGCCCTGTTCCCAAGTCAACCCTCCTATCTGTCACCCCACTCCTGCCCCAGTCCCCTTTCCTGTTACTTTCTTGCAGGGCAGGATAGATTTCTATGCTCCATTCCCTACATATCTTATTTCTCATTTGCATGGAAATATAACTTTTCTTGAGCATCTGTTTTTAAAACTTTGAGTTCCAAATTCTCTCCCCTCTTCCTTCCCACCCACCCTCTCAAAGAAGGCAAGCAATTCAACATAGGCCACGCATGTATCATTATGTAAAACACTTCCACAATACTCATGTTGTGAAAGACTAACTGCATTTCCCTCGAACCTATCCTGTCCCCCTTTATTCAATTTTCTCCATTGACCCTGTCCTTTTTCAAAAGTGTTTGCTTTTGATTACCTCTTCCCCCTGTCTGCCCTCCCTTCTATCATCCCTCCTTTTTTTATCTCCTTCCCCCTACTTTCCTGTGAGTTAAGATACTTGATTGAGTGTGTATGTTATTCCCTCCTCAGGTCAAATCCAATGAGAGCAAGATTCATTCATTCCCCCTGACCTGCCCCCTCTTCCCTTGCAACAGAACTGCTTTTTCTTGCCACTTTTATGTGATAGAATTTATCATATTTTATCTCTCCCTTTCTCCCTCTCTCAATATATTCCTCTCTCATTCTTTAATTTTATTTTATTATTTTAGATATTGGTCCTTCATATTCAACTCCCCTGTACCCTCTGTATCCTTGTGTGTGTGTGTGTGTGTGTGTGTGTGTGTGTGTGTGTGTACGTATATATATTCCCTTCAACTACCCTAAAACTGAGAAAGGTCTCATGAATTACAAATATCATCTTTCCATGTAGGAGTGTAAACAAAACAGTTCAACTTCAGTAAGTCCCTTTTGATTTCTCTTTCTTATTTACTTTTTCATGCTTCTCTTGATTCTTGTGTTTGAAAGTTAAATTTTCTATTCAGCTCTGGTCTTTTCACTGAGAAAGCTTGAAAGTCCTCTATTTTATTGAAAATCCATATTTTGCCTTGGAGCATGATACTCAGTTTTGCTGGGTAGGTGATTCTTGGTTTTAATCCTAGCTCGTTTGACCTCCAGAATATCATAATCCAGACCCTTTGATTCCTTAATGTAGAAGCTGCTAGATCTTGTATTATCCTGATTGTGTTTCCACAATATTCAAATTGTTTCTTTCTGGCTGCTTGCAGTATTTTCTCCTTGACCTGGGCACTCTGGAATTTGGCAACAATATTCCTAGGAGTTTTCTTTTTGGGATCTTTTTCAAGAGGCGATTGGTAGATTCTTTGAATTTCTATATTTACCCTCTGGATCTAGAATATCAGGGCAATTGTCCTTCATAATTTCTTGAAAGATGGTGTCTAGCCTCTTTTTTTGATCATTGCTTTCGGGTTGTCCAATAATTTTTAAATTATCTCTCCTGGATCTATTTTCCAGGTCAGTGGTTTTTCCAATGAGATATTTCACTGGACTGCTCTCTAACCTGATGTAGCAGTTTGCCCACTAACCTTCTCGGTGGTCTTTGGTATTTATGGGTTGAGAAGTCTGGTAACTGCCACACCTCAGTGATTTCGTGGCCCTAAGGCTTTCTCCAGTGCACTCTTGGTCTGGTCTGACCTGCTTCCCTCTGCTATTTTGTGGGTTCTGCAGCTCTAGAATTTATTCAGAGCCTTTTTTACAGGTGTTTGGAGGGTTTGGGGGAGAGCTTAAGCAAGCCACTGATTTCCAGCCGCCATCTTGTCTCCACCCCTCTTTTACTTTCTTAATGGAGTGTGTCTCATATTTGGCAATGCAGAACTACATAGGCATATTCATGATTATCATTGATGCTGTATTTATTGCCCTACTGTTTCAATTCTCTAAATATTTTAGAAATGAGGCCTTTGACAGAGACACTGTTTGTAAAAATTATTTCCCAGATTTCTACTTCCCTCCTAATCTTGATTGCATTGTCTTTGTTTATTGAAAAACTTTTCAATTTAATGTAATCAAAATTATCCCTTTTACATTTCATATTGTTCTGTATGTCTTGTTTGGTCATAAATTCCTCTGTTCATAAATCTGACAGGTAAACTATTCCTTGCGTTCTTAATTTGCTTATAGTATCAGCCTTTATGTCTAAGTCATGTACCCATTTTGACTTTATTTTGGTATCAGGTGTAAGATGTTGGTCTATTCCTTGTTTTTACTATAGCATTTTCCAATTTTCCCAGCAGTTTTTTTGTCAAATAATAAATTCTTATCCCAGAAGCTGGGGTCTTTGTGTCTATCAAACAGTAGATTACTATCATCATTGACTACTGTGTCTCGTGTACCTAATCCATTCCACTGATCCATCACTCTATTTCTTATCCAGTACCAAGAAGTTTTGATGATTGCTGCCTTATAATACAATTTAAGATCTGGTATGGCTATGCCACCTTCCCTAGCATTCTTTTTCATTAATTCCCTTGATATTCTGGACCTTTTGTTCTTCCCAATGAATTTGGTTGTTATTTTTTCTAGCTCTATAAAATAATTTTTGGTTGTTTGATTGGTATGCCCTGGATAAGTAAATTAATTTAGGAAGAATTGTCATTTTTATCACATTATCTCAGCTCCCCAACTAGCAACTTATATTTTCCTAATTATTTAGAACTGACTTTATTTTGTGAAATTATTTTGTAACAGTGTTCGTATGGTACCTGGATTTGTTTTGGCGAGTAGACTCCCAAATATTTTAAAATGTCTACAGTAATTTTAAATGGAATTTTTCTTTCTGTCTCTTGCTTTTGCGCTTTGTTAGTAATACTTAGAAATGCTGAGGATTTATGTGAGTTTATTTTGTATCCTGCAACTTTGCTAAAGTTATTTATTATTTCAAGTAGTTTTTACTTGATTCTCTAGGATTCTCCAAGTATATTCAATATTTTGTTGAATTCCAGTAGTCGATATCCTTCAGTCTGAATTAAAAGGTATATTTTTCCTCTTATGTTGTTGAGACTGAGAGAAGATAAGTAAATTTCTTATGGTCATATAGTTTTCAAGGGTTTGAGGCCCTATTTGAAAATCAGGTCTTCCACACCCCAGCTTAAGCACTCTATCCACTGTGCCACCTAGCCAATTCCAGAAGTGGCTGAACATTTGGCAAAAAACCCTAAATCATTATGGAAATAATAATAATAGTTACTATTTTAGAAAGCATTTAAGGAAAGGAGAAAGGAGAAAGGCAGATTGGGCAAGGCAAGAAACTATGTTTTCTAGGACTGGGTTATCAGATATAGAATCAAGGCAGAAACTCAAGCATAACTGGAAAAAGATAGAGTCGTCATAACTACAACTAAAGTACAAGGTTCAAATGGGACCAACAACAATGCTGACTTGATTATCAAACAATAGACTATGGCTTAAGCCTTCTTACATTTTGCTAAGTAAAGAACACATTGTTCGTGGTTGAATATATAGATGGTAATCAAATGAGTCCAGGTTTAAAAGCTAGCATGGCTGAACATATATCCATTCATTATAGGTCCATTTTATTATCCACAAACATGAAATTTTGCTGCTGGAAATACCCCCATAATGCATTTTCTGCCTTACATTTGACATCAGACTTTGTCCACTGTAGGAAGTAGAATTTTCAAAATTAAAAGCACAGTACAATAGAATGAGTGCTCACTTTAGAGGTAGAGGACTTGATCAAGTCCTGGCTCTATCATTTCTACTCGTGTGACCTTCAGTAAATCACTTTCCTTCTCTTAAGTTTCAATGAGAGGATTGGACTAGAAGACCATGAAGTTCCCTCTCAACACTAAATCCATGATCTGATATTAATCTCCTTATAATGTCCTCCAGTTAAATAGAGGGTTTAAAAAATTAAAGATTAAAATGAGTAAAATATACTATGTAGTAATAGAGAATATCAGTGTAATGTAATATAAAGAGTATCAGTGTAATGTCATTAAAGTAAATACATTTCATGGTAGAAATGGTCTGATCCCTTTAAGGAGTTGTTGTTTAAAAGGATTTATGATTAGAAGTGAGGTGAAACAAAATTATTGCTTTAAACCTTGTTCTTAGTGATTAAACAACTAGGAGAGTATTTAACCCGATTTCTAACAGCACAGGTATATTCTATTTCTAGAAGTTCAAGAAAATCTCAGTCAATCCATATATTAACTTAATGAGATTTTTGTATTCATTATGGAGGACCACATATGGAGATTGCGCAGTAAGGACTGCTAAAGCCTAATATGCCTCACAGTCCAATTGAACCTTTCCTCCTCTGTAGCACTTTTTAAAATAGAATGTATTTAATTGATCCCCTAAATATGTCAAACAAAGGAAAGTGAAGCTAAGCTTGGAACAATTACCTGGAGAATTCATAGAAAATAGCAATTATCCAGGAAAAAAAAGAGGTTCGGGGTATGCATTATGTAGCTTTTGTGTCTACATTCAGTAAGTCTCACCAGACAATATCAATATCCTGCTGGGAAGTCAGCAGGTCAGTCACAGGCTATTTGGCAGTCAGCTAGGCACAGACTGACATCCTGGGTAACTGTATTCAGTTCTAGGTAGCTATATAGTCTGTATTGGAATAGCCATATCAGAATGTGAAATGAACAGTTTTGATGATAAGCCAGGGGAAATATTAGAGCCTTCCTTATATAATATGCTATCCTTTTCATATGTGAAGTTAGTTGCTGAAAGGTGCAAAAAATTAATGATTTTGTAAGGAAAATTAATAAAAATCAATCTGGGTAGAAATATGGTCTCAGATAAAATGTTGATGAGAAAGACTCTTCTTAGGACAAAATAGTGGACTGCCACATAGATGAATGTACTAATAGGGCCCATTTGAAGGCAGAGCAATTATTTAGGTAAAGATGCATGCAAGTCATTGTCGGCCATCAGCCTATTTGCACATGGCATTTTTTTTTAGAGTTTCAGACTATATAACTAAGAAATTATAAATGAACTAAGTATTTAGTGACTATGAGAAAATTATATTAACACTGTTAGGTTCCTATCTGATAGAAAAGTGGTCTGGTTAGATTCATATCTGAAAGAAAAGTGTCCCTTGATATAAGCATATGTTTCCATGTGTAACCTTGATAGCTCAGTACAACACTCCAGAGATCAGCAAGATTACCAGGAATGTTCTCCTAATTGCTATATCCTTGTTGAAACTCCATAACTGACCTAGTCAGAAAAATAATTACTGTGGGTTTATCAGCAGTAATGTTTATAACATTCTTTGAGCTAGACTTCCAAACCTAGCCATAGAATCATTAAATTATAGGATTCAAATAGGAAATGGACCTTGGTGAAGTCAAAATGCATCATAGAAAATTTGGGGTTTAGTAAGGTTGCAAGGCAGCCTACATTGTAAGCTATTTAATATTGGCAAGTGTACAATACATATTGCCTGTGGTGTTAATAGACATGCACTGGCTGAGGATGGATAGAAATGGAAATTTCATAAATCTGTTAAAAGCTGAATAAGGGACCACTCTGATAATGCGTCGGAACCAATTGTGTTTCACAAACAAAACTGAGTTTCAAAAACTTTTTGAACCGCACAGCTATATTGACTAAAGTTCCTCTCCTCTTATACTTAGAATTTCATTTAAAAATAGACCAAGAACCTGCCCATGTCAACTAAATTCAGTGAAAATTCAATATCTATTGATCATATACTACTTTGTAACTGTAAAGTATCATATAAAATGAATTCTCATTATTGCTGGCACTACTGTGACTGCTAAATATTGGTACTATTACTACTACTACTACTACATTCATGCCTCAGATAAATGTTTATAATTTGCTGATAACCTGGGTTCAGAAAAGAGAAAGAAGACATGGATCTGAATTATGTTTAGGATATTGGACAGTTCTTCCCAATACTCTAGATTGCAAAGTGCTTCAAAAACTTGTCTCTGTCAAAATTCTATTCTCCCAGTGATGCTACATAGGCTTTTAATTATGAAATGCAATTATCTCAAAGTTACAAATAACTCAATGGACAAAGAGAATGCACAAAATAGGTATAAATTTTCTGTAAGATGTTAAAATCTATGAATTATATGTAAGTAGTATAATTACATTTTTGAAGAGATTTAAGAATAGAAATTGAAGTAGGCCAGTCATATAGTAAGGATGAGACATAACAGAAAGACAAACCAAGGAGAACACTGATATCCTCAAGATATTATTTGTAAACCTAAATGTGTTTTTAAATGTGAATTATGATTATGAAAAAGAATAAAAAAGTTCTAATATGTACTGGGTAGATTCTCTATGGCACATCTGACATATGGTAAAACCTAGACAAAAGTCACATAGTATGAAAAACTAGAAAAGTGTTACAATATGGGCTGTATTGTAAGCATTCAAAGAATGTGCCAAATAATGTACTAAAGTAATTAGAAGTATATAGAGAAGTAAAAGATATCCTTCCCACTTTTTCTTTTGGAGGAAGATGGCAGAGCAATTATGGTTAAGTGACTTGCCCAAGGTCACACAGCTAGTAAGTGTGTCAAGTGTCTGAGGCCGGATTTGAACTCAGGTCCTCCTAACTTCAGGGTCAGTGCTCTACTCATTGCACCACCTAGCTGCTCCATCCTACCCACTTTCAATGAGCTTATAGCCTGATGGGAAAATTGTCTGTACACAATATTTGTAATATGAAATAAATTCTGGATGAATAATGAGGAATTTAGAGGTGGAGTGGACAAAGTAGAAGGCCTGGAGTCAGGAAAACCTGAGTTCAAATCTAGTCTCAGACACTTATTATCTGCGTAACCTTTAACAAGTCACTTAACCTCTATTTGCCTCAGTTTCTTCATCTGTAAAGTGGAGAAAATAATAGCATGTATTTCCCAGGGTTCTTGTGAGGATCAAATGAGATAACAAATTCAAAGTGCATAACACATTCTCTGGCAGATAGTGAGCACTATATAAAAGTTAGCTACTGGTAGTAGTAGCAGTGTTAGTATTATTATTAGTAGTAGTAGTAATAGATATATCAAGTGCTTTGTTAATTTGGAATAAGGATTCTTAACTTGTGAAAATGTTATTCCAAGAATAAGTTCATAGGGTTGACCATTTTTCTTTTTTTTTTTACTTTTTTTATGAGCAAAGGATTTTTATTTTAGTTTTTAATCTTTTTAAAATTTATTTAACTTATGTAAAGTATGTAGTTTCAGCATTGATTTTCACAAGAGTTTGAATTATGAATTTTCTCCCCATTTCTACCCTCCCACCCACTCCAAGATGGCATATATTCTGGTTGCCCCATGGTTGACCATTTTTCAAAAGAATTTCATGACTTATAAAAAAAGAGTTAAGAACTGTGGGCTTTGGAAACCAAAGAAACTGAGGAAACAGAAAAAAAAACTTAAAAATAAAGGAAATGAAGATTTCAGGAAAAGATGGCATTTTAGCTAGGTCTTAAAACATACAGAGAAATGTGACAGAAATAGTAGAAAAGATGTGTCAAGTATGGAATAGGGTAAGAAATTTCTCAATGAAGGTAGGAAACAGCACACTATGTGTGCAGAATGGTACAGTCTGGCTGGTGTGTTAATGGTATAAAAAGTAAAAGCGGGAGAGAAAGGCAGATAGAGCCAACTAATGGAAGAAACTGAATGTATGCCAGTGACTTTGGATATTACATAGTAGACAATGGGAGATAATTAAGGTTTCTTAAAAGTTAATTTTAATTTATTTTTAAATATCTTTATTAAAGAATTTCTAATTACAGATTGTTAAAATTTTTATTCATTTTTTTTAATTTTGGGTTGCCAAATTCTCTCCCTCTCTCCCACCTTTCTCCCACCCCTTGAAAAGACAAGGAATATATCAATTAAATATGTGTAGTCATGCAAAATATTTCCATATTAACCATGTTGTGAGGCAAAAAAGGACACACACACAATCCAAGAAAAACAAAGTGAAAAAACATACCTCTATCTTCACTCAGGGCTCATGAGTTCTCTCTGTGAAGGTAGAAAGTATTTTTTATCTTCAGTACTATGGAATTATCTGGGTCATTCACTTAATGAATAGCTAAGTTGTTTTGTTTTGTTTTTACAGCTAATCTTCATTGCAATATTGCTGTTACTTTGCACAAGGTTTTCTCGGTTTTGTTCCCTTCATTTTGCATCAGTTTAAGTAAGGCATGCCAGTTTTTTCTGAAACCATCCCCTTTGCCCTTTCTTAACACAATAGTATTCCATAAGAATTGTATACCACAATATGTTCAGCTTTGCCACAATTGATATACATCCTTTTAACATAAGAGGTGATATAAATATTTTTGTACAAATTGAATTTGTAGGGAAAACATTTGGATGGCCTCAAAATCTTGACAATGGAGTTTATGTTGAATCAAATAGAAGGTAAAGAACCACTTACTTTTTTTTGTTTTTTTAACAAAGGAGTAGCACAGTCAAAACTGTGCCTTAGGAAGACTTTTTTTTTCTCACATGAGGTCTGTCCTCAAACTCTCAAAATACCTTTAAAAAATGACTCTAAACAAATTCCAGTGAAGTAAAACCCAAAGAAAGATGTAGTGAATTTTTTTTAGATTAAAACAAATTAGAGGATTGGCAGGAAAAGTCTGTTGCACAAGGATGAAAGAGGAGCATAGTCCAGCATGGGCCCCACCAGAAGCACAGAACTGGCCTGACTAAAAAAGGAACAGGCTTCCAGGTGACTTAGTCACTGGCAACAGGGGCATTTTCAAGATCTCTCAGTTGACAGATGCCAAAGACAGCTTAGAAGGTCAGCAGAAAAGATCTGTCACATTTGGGTGAGAGAGGAGCACAGTAAAGCTCAAGCCATGACCAGGAGGAGGCGGTGGGAGCCACTGAATTAGCAGGAGCAGTGGCTGCTTACAGAGCTCTCAGCCCAAAAATGGTAAAGGGGTTGAACAACTGGTCAGAAGGAGATTACAGGGTTCTCTTTGTTAGAACTGAGGTCAAAATCCTTTCCTTTTCCCTTACTAATATTTGGGTCAGAGTCCAGGGTGGTAGTCCTAGAGCCAGGAGAAGAGCTTGTAGCCACAGTGAAGTGGGGACCTTTGTCACAGCTCTAGGGCTTATGGTTACTCACAGAGCACAACACAAGCCAGGAGAGTACCAAACACTCTCCTTAGATCATACCACCTTGGAAAAACTAACAACTTACAGATTTATAGAAGTAACACTAAAAACAGCTGCACAAAAGCCCAGAAGTTTGGGACCATGTGCCTATCATCCTGGAAGCAGAGCCCTATTTTATCAAAGACTTAAAAATAAAATAGTAAGCTACGAACATGAGCAAATAGCAAAAAACAACAAAATTCTAACCCTGGATATTAACTTTGGTGACAAGGAAGATCAAAAGACACACTCAGAAGAAGAAAAGAAAGTCAAAGCTCCGACATCCAAAGGCTCCAATAAAAATATGAATTGGTCTCAAGCCATGGAAGATCTCAAAAGGGTTTTTGAAAATCAAGTAAGAGAAGTAGAAAAAAGTAGGAAGAGAAATGAGAGTAATAAAAGAAAATCATGAAAAAAGTCTCAACGTCTTGGTAAAGGAGACACAAAAAATCCTGAACAAAACACCTGAAAAAAACCTAGGTCAAATGGTAAAAGAGGTACAAAAAGCCATTGAAAAGAATGCCTTAAAAAGCAAAATTGGCCATATGAGAAAAGGCACATAAATTAACTGTAGAAAAAATACTCTTTAAAAAGTAGAATTGGCCAAATGGAAAAGGAGGTACAAAATTGCAGTGAAGAAAATAATTCCTTAAAAATTAGAATGGAGCAAAAGGAAGGTAATGACTTTATGATAAATCAAGGAAAAATAAAACAAAACTAAAGGAATTAAACAATAGAAGACAATATTAAATATCTCACTGGAAAAAATGGACCTGGAAGATAAATCCAGGAGAGGGAATTTAAAAATTTTTGGACTACCTGAAAGCCAAGATGAAAAAAAAAAAGTACCTAGGCATTATCTTTCAAGAAATTATCAAGGGAAACTGCCCTGATATTCTAGAACCAGATGGTAAAATAGAAATAGAAATAATCCACCAATCATCTCCTGATAGAGATCCCAAAATAAAAATTTCCGGGAGTATTAAAGCCAAATTCCAGAGTTCCCAGGGAAAGGAGAAGCTATTGCAAGCAGCCACATAGAAACAATTCAAGGTTCGTGAACCCACGGTGAAGATAACACAAAATTTAGTAGCATTCACATTAAAGTATTGGAGGGCTGGGAATATGATAATCCAGAGGGCAAAGCATCTAGGATTACAACAAAGAATGACGTACCCAGCAAAACTGAAGATAACCCTTCAAGGGGAAATTGGATATTCAATGAAATAGAGCTTTTTCAAGCACTCTTGATGAAAAGACCAGAGCTGAAAAGAAAATTTGATCTTCAAATACAAGACTCAAGAGAAGCATAAAAAGGTAAACAGGAAAGGGAATTAATAAGGGACTTGTGGTTAAACTGTTTGCATTCCTACATGGGAAGATGATACTTGTAACTCACAAGAATGTTGACATTTTTAGGACAGTTAGAAGGAGTATATATAGAAAGAGGGCCCAGGTGTTAGTTGAATATGAAGGGATGATATCTAAAAAATAAAATTGAAGGGTGAGAGACATATACTGGGAGAAAGAGAAAGGCAGAGGTAGAATGGGGTAATTGTCACACATAAAAGAGGCAAGAAAAAGCTTTTATGATGGAGGAGAAGGTGGGGGTGGTGAGGTGGAGTAAGTGAACCTTACCCTCATCAAAGTTGGCTCAAAGAGGGAATAACACACATACTCAAATGGATATAGAAATCTGTGTTACCCTACAGGAAAGTAGTAGTGGAAGGGATAAGAGAAGGGGGGCAGTGATACAAGGGAAGGCAGATTGGGGGAGAGTGTAGACAGAAGCAAAACACTTTGGGAAAGACAGGGAGAAAGGAGAGAGGAAAGAATAAATGGGGGAATAGAGTAGAAGGAAATAAGTTAGCAATAGTAACTATGAAAAAAAAAAACTGAAGTTAGTTTCTCTGATAAAGGCCTCATTTCCCAAACATATAGAGAACTGAGTCAAATTTATAAAAATAAGAGCAAGTTCCCAACTGAAAAATGATCAAAAGATATACGTTTTCAGATGAAATAAAGCTATCTATAGCAATACAAAGAAAAATACTCTCACTATTGATTGGAGATATGAAAATTATGACAATTATGAGGTACTACCTCATACTAATTAGATTGGCTAACAGGTCAGAAAAGGTAAAGGACTAATGTTGGAGGGGATGTGAGGAAAGTGAGACATGAATGCACTGTAGGTGCAGATATAGACTGATTCAACCATTCTGTAGAGCAATTTAGAACCTATGCCCAAAGGACCATAGAACTGTTCATACCCTTTGACCTAGCATTACCACTACTAGATCTGTATCTCAAAAGAGATAAAAAAGGAAAAGGTCCTTTGTCAAAAAAAAAGTAACTCTTTTCTTGGGGCTGTGCTAAATAGTTTTGATGGAATGATGTTATACTATGGAAAATGATGATAAGTGATGCTCTCATGAAAACCTGGAGATACTTTCATGAGTTGAAGCAGAGTAAATGTATTGTGTACAAAATAACAGGGATATTGTAAGATGATCAGCTGTGAATGACTTAACTATTCTTAGCAATGCAATGATCCAAAGCAACTATGAAGGACTTGTGATGAAAAATGCTATTTATCCCAAGTGAAAGAATTGATGTTGTCTGAATACTGAATGAAGCATACATTTTTTTTTATTTTAGTGTGAGGTTTTTATTTTTTTCACATCACAACTATTATGGAAATGTTTTGTATGACTACACATATTTTACCTATATCAAATTGCTTGACACTTGACATAGGGGAGGGGTTGCTAGGGAGGAAGAAAGGGAGAGAATTTGGAACTTGAAGTTTTAAAAATGAATGAGAAAACTGTTTTTACAAGTAACTGGGGGAAAATATAATACTAAATAAAACTTTAAACAAAAAGTTCTAAATATAAGTATATAGTTGAAGACTGTGAAGGTTTTCAGTTTTGTAAAGTATATAGACATGCTTTAGTGTAGTTTTAAAAGAACATGATTTGTCTGTGTATAATTTCATAACTTCTTTAAACAAAATATACATTTAGAAAAAAAATGTTAAGGAGATGTTAGTAGATAGTCCACCAGTTAAAAATAGACCATAATAAAGGTGATAAGGTCCTGAAATAAATTTTCCTTTTCTTCGATTTCTTTGGGATATATCTCCAATCACGGTATTGTGGGTCAAAAGGCATGCAGAGTATTATAGTACTTTGGATGTATTTCCAAATTGGGCTCCAAAAGGGGTGGATCAGATCACAACTCCAAGAACAGTTCATTATGTTCCATTTTTCCCTAGATCACCTTCAGCATTTGTCATTACATTTTTTAAAAATTTTTTGGCTTACAACACTAAGTTCCAAAAGTTTTTGAGTTCCAAATTTTCACCCTTCCCTCCCCCACAAGACAGCCTAGAATCCAATACATGTTCTACATATACCTTTCCATTGAACCTACTTACACAATAGATAGTCAAGTTGTAAAGATAAACTATAACCAATGGAATGAATCATAAGAAAGAAGAAACAAAACCAAAAGAGAGAGAGCAAATAGTTTGCTTCAATCTGCATTCAGACTCCATAATTCTTCCTCTGGATGTGGATAACTTTTTCCATCACAAGTCTTTTAGAGCTGTCTTTGAACCTTGTATTGCTGAGAAGAGCTGATTTTATCAAAGTTAGTCCTTATAGATATCATGTTTCACTAATTGTGTATAATGTTCTCCTGGTTGTGCTCCCCTCACTCAGCATCAGATCATGTAATTCTTTCCAGGTTATTATGAAATCCATCTGCTCCTCATTTCTTATAGCACAATAGTATTCCATTACACTCGTATACCACAACTTGTTTAGCCATTCCCCAATTGATGGGCATCCCTTTGATTTCCATTTCTTTGCCACCACAAGAAGAGCTGCTATAAATATTTTTGTACATACTGGTCCCTTTCCCCCTTGTGTGATCTCTTTGGGACACAGCCCTAGAAATGCTATTGCTAAGTCAAAGGGTATGCGAAGTTTTATAGCCCTTTTGGCATAGATCCAAATTGCTCTCCAGAATGGTTGGATGAGTTCACAACTCCACCAATAATGTAACAATGTTCCAATTTTCCCACATCCTCTCCAGCATTTATCAGTTTCAAGTTTTGTCATGTTAGCCAATCTGACAAGAGAGATGTGGTACTTATGAGTTGCTTTGATTTGCATTTCTCTAATCAATAGAGATTTAGAGCATTTTTATATGACTATAGATTTAGTTAATTTCTTCTTCTGAAAACTGCTTGTTCATATCCTTTGACAAGGTCTCAATTGGGAAATGCCTTGTATTCCTGTAAATTTGGCTCAGTTCCCTGTATATTTTAGATATGAAGCCTTTGTCAGAGACAGTGTTTGGAAAGATTTTCTCCCAGTTTTCTGCTGCCCTCCTAAATCTTTGTTGTATTGGCTTTGTTTGTACAAAAGCTTTTCAGTTTATCATAATCAAAATTGCCCATTTTGCATTTCATAATGCTCTCTATCTCTTGTTCAGATACGAATTTTTTCGTTTCCCATAAATCTCACAGGTGAACTATTCTTAATCTCTGACATTGCTTATAGTATCAGCCTTTATTCCTAAATCCTGAACCCATTTTGACTTTATTTTGGTAAACTCTGTAAGATATTGGTCTATGCCCAGTTTCTGCCATACTGTTTTCCAATTTTCCAAGCAATATTTGTGAAATTGTGAATTCTTAACCCAGAAACTGGATTCTTTCCTTTTAGCAAAGAGTAGAGTATCAAAGAGTCTTGTGTACCTAACCTATTCCACTAATCCACCACTCTGTTTCTTACCCAGTACCAAGTAGTTTTCATGACTGCTGCTTTATAGTACAGTTTAATATCTGGTATGGCTAGGCCACCTTCCCTAGCATTTCTTTTCTTTAATTCCCTTGATATTCTTGACCTTTTGTCATTCCAGATGAATTTTGTTGTTATTTTATCCAAGTCTGTAAAATACTTTTTGGTAGTTTGATTGGTATGGCACAGAATAAGCAAATTAATTTAGGTAAAATTGTCATTATTATATTAGCTCTGCCTAACCAAGAGCAACTGATGATTTTCCATTTATTTAAATCTGACTTTATTTGTGTGAAAAGATGTGTTTTTGTTTGTTTGTTTTTGTGCGCATATAGGCCCTGGGCTTGTCTTGGCAGGTAGACTTCTAAATATTTTATTGTTTCTACAGTAAGTTTAAATAGAAATTTTCTATCTTTTGCTGCTAGGCTTTTTTAGTAACATATAAGAATGCCAAGGATTTATGTGGGTTTATTTTATATCCTGCAAATTTGCTAAAGCTTTTTTATTATTTCTAGTAGTTTTTTTTACTTGATTCTCTAGCATTCTCTAAGTAAAGCATCATATTAACCACAAAGAGTGATAACTTTGTTGTTTGCCTATTGCAATTCCTTAAATTTCTTTTTCTTTTCTTGTTGCAAAGCTAACATTTCTAGCAAAAAATTGACTAATAGTAGTGATAATGGACCTCCTTGTTTCACCCTCAGTCTTATCAGAAATGCATCTAGCTTATTCCCATTACATATAGTGCTTACTGATGGTTTTAGGTAGATATTATTTATTCCTACTCATTCTAGTATTTTTAATCAGAATGGGTGTTGTATCTTGTAAAAGGCTTTTTTTTTGCATCTATTGAGATAATCACATGTTTTTTGCTTGTTTTGTTGCTGATATGATTGATTATGCTGTTAGTTTTCCTAATATTAAACCAGCCTTGCATTCTTGGAACAAATCCTACCTGGTCATAGTGTACTATTCTCATAATAAGTTGCTGCACTTGTTTTGCTAATATATAATTTAATTTTTTTGCATCCATATTTGTTAGAGAAATTGGTCTATAATTTTCTGTTTCAGTTTTGACTCTTCCTGGTTTAGTTATTAGTACCATATTTCTGTCATAAAAAGAATTTGGTAGGATGACTTTGCCTATTTTCCCAAATAGTCCAAGAAGTACGGGAATTAATTGTTCTTTAAATGTTTTATAGAATTCACATTTAAATCCATCTGGCCCTGGATATTTTTTCTTAGGAGGTTCATTGATGGCTTGCTCAATTTCTTTTTCTGAAATGTGGTTATTTAGGTATTTTACTTCCTTTTCTGTTAATCTGGGTAGTTTATATTTTTGTAAATATCCATCCATTTCCCTAAGATTATCAAATTTATGGGCATACAATTGGGCAAAATAATTCCAATTATTGTTTTAGTTTCCTCATCATTGGACGTGAATTCATCCTTTTCCTTTGTGATACTGGTAATATTTTTTTCTGTTTTTTAATCAAATTGATCAAAGCTTTATTGATTTTATTGTTTTTTTTTCATGAAACCAGGTATTAGGTTGATATATATTGTTTCCATAATTTTCTCAATTTCAATTTAATTAATCTCTTATTTGTTATTCAGTATTTCTGATTTGGCATTTAATTCGGGATTTTCAATACTTTCTTTTTCTAGCTTTTACAGTTACATGCCCAATTCATTGATCTCTTTTTTCTCTGTTTTATAGATGTAAGCATTCAGAGATATAAAACTTCCCCTAAGAATTGGTTTTGCTGCATCCCATAAAATTTGCTATGTTGCCTTATTGTCATTCTGTTGAATGAATTTATTGATTTGTTCTATGACTTGTTCTTTATCCCACTCTTTCCTTAGGTTTAGATTATTTAATTTCCAATTAATTCTTCATCTATCTTTCCATGGACTGATATTCATCAGGATGACTGGAGATGGCCCAAGATGCAATGAGAGACACTGGCCCTTTCAGGCTAAGGCCTTTTTCAGGTTCTCACTTTGAGTGAGGTAATGTCCACTCAATGAATAGGCCTTTAAGAACTGAGTCAAAGAATGACCTCAGTAATTAGAAAACAACAACAACAACAACAACAAAATCAAACTGGGAGGGTAAGACCCTCAGGTTTGCTAGTCAAAAGAGAAACAGTTACCACTGACAATCATTCTGATCCAGGAGGGCCCAAAATATAACTATTAATTGGAACTTGGTCAGGAACCCTATTGTGGACCAATCTATGGGTTTCAGAGTTAAATGGGTAAGGGGAGAGAGAGAGAGAGAGAGAGAGAGAGAGAGAGAGAGAGAGAGAGAGAGAGAGAAAGAGAAGAAGAAGAAGAAGAAGAAGAAGAAGAAGAAGAAGAAGAAGAAGAAGAAGAAGAAGAAGAAGAAGAAGAAGAAGAAGAAGGAGGAGGAGGAGGAGGAGGAGGAGGAGGAGGAGGAGGAGGAGAAGAGAAAGAGAGAGAATAAAAGACAGAAAGAAAATAAAGACAGCAAAGAAAGAAAGGCAGGAATGACAGAAATAAAGAAAAAGAGAAAGGAAGGAAGGAAGGAAAAAAGGAAGGAAAAAAGGAAAAGAATAGAAGAAAAGAAGGAAGGAAAAAAGAAATGAACAAACAAAGATGCAAAGAAAAAAGATACAGGAGAGAGAAGAAAGAAAGAAAGAAAGAAGAAAAAGAGAGAGAGAAAGAAAGAAAGAAAGAAGGAAGGAAAGAAAGAAGGAAGGAAAGAAAGAAAGACAGGAAAGAAAGAAAGACAGAAAGGACAGAAAGAGAGAAAAAATAAAGGCAGGAAAGACAGAAATACAGAAAGGAAGGAAGGAAGGAAGGATGACAGGAAGAACAGGAAAGAAAGGGATAAAAGGAAAACAGAATTCTAGCCAGTAAACTGCAAGTTAATTGGGGAGTTTTCATGGTGACAGTGAATATCAAAACACAAACTAAGAAGAGGACAGCATCGTAAATATACCCCAATGTGAAATCTTAAAGGGGAATACAAACTGATATCATGAGCAATAAGCCTCCTTAGAAGAACTGAAGAAGGATTTTAAAAGTCAAATAACAGAGGTAGAAGAAAAACTGAGAAAAGAAATAAGAGGTATGTAAGAGAGAGTCAACAGCTTGGAAAAGGAAGGACAAAAATTGAATGTATAGAATAATTCCTTTAAAAACAGAATTGGCCCAATTGGGGGGATGAGAAGGACATTGAAAAAAAGTCCTTAAAATGTAGAATGGGCCAAATGGAAAGTGAGGTACAATAGATAACTGAAGAAAACAGCACCTTAAAAGATAAAATGGGGCAAATGGAAGCTAATGATTCTATGAGACATGAAAAATCAGTTAAACAAAAATCAAAAGAATGAAAACGTATAAGAAAAGGTAAAATACCTCCGTGGAAAAAAGAAAGGACTTGGAAAACAGATCCAGGAAAAACAATTTAAGAGTAACTGGTCTACCTGAAAATCATGATCAGCAATAAGACCCTGGACAGCATCAATCAAGAAATCATCAAGGAAAATTGTCCTGAGGTCCTAGTACAAGGGGATAAAATAGTCATTGAGAGAAGCTATGGATCACTTCCTGAAAGAGATCCAAAAATAATTGTGCCAAATAATATTGTACCAAATACCAGAATTATCAGGTCAAGGAGAAAATACACCAAGCAGCCAAAAAGAAAGAATTTAAATATCATGGAACCATAGTCAGGGTTATGCAGGACCTTATAGCTTCTAAATTAAAAGATCAGAGTACTTGGAACATGATATGCTGTAAGGCAAAGGAGATTGGATTACAACCAAGAATCAACTATCCAGCAAATTTAAGCATAAATTTTCAGGGGAGGAGATGGACAATAAATGAAACAGGCCACTTCCAAACCTTCCTGATGACAAGACCAGACCTCAACAGAAAATGTGTTCTTCAAATATAAGACTCAAGGAAGTCATAGAAAGATAAATAGGAAATTAAAAAAAAAACATATTATTCAATAAGAGCAAACTTTTTACATTCCTACATGGGAAGATGATGCTTGTAACTCTTGAGAACAGTAATTTTATTACAACATCTAGAAGGGGTATAAATAGACAAAGTTGACTTTGATGAGATAATAATATAACTATGGGGCAAAAAGGGATTGTACTGGAAGAAATGGAAATGAGGAGGCAGAAAAGGGTAAACTACATCACATGAAGAGGCACAATGACCTACTACAGTAGAGGGAAAGAAGGGAGGGGATGAGCATAGTTTGAATCTTACTCTCATTGGCCAAATGGGGAAAAAAGTACATGGAAGAGAAGTTACTGTCATTGGATTTGGCTCAAATAGAGAATAACATACTCAGTTAAGTATAGACACATAACTTGAACTATAGGAAGTAGGAGGGGAAAGGGGAAAGAAAAGGGAGGATGTGGATAGAAGGGAGGGAAGAAAGAGTAGTGAAAAAGGAAAAAAAAGGAGGTATTTGATGGAAGGCAGGTCAGTGTGAGGGAGGTGGTGGTCAAAAGCAAAACTCTACTGATGAGGCAAAGTGAGAAAGAGGAGAGAAAACAATAAATAAGGTGGGGGAAAGAACGAGATGGAAATAAAGATACAGATAGTAATTATAACTGTGAATGTGAATGAGATGAACTTTCCCATAATTTGGAAACTGATAGCAGATTGTATTAAAAACTATAATACCTCAATATGTTGTTTAAAAGAAACACATATGAGCTTAAAAGAATAATAACAAAATTCATCTGGAAGAACAAAAAGGCCCAAAATATCTAGGTAATTAATGAAAAGAAATGCTAGGGAAGGTGGCCTAGTCATATCAGAACATAAATTGTAGTATAAAGCAGTAATCATCAAAACTACTTGGAACTGGCTAAGAAATAGAGGGGCAGATCAGTGGAATGGGTTAGACACAGAAGTCACAGTACTCAATGACTATAATAATCTACTGTTTGATAAGCAAAAAGACCCCGGCTTCTGGGATAAGAACTTACTATTTGACAAAAACTGCTGGGAAAACTGCAAAACACTATGACAGAAACTTGGTGTAAAACAACATTTGACACCACATACCAAAATAAAGTTTAAATGGGTACACAATTTAGATATAAAAGCTAATACTATAAACAAATTAGGGGAGCAAGGAATAGTTTATCTGTCAGATTTTTCTAATATTTTATTTTTTAATTTAATATTTTAGTTTTCAACATTGATTTCCACAAGATTTTGAGTTACAAATTTTCTCCCCATTTCCACCTCTTGTAGGGCAGTATAGATTTCTATGCCCTATTCCCTATATATCTTGTTTCCCAGCTGCATGCAAAAAACCCCCTTTTTTTAAAGCATCTGCTTCTAAAACTTTGAGTTCCAAATTATCTCCCCTCTTCCCTTCCAACCAACCCTCCTTGGGAAGGCAAGCAATATAACATAGATCACACATGTATCATTATATAAAACACTTCCACAAAGCTCATGTTGTGAAAGGCTAACTATATTTCCTTCCATCCTATCCTGTCCCACTTTATTCAATTTTCTTCCTTGACGCTGTCCCTTTCCAAAGGTGTTTACTTTTGATTACCTCCTCTCCCTATCTGCCCTCCCTTCTATCATCCCCCTTTTTTATCCACTTCCCCTAATTTCCCTTTGGAGTAAGATACCCAGTTGAGTGTGTATGTTATCCCCTCCTCAAGGCAAATACAATGAGAATAAGATTCACTCGTTCCCCCTCATTTGTCCCCTCTTCCCTTCCAATGAACTGGTTTTTCTTGTCGCTTTTATGTGAGATAATTTATACCATTCTATCTCTCCCTTTCTCCCTCTCTCAATATATTCCTCTCTCACCCCTTAAATTTATCTCATTTTTTTGATATCATCCCTTCATATTCAACTCATCCTGTGCCCTCTTTCTATATTCCCTTCAGCTCCCCTAAAACTCAGAAAGGTCTCATGAATTACAGACATCATCTTCCATGTAGGAATATAAACATAACAGTTCAACTTTATTTCCCTTATGAATTCTCTTTCTTGTTTACCTTTTCATGCTTCTCTTGATTCTTGTATTTGAAAGTCAAATTTTCTTTTCAGCTCTGATATTTTCATTGAGAAAGCTTGAAAGTCCTCTATTTTATTGAAAATCCATATTTTGCCTTGGAGCATTATACTCAGTTTTGCTGGGTAGGTGATTCTTGGTTGTAATCTTAGCTCCTTTGATCTTTGGAATATCATATTCCAAGCCCTTCAATCCCTTAAGGTAGAAGCTGCAAGATCTTGTATTATCCCAATTGTGTTTCCACAATATTCAAATTGTTTCTTTCTGGCTGCTTGTAGTATTTTCTCTTTGATCTGGAAACTCTGGAATTTGGTGACAACATTCCTAGCACTTTTCTTTTTGGGATCTTTTTGAGTAGGTAATCGGTGGATTCTTTCAATTTCTATTTTACCCTCTGGCTCTAGAATATCAGGGCAGTTTTCCTTGATAATTTCTTGAAACATGATATCTAGGCTCTTTTTTTGATTATGGTTTTCAGGTACTCCAATAATTTTTAAATTGTCTCTCCTGGATCTATTCTCCAGGTCAGTGGTTTTTCCAATGAGATATTTCACATTGCCTTCCATTTTTTTCATTCCTTTGTTTCTGTTTTATAATATCTTGGTTTCTCATAAAGTCACTAGCTTCCACTTGTTCCAATCTAATTTTTAAGGTGGTATTTTCTTCAGTGGTCTTTTGGACCTCCTTTTCCATTTGGCTAATTCTGCCTTTCAAGGCATTCTTCTCATTGGCTTTTTGGAGCTCTTTTGACATTTGAGTTAGTCTATTTTGTAAGTTGTTATTTTCTTTAGCATTTTTGGGTCTCCTTTAGCAAGTCATTGACTTGTTTTTCATGGTTTTCTTTCATCACCCTCATTTCGCATCCCAATTTTTCCTCTTTTCTCTTACTTGCTTTTCCAAATCCTTTTTGAGCTCTTCCATGGCCTCAGCTCAATTCATATTTTTCTTGGAAGCTTTTGATGTAGGCTCTTTGACTTTGTTGACTTCTTATGGCTGTGTATTTTGGTCTTCCTTGTCAGCCAAAAAGGAATCTAGAGTTTGAGTTTGAGTCTGAGTTCGTTTTCGCTGCCTGTTCATGTTCCAAGCCAACTGCTTGACCCTTGAGCTTTTTTTGTCAGGATATGACTGCTTGCAGAGTAGAGAGTACTTTGTCCCAAGCTTTAGGGTCCAAGCACTGATATTTTCAGAGCTACTTCTATTCCACAGCCACCCCAGGCTCTGTCACAGCAGCGATCCTCCTCACCCAAGAACCGCCAACCAGGACCGCAATACAGATCCAAGCAGGGCACAGCAAGAGTATCTGCCTTTTTGTCCACAATGTGCTCCTTGTGCTACAACTCTGATTTGCTAGTAGATTGCTCCCACCGCATAAGCCAGGGACTCGGGAAGCCACTGACACTGGTGCTGGGGAGGCAGCCTCATGAGTTTCCTGCTGCTGCTATGGCCACTGCTGCACCACTTCCTCCACCCCCACAGTTGGCAGCCTGACTGCTCTGAACTCAATCCTGCAGTTTCCCCCGAACCTGCTCTTTGGCTTTAGTGGATTGAGAAGTCTGGTAACTCCCACATCTCACTGTTTCATGGCCCCAAGAGCTGTTCTGGCTGGCTGACTCTGGGTCTGGTTTGTCCTGGTGTGGCCCACTCTGGGCTGCATTCTGCTCCCAGCACCATGCGATAGACTTTTCCCAGCAATGATCCAGGCTCTCATGGACTGAATACCTGTTTCCCTCTGTTATTTCATGGGTTCTGCAGCTCTAGAATTTGTTTGGAGACATTTTTGCAGGTGTTTGGAGGGATTTGGGGGGCAGCTTAACCAAGTCCCTGCTTTCCAGCTTCCATCTTGGCTCCACCCCATTATCTGTCAGATGTAAGGAGAATGGAAGAATTAATGACCAAATAAAGAGACAGAGACCATTATGAAATGCAAAATGGATAATTTTGATTATATTTAATTGAAAAGTTTTTGCACAAACAAAGCCAATGCAACAAAGATTGAAAGGAAGCAGAAAACTGGAAAGGAATTTTTTTACAACTAGTGTGTCTGACAAAGGCCTCATTTCTAAAATATGTAGAGAACTGACTCAAATTTCCAAGAATACAAGTCATTTCCCAGTTGATAAACATTCAAAGATATGAACAGGGAGTTCTTAGAAGAAAAAATTAAAGCTATCTGTAGAAATAGAACACTGATTCTTTGTTGATGGAGCTGTAGGCTGATCCAAACATTCTGGATAGCAATTTAAACTCTACCCAAAGGGCTACAAAAATGTGCGTACCATTTAACCCAGCAACACTGCTTCCAGGGTTGTATTCCAAAGACATCATAAAAATGGGAAAAGGACCCACATGTACAAAAATATTTATAGCAGCTCTCTTTATGGTAGCCAAGAACTGGAAATTAAAGGGATGCCCATTAATTGGGGAATGACTGAACAAGTTGTGGAGTATGACTGTGTTTGAATACTATTTTGTCAACAAGAAAACTAGCAGAAAGAAACCATATGATTATCTCAATAGGTGCAGAAAAAGCTTTTGAAAAAAGGCAACACCCATTCCTATTAAAAACACTCAAGAACATAGGAATAAATGGAACTTCCTTAAAATGATAAATAGCATCTACCTAAAACCAGCAACAAGCGTTATGTGTAATGGGGTTGAGCTAGATGCATTTCCAATAAGACTGAAGGTGAAACAAAGATATTCATTATCACCCCTATTATTCAATTTGGTACTAGAAACATTGGCATTAACAATAAGAGAGGAAAAAGAAATCATAAGAATTAGAAGAGGCAAATGAGAAACTAAGTTATCACTCTTTGCAGATGATATGATGATTTACTTAGAGAGTCTTAGAAAATCAAATTTAAAAAGTACTTGAAATAATAAGTAACTTTAGCAAAGTTGCAGGATATAAAATAAACCCACATAAATCCTCAGCATTCCTATATTTTACTAACAAAGCCCAACAACAAGAGATAGAAAGAGAAATTCCATTTAAAGTTACTGTAGACGCTATAACATATTCATGAGTATGTCTGCCAAGACAAACCCAGGACATATATGAACTCAATTATGAAACACTTTTAAAGACAAATAAAGTCAGATCTAAATAAATGGCAAAACATCAGTTACTCATGGTTAGACTGAGCTAATATAATAAAAATAACAATTGTACCTAAATTAATTTACTTATTGAGTGCCAATCAAACTATGAAAAAATATTTTACAGAGCTGGATAAAAGAATAACAAAATTCATCTGGAAGAACAAAAGCTCCAGAATATCAAGGGAATTAATGAACGAAATGCTAGGGAACATGGCCTAGCCATACCAGATGTTAAACTGTATTATAAAGCAGCAATCATCAAAACTACTTGGTGCTGGCTAAGAAACAGACTGGTGGATCAGTGGAACAGGTTAGGTACACAAGGTGCAGTACACAAGGACTATAGCAATCTACTCTTTGATAAACCCAAAAAATCCAGCTTCTGGGTTAGGAAACCACTATTTCACAAAAACTGTTGGGAAAACTAGAAGACAGTATGGCAGAAACTGGGCCTAGACCAATACTTACACCATATACCAAACTAAAATCAAAATGGGTTCATGATTTAAGGAATAATGGCTGATATTATAAGCAATAAAGAACAAGGAATAGTTTATCTGTTGGATTTCTGCAGAAGGAAAGAATTCATGATGCAACCAGAGACAGGGAGCATTACAAAATGCAAAATGGATAATTTTGATTATGTTAAATTGAATAGCTTTTGTACAAACAAAGCCAATGCAACAAAGATTAGGAGGGAAGCAGAAAATTGGGAAAGAATCTTTACAACCAGTGTCTCTGATAAAAGCCTCATATTTAAAATATACAGGGAACTGAGCCAAATTTGTAGGAATATAAGTCATTCCCCAATTGAGAAATGGTGAAAGGATATGAATAGGCAGTTTTCAGAGGAAGAAATTAAAGATATCCATAGTCATATGAAAAAATGTTCTAAGTCACTATTAATTAGAGAAATGCAAATCAAAACAACTCTTAGATACCACATGTCTCCTGTCAATTTGGCCAACATGAAAAAACAGAAAAATCATAAATGCTGGAGAGGATGTGGGAAAATTGGAGCATTGTTACATTGTTGATAGGGTTGTAAACTGATCCAGCCATTCTGGAGAGCAATTTGGGACCATGCCCAAATGGCTAAAAAATTGTTCATACCCTTTGTCCTAGCAATGGTACTTCTATGGTTGTGTCCCAAAGAGGTCACACAAGTGGGAAATGGACCAGCATGTACAAAAATACTTATAACAGTCCTTTTGTTGTGGAAAATAATTGGAAATCAAGGGGATGACCATCAATTGTGGAAAGGCTAAACAAACTGTGGTATATGAATGTAATTGAATACTACTGTGCTATAAGAAATGAGGAGCAGATGGACTTCATTACAACCTGGAAAGACTTATATGAACTGACGGTGAGTGAGGGGAGCAGGACCAGGAGATCATTATACATGATTAGATACATGGTATTTGTAACTTTGATAAACTTGGGTCCTGTCATCAATGCAAGGTTCAAAGATAGCTCCAAAATACTCATAATAGAAAAAGGTATGCATATCTAGAGAGAGAATTATGTAGTCTGAGTGCAGATTGAGGCAAACTTTTTGCTTTCCTTCTTTTTTTCTTTTTTCCTTTTTTTGGTTTCCTTTCTTTTTTTTCATGATTCATGCCATTGGTGATGATTTTTCTTTACAACTGGGCTATTGTATAAATAAGTTCGATGTGAAGATATATGTAGGACCTTCACTGGATTACATGCCATCTTGGGGGAGAGTGGTGAGAAGAGGAAGGAAGATAAAATTTAGAACCCCAAAAATTGTAAAACAGAATGTTTTAAACTAAAAATAAAAAAAAATAAATTCATTAAAAGAAAAGAAAGAGGCAGAGAAAGACTCCTACTAATTTTTTTATGATACAAATATAATATTTCCTGATACCTAAACCAGGAAGAGCCAAACAGAGAAAGAAAATTATAGAACAATTCCCCTAATGAATATTGATGCAAAAATTTTAAATGAAATAATAGTAAAGAGATTGTAGCTACTTATCACTTATCAAATAGATTATGACAGGTGCAATTTATACCAGGAATGTAGGACTGATTCAATATTAGGAAAATCATGAGCATAATTGACCATATCAACAACAACACTAACAGAAATCATATGATTGGGGCAGCTAGGCAGTCCAGTGAGTAGAGCACCGGCCCTGGAGTCAGGAGGGCGTGAGTTCAAATCCAGCCTCAGACACTTGAGACACTTACTAGCTGTGTGATCTTGGGCAAATCACTCAACCCTAATTGCCCTGCCTTCCCCCCTCCAAAAATAAAGAAAAAAAGAGAATCATACAATTATCTCAATAGATGCAGAAAAACTGTTTACAAAATACAACAACCATTCCTATTAAAAACAATAGAGAACATAGGAATAAATGGAGTCTTGCTTAAGATGATAAGTAATATCGATCTTAAACCACCGGCAAACGTTACATGAAATAGGCATAAGCTAGTAGCATTTCCAGTAAAATGAGGGGTGAAACAAGGATTCCATTATCACCATTTAAAGTTAATGCTCACATCATAAAATCTATCTGCAAAAACAAACATTGGAAATGCATGAAAACCATTACAAAACACAATTCACTCAAGTAAATTCAGATCTAAATAATTAGAAAAAATATCAATTGGTCATGAGTGGGCTGAGCTAATATAATAGAAATGACATTTCTACTTAAATTTAGTTGTTCAGTGCCACACCAATCAAACTACCAAAAATAATTTATAGAGCTGGGAAAATAATAATATCCATCTAGAAGAACAAAAGGATCAGAGTACGTGGTGAATTAGTGAATGGAAATGCAAGGGAAGGTGGCCAAGTCACACTAGATCTAAAACTGTATTATAAAGTAGCAATCATCAAAACTACATGGTGATCCCCAGGCCTCTCAACACAGGACAACAGTCTGTGGAAATGACAAGAAGCAGCAGCACAATGCCTCTGGCCATGAGACACCTACTCCTGAGCCTTAAAGCCCAATGGTATGAAATGTGTCTTTTTGAAATTCCAGGAGACATAATGGCCATGTAAATGGCTCTAATCCCTACCCCCCCCCCCCGACCCTGACCCAGAAAATTCCTCAGAAAAAACGCTGGAATAGAAGAGACAGAAGTGGGGCTTCAGTGGCTGAGCAGTGGGAGTTCCTGAGTCCCAGAAGGGGACAGCCAGCAGGGGTCAACACCATGAGTCCAGACATACCCTTGCACCCCCAGGGGAAGTGGCAGACACCAGCACAAACAACAAACATCTGAGACCATTGCTGAAGAGCAAGAGTGCTGAAGAGCAGCCCCAGGGGAAGAGGAGACTTCAGGCAGCCAGACCCCTCCCCCACACCTCAGGAAGCTGAAGGCTATAATACACAAAGTGAGTAACTAGACTCACAATCCCCAGAACAAGAAACCTGGGACAGAGATCCCTGAGCCTGTGTTGGTAAGCAAAATGGGCTCTTAACACTTAGTTTGACCAAGTGCCCTTGAAGAGTTTGGCTTTTGTTTCCTTTGAGTAATTTAGTGTATTTTATTGAGTCTTACTAGGTGCTAAGTCCCAGGCCCAAACCCCTATTAGGTGCTAAGCCTATGTGGGTGTGAAGCTCCCAGGGTACCAAGGGGTGGTGCTAACTCAAGAGCCAATCATAGCAGCCTAAGTTCTGGTCATTCAGATGACGGTTGATGATGACTGGAACCCTATAAGAACAGAAGACAAAGCCATTTGCACAGGGCTCTCACTCGCGATGGTGTTGATATGGAGACTCTGGGCAGCTGTAGCTAAGAGTCCTGCAGCTTGTAACCTGGATGCTGAGACTTTGTTAAACTCTGGTAACTATGTATAGGGATTTGAATCAGACAAGGTCTGTCTATTGATGTTTGTACTTTGTATTTTGCTCTGAAGTTCAGGGTGTTGGCTTTTTCCCCTTAACTAAGTGAATGGTATTTGTATGTTGAATTAAAGTAAACTTGTCAATCCCTTAGCGTTGCTTTCCTTACTAAAGCAGATCAAAAGAACCTGTGCTTTTGCAGTGTATTGGCAGCTTTCTGGGTGCTGGTTGTTGCTGGATCTTACACCCCCAGAGAAGTTGCTATCTGGATTGTTGAAACAGAGCCTCAAAAGCACAAATTCACTGTAAAGTCAGGAAAAAGCTAACCAACATGAAAAGGAACACAAAAAAACAAGGACCATTGATTCTTTTTATCGAGACAGGCATGATCGAAATATCAATTTGGAAGAGGTTGGAAATGACACTATACCCACATCTGATACATCCAAAAGGTAATATGAACTGGTCTCAGTCTCAAAAAGCATTCCTGGAAGAGTTAAAGGAGAATTTTAAAAACCAAATTAGGGAGGTAAAAGAAAAAATGGAAAAAAAAAAAACCACTGATGAAATCAAGTCCTTAAAAAATAGGATTGGTGAAATGGCTACGGAGATTCAGAATCTAAATAGATAAAATGACACTCTGAGAGGTAAAATCAACCAATTGGAAAAGGAGACTCAAAAGCAAAATGAAGACAGTAACTCATTAAAAATTAGAACTGAGAAAGTGGAAGCTAATGACTCTATGAGGCATCAAGTAGTAGTAAAACAAAATATAAAGAATGAAAAAATAGGAAAATTGTGAAATATCTGATTGGAAAAACAAAACTGACATGGAAAATAGATCCAGGGGAGACAATTTAACAATTATTGGTCGACCAGAAATCGACAGTGAAAAAAGAGCCTTGACAGTATCTTCAAAGAAATTATCAAAGATAACAGCCCAGAGGTCTTAGAACTAGAGGGTAAAATAGTCATTGAAAGAATCCACCAATCACCCCCTGAAAGAGATGCCAAATTGAAAACACCAAGAAATATTATAGCCAAATTTCAGAATTACAAAATCAAGGAGAAAATACTGCAAGCAGCCAAGAAGAAACAATTCAAATATCGCAGAACCATAGTAAGGATCACACAGGGTCTTTCAGCTTCTACACTAAATGACAGGAAAAATTGGAATGTGATATTCTGAAGGTCAAAGGGGCTGGGACTACAACCAAGGATCAACTACCCAGCAAAATTAAGCATAGTTTTTCAGACAAGATGTGGGATATTCAACGAAATAAGTGAATTCCAGACCTTCCTGATGAAAAGGCAATGGAATGGGATGGAAGGGAAAATTTGATCTTCAAATACAAAACTCAAGAGAGACATAAAAAGGTAAATATGTGGAAACAACCCAAAAAACCTTATTAATCAACAAGGCAGATTATTTACATCTTTATATAGGATTATATTATCTTATGTACGATATATATATATACATATATAGAGAGAATAGTACAGTTATGACACTTGAAAGGGATACACATAGACTGTGGATATCTGTATAAAATAACTGATATAAGGATAAAAACCATAATTAAGAGATGTAAAGGTAAAGGGAGGGGTATGGCAGAAGAGGTAAGGAGGTAGTAGGAAAGGGTAAATTACATCAAATGAAGAGGCACAAAAACACATTATAGAAGAGGGAAAGAAGGGAGGGAAAAGAGCAGTATGTGAGCTTTACTCTCATTGGATGTGGTTCAAGTAGGGAATAACATACCTGATAAGTATAGAAATCTAACTTGTCCTACAGGAAGTAGAAGGGGAAAGGGGGAAAAAAGGAGGGTGTGGTCAGAAGGGAGGGAAGAAGTAGCAAGTAGAAAATGGTAAGACAAGGGAGGGGAATCAAGAGGGAAGGTAAACTGAGGAAGGTGATGGTCAAAAGCAAAACTTTGTTGAGTAGTGGAAGGGGAAAGGGAGAAATAAAAGAATAAACAGTAGGGAAATACAGTGGAGAAAAAGACACAAATAGAAATCATAACTGTGAATGTGAATGGGATGAATTCACCCCTAAAACAAAAGCAGATAGCAGAATGGATTAAAAACCATAATATTACAATATGCTGTGTACAAGAAACACATTTGAAACAGGGGGATACACACAGGGTAAAGGTAAAAGGCTGGAGTAAATTATATTGCGCTTCAGCCAAAGCAAAAAAAAAAAAAATAAGCAGGTGTAGCAATCCTAATCTCAGACAAAGCAAAAGTGAAAATAGATTTAATTTAAAAAGATAAGGAAGGACACTACATCCTGCTAAAAAGCACCATGAACAATGAAGTGATATTATTGTTTAACATATATGCACCAATTTTTATGGGATGCAAATTCTTTTTTTTTTATTTTTAGTTTACAACACACGGTTCTACATAATTTTGAGTTCCACGTTTTCTCCCCTCCTGCCCCCCTCCCTCCCAAAGATGGCATGGAATTTCATATAACTACCATGTATAACTTTGCATTGAATTAATTTATACACTAATCAAGTTGTGGAGAAGAATTATGACCAATGGAATGAATCATGAGAAAGAGGAAACAGAACCAAAAAAAAAAAAAACGCAAATACAAAAACAAAAGAGAAGAAAAAAAGGCAAGCATGTAGTGTGCCTCAATCTGCATTCAAACTTCACAGTTCTTTCTCTGGATATAGATAGCATTCTCCATCGTGAGTTGTCCTTGGAGTTGTCCTTGCACCTTGTGCTGCTGAGAAGAGCGAAGTCTGTCAGAGTTGGTCCTCACGGAATCCATATATCTGTGGTTGTGTGCAATGTACTCCTGGCTCTGCTCTGCTCACTCAGCATTATGTCGAGTAGGTTTTTCCAGGTTGTTATGAAGTCCGTATCATCCCCATTTCTTATGGCACAATAGTAGTCCATCACCTTCATATACCACAGCTTGTTCAGCCATTCCCCAATTGATGGGCATCCCTTTGATTTCCAATTCTTGGCTACCACAAAAAGAGCTGCTATAAATATTTTTGTACATATGGGTCCCTTTCCCTCTTGTGTGCTTTCTTTGGGATACAACCCTAGAAGTGGTATTGCTGGGTCAAAGGGTATGAACATTCCTATGGCCGTTTGGGCGTAGTTCCAAATTACTCTCCAAAATGGCTGGATCATCTCACAACTCCACCAGCAATGTAACAATGTTCCAGTTTTCCCACATCCTCTCCAGCATTTATCATCTTCCTGCTTTGTTATTTTAGCCAATCTTACAGGAGAGATGTGGTATCTTAGAGGTGTTCTGATTTGCATTTCTCTAATCAGTAGTGATCCACAGCATTTTTTCATATGCCTATAGATAGCTTTAATTTCTTACTCTGAAAACTGCCTCCTTTGACCATTTCTCAAACGGGAAATGGCTTGTATTCCTATATCCCTGTATATTCTAGAAATGAGGCCTTTATCAGAGACAGTAGTTGTAAAGATTTTCTCCCAATTTTCTGCTTCGCTACTAATTTTTGTTGCATTGGCCTTTTTTGTACAAAAAGATTTCAATTTAACATAATCAAAATTATCCATTTTGCATTTTGTAATGCTCTCTATCTCTTGTTGGGTCATGAATTCTTTTCTTATCCATAAATCTTATAAGTAAACTATTCCTTGCTCTCTCAAATAACTTATAATATCAGCTTTCACCCCTAAATCATGAACCTATTTTGACTTTATTCTGGTATATGGTGTAAGATATTGGTCTATGCCCAGTTTCTGCCCTACCATTTTCCAATTTTCCTGACAGTTTTTGTGAAATAGTGAATTATTAGCCCAGAAGCTAGCCTCTTTGGGTTTATCAAAGAGTAGATTGCTATAGTTGTTGACTTCTCTATCTTGTATTCCTATCCTATTCCACTGATCCACACATCTGTTTCTTAGCCAGTGCCAGGTAGTTTTGATGACTGCTGCTCTGTAGTACAGTTTAATATCTGGTATGGCTAGGCCACCTTCTCTAGCATTTCTTTTCATTAATACCCTAGATATTCTAGACCTCTTGTTTTTACAGTTGAATTTAGTTATTATTTTGTCCAGGTCAGTAAAATAATTTTTTGGTAGTTCAATTGGTATGGCACTGAATAGATAGATTAATTTAGGTGAAATTGTCATTTTTATTATATTAGCTCAGCCTAACCATGAGCAACTGATATTTTTCCATTTATTTAGATCTGACTTTATTCGCATGAAAAGTGTTTCATATTTATGTTCATATAGGCCCTGGGTTTGTCTTGGCAAATAGACTCCCAAATATTTTCTAATGTCTACAGTAACTTTGAATGGAATTTCTCTTTCTATCTTTTGCTGTTGGGCTTTGTCAGTAATGTATAGGAAAGCTGAGGATTTATGTGGGCTTATTTTATATCTTGCAACTTTGCTAAAGTTGTTTATTATTTCAAGCAGTTTTTTACTTGATTCTCCAGAATTCTCTAAATAAATCATCATATCATCTGCAAAAAGTGATAATTTAGTTTCTTCTTTTCCTATTCTAATTCCTTCAATTTCTTTTTCTTCTGTTATTGCTACAGAGAACATTTCTAGTAGCAAATTGAATAGTAGGGGTGATAATGGACATCCTTGTTTCACCCCTGATCTTATTGGGAATGCATCTAGCTTATCCCCATTACAAATAATGCTTGCTGATTGTTTTAGGTAGATGCTATTTATAATTATAAGGAAGGTTCCATTTATTCCTATGCTTTCTAGTGTTTTTAATATGAATGGGTGTTGCATTTTGTCAAAGGCTTTTTCTGCATCTATTGAGATGATCGTACGGTTTTTGCTAGTTTTGTTATTGATATGGTCAATTATGCTAATAGTTTTCCTAATATTAATCCCACCCTTCCATTCCTGGAATAAATCCTACCTGGTCATAGTGTATTATTCTCATGATGTGTTGCTGCAATCTTTTTGCTAATATTTTATTTAAAATTTTTGCATCAATATTCATTAAGGAGATTGGTCTATAATTTTCTTTCTCTCTTTTGACTCTACCTGGTTTGGGTATTAGTACCATATTAGTGTCATGAAAAGAATTTGGTAGGACTCCTTCTTTACCTATTTTCCCAAATAGTCTACAAAGTATAGGAATTAGTTGTTCTTTAAATGTTTGATAGAATTCACATGTAAAACCATCTGGCCCTGGAGATTTTTCCCTAGGGAGTTCATTGATGGAATGCTCAATTTATTTTTCTGTGATGGGGTTATTTAGAAATTTTACTTCCTTTTCCGTTAACCTGGGCAATTTATGTTTTTGTAGATATTCATCCATATCTCTAAGGTTGTCAAATTCATGGGCATACAATTGGGCAAAATAATTCCTAATTATTGTTTTGATTTCCTCTTCATTAGAGGTCAACTAGCCCTTTTCATTTTTGATATTGGTTATTTGATTTTCTTCTGTCTTTTTTTAATCAAATTGACCAAAGGTTTATCAATTTTATTGGTTTTTTTCATAAAACCAGCTCTTTGTTTTATTTATTAATTCAATAGTTTTCTTGGTTTCAATTTTATTAATCTCTCCTTTGATTTTCAGTATTTCTAATTTGGTATTTAATTGGGGGTTTTCAATTTGCTCCTTTTCTAGCTTTTTCAGCTGTATGCCCAGATCATTGATCTCCTTTTTCCCTATTTTATTCATGTAAGCATTTAGAGATCTAAAACTTCCCCTAAGAACTGCTTTTCTGCATCGCATAAGTTTTGATATGTTTTTTCATTATTGTCATTCTCTTGAATGAAGTTATTAATTGTTTCTCTGATTTGTTCTTTGGCCCACTCATTGTTTAGAATTACATTATTTTGTTTCCATTTAATTTTTACCTTATTTTTTCATAGTTCTTTGTTACAAATAATTCTTATTGCATCATGATCTGAAAAGTATGCTTTGACTACTTCTGCCTTTCTGCACTGGATTGTGAGGGTTTTATGCCCTAGTACCTGGTCAATTTTTGATTATGTTCCATGTACCGCTGAGAAGAAAGTATATTACTTTTTATCCCCATTCAGGTTTCTCCAGAGGTCTATCATACCTGCCTTTTCTAAAATTCTGTTTACCTCCTTGACTTCTTTCTTATTTATTTTGAGGTTAGATTTATCAAGTTCAGAAAGGGGGAGGTTGAGGTCTCCCAATATTATAGTTTTGCTGTCTATTTCTTCCTGTAACTCCCTTACCCTCTCCTCTAAGAATGTGTATGCCTTACCACTTGGTGCATATATGTTAAGCAATGATATTGCTTCATTGTTTATGGTGCCTTTTAGCAGGACATAATGTCCTTCTTTATCTCATTTAATTTAATTTATCTTTACTTTTGCTTTGTCTGCGATTAGGATTGCTACTCCTGCTTTTTTTACTTTAGCTGAGGCACAATATATTTTACTCCAGCCTTTTACATTTACCCGGTGTGTATCCCCCTGTTTCAAATGTGTTTCTTGTAAACAGCATATTGTAGGATTATGGTTTTTAATCCATTCTGCTATCCGCTTCTGTTTTATGAGAGTGCTCATCTCATTCACATTCAGAGTTATGATTTCTATCTGTGTCTTTTTCTCCATCCTATTTCCCCCTGTTTATGCTTTTATTTCTCCCTTTCCCTTTCTCCTCCTCAACAAAGTTTTGCTTTTGACCATCGCCTCCCTCAGTTTACCTTTCCTCTTGATTCCCCTCCCTTATCTTACCGTTTCCCACTTGCTACTTCTCCCCTCCCTTCTGACCACCTCCCTCCCTTTTTTCCCCCTTCCTTTCCTACTTCCCGTAGGACAAGTTAGATTTCTAAACTTATCAGGATATGTTATTCCCTTCTTTAACCAGATCATATGACAGTAAAGCTCAAATACTGCTCTTCTTTCTCCCTTCTTTCCCTATACTTTAATATGTTTTTGTGCCACTTCATTTGGTGTAATTTACCCTTTTCTCCTACCTCCTTACCTCTTCTCTCATAGGCCTCCCTTTATATCTCTTACTTGTATTTTTTTTCTTTACATCAGTTAATTTATACAGGCATTCACAATCTATGTGTATCCCTTTCAATTGTCATAATAGTTGTACCATTCTCAAGACTGACTTATATATGTATATATATATATATATATATATATATATATATATATATATATATATATATATATATAACATACATAAGATGATATAATCCCACATAAAGATGCAAACAACCTGCCCTTATTGTTTAATAAGGTTTGTGGGGGTTTTCCCCCCTGGTTACCTTTTTATGTCTCTCTTGAGTTTTGTATTTGGAGATCAAATTTTCCATTGAGTTCTGGCCTTTTCATCAGGAAGGTCTGGAATTCCCTTATTTCATTGAATATCCATCTCCTTGCCTGAAAAAGTATGCTTAGTTTTACTGGGTAGTTGATCCTTGGTTGTAGTCCCAGCTCCTTTGCCCTTCGGAATATCATATTCCAATTTCTCCTATCTTTTAATGTGGAAGCTGAGAGATCCTGCATGATCCTGACTGTAGTTCCACGATATGTGAATTTCTTCTTTTTGGCTGCTTGCAGTATTTTCTCTTCGACTTTATAGTTCTGAAATTTGGCCATAATATTTCTTGGTGTTTTCAGTTTGGGTTCTCTTTCAGGGGGTGATCGGTGAATTCTTTCAATGACTATTTTGCCCTCTGGTTCTAGGACCTCTGGGCAGTTGTCTTTGATAATTTCTTCGAAGATACTGTCAAGGCTCCATTTTTCATCGTGGATTTCTGGTAGACCAATAACTCTTAAATTGTCTCTCCTGGATCTGTTTTCCTGGTCAGTTGTTTTCCCAATCAGACATTTCACATTTTTTTTTTCTATTTTTTCATTCTTAACCTTTTGCTTTACCACTTCTTGGTGCCTCGTACATTCATTAGCTTCCACTTGCTCAACTCTAATTTTTAATGAGTTAGTGTTTTCATTTTGCTTTTGAGTCTCCTTTTCCAATTGGTTGATCTTCCCTCTCAAGGTGTCATTTTCTCTCTCTACATTCTGAATCTCTATAGCCAATTCGCCAATCTTTTTTTCCATATTTTCTTTTAGCTCCCTAATTCGGTTTTTAAAATCCTCCTTTAGCTCTTCCAGCAATGCTTATGGCCTGGAGACCAGTTCACATTATCTTTTGAGGTATCCAATGTATCTACAGTGTCGTTGCTGCCCACTTCCATATTGGTATTTTGAACCTGCCTGTCTCCATAAAAAGAAATTTATTGTCCTTGGTTTTTTTGTGTTCTTCTTCATGTTTGTTGGTTTGCCTTTTCCTGGCTTTACAACAAACTTCTGCCTTTGGGGCTCAGGGCTCTCTGTCCCAGCTTTCTTATTCTGGGGATTGTGAGTCTAGAATTATAGCCTTCAGTTTCCTGAGGTGTGGGGGAGTGGTCTGGCTCCCTGACTTCTCACTCCCTATGGGTGCTCTCCAGCACTGTTGCTTTTCAGCAATGGTCTCAGCTGTTTGTTGTTTGAGCTGATCTCTGGCACTTCCCCTGGGGGAGCAAGATTATGTCTGGGCTCCTGGTGTTGACGCCTGGTGACTCTGCCCCTCTTGGACTAATGAACTTCTACTATTTGACCACTGAAGCCCCACTTCTTTCTCCTCTGTTCCAGAGTTCTTTTTTTTTCCGAGGAATTCTCTGGGTGAGGAGGGGAGGGATTAGAGCCATTTACCTGGCCATTATGTGTCCCGGAATCCACGTTTCATTCGTTCAGGCTGCAAGTCTCAGGAGTAGGTGTTTTCACTGCCCGTGGCGTTGCACTGCCTCTCCTCGCTTCCACAGACTGCCATCCTGTGTTGGGAGGCCTAGGGATCTCCGCCAGTTTTGGGCACCCAGATTTCTTCCAGCCTGTCTCCCACATGGATAACCCAGCTGGCCGCTTCTGCTTTGGTCTGGAGCACCTCCCCAAGCCGAGCCCTCTCCAAGCCTACAGATTCGTGCCTTCGGCCCTTCAGACTCTTCCGGCTCAGAAATTTGCCCCACGCAGACTGCTCGTGGTTTCTGACTCTCTCAAATCTGCTCAAATTCACTTTATTATAGGAATCTGACAGACCTTGTGAGAGAGCTGCGGTAAGACACTGCCTTCATGCGGCCATCTTGGCTTCGCCCCTCTGGGATGCAAATTCTTAAAGGAAAGGTTAAGGGAATTACAGGAAGAAATAGACAGCAAAACTATAATAATGGGGGACCTCAACCTCCTCCTCTCTAACCTTGATAAATATAACCTCAAAATAAATACGAAAGAAGTTAAGGAAGTGAACAGAATTTTAGAAAAGGCAGATATGATAGACCTCTGGAGAAAACTGATTGGGAATAAAAAAGAATATACTTTCTTCTCAGCGGTACATGGCACATACTCAAAAATTGACCATGTACTAGGGCATAAGAACCTCACAATCCAGTGCAGAAAGACAGTGCAGAAAGTCAAAGCATACTTTTCGGATCATGATGCAATAAAAACTATTTGTAATAAAGAAACAGGGAAAAGTAAGCTAAAAATTAATTGGAAACAAAACAATGTAATTCTAAAGAATGAGTGGGCCAAAGGACAAATCAGAGAATCAATTAACAGCTTCATTCAAGAGAATGACAATAATGAGACAGCATACCAAAACTTATGAGATGAAGCAAAAGCAGTTCTTCGGGGAAGTTTTATATCTCTAAATGCTTACAGGAATAAAATAGGGAAAAAGGAGATCAATGAATTGGGCATGCCACTGAAAAAGCTAGAAAAAGAACAAATTAAAAAGCCCCAATTAAATACCAAATTAGAAATACTGAAAATCAAAGGTGAGATTAATAAAATTGAAACCAAGAAAACCATTCAATTAATAAATAAAACAGCTGGTTTTATGAAAAATAAAATTGATAAACGTTTCGTCAATTTGATTAAAAAAAGACAGAAGAAAATCAAATGACCAATATCAAAAATGAAGAGGGTGAATTCACCTCTAATGAAGAGAAAGTCAAAACGATATTTAGGAATTATTTTGCCCAATTGTATGCCCATAAATTTGACAACCTTAGGGAAATGGATATCTACAAAACATAAATTGCCCAGGATAACAGAAGAGGAAGTAAAATTTCTAAATAACCCTGTCTCAGGAAAAGAAATTGAGCAAGCCATCAATGAATTCCCTAGGAAAAAATCTCCAGGGTCAGATGGTTTTACATGTGAATTTTCTCAAACATTTAAAGAAAAATTGATTTCTATACTTTATAGATTATTTGGGAAAATAGGTGAAGAAAGAGTCCTACCAAATTCTTTTTACGACATAAATATGGTACTAATACCCAAAACAGGTAGAGTCAAAACAGATAAAGGAAAATTATGAAGCAATTTCCCTAATAAATATTGATGCAAAAATTTTAAATAAAATATTAGTAATAAGATTGCTGCAACTTATCACAAGAATAATACGCTATGACCAGCTGGATTTATTCCAGGAATGGAAGGTAGGGATTAATATTAAGAAAAGTATTACCATAATTGATCATATCAACAACAAAATTAGCAGAAAGCATATGATCATCCTAATAGATGCAGAAAAAGCCTTTCACAAAATACAACACCCATTCCTATCAAAAAAAAAAACTAGAATGCATAGGAATAAATGGAGTTTTCCTTAAAATTATAAATAGCATCTACCTAAAACCATCAACAAGTATTATTTGTAATGGGGATAAGCTAAATGCATTCCAAAAAGATCAGGAATGAAACAAGGATGTACATTATCACCCCTACTATTCAATTTGCTACTAGAAATGTTCTCTGTAGCAATAACAGAAGAAAAAGAAATTGAAGGAATTAGAATAGGAAAAGAAGAAACTAAATTATCGCTTTTTGCAGATGATATGATGATGTACTTAAAGAATCCTAGAGAATCAAGTAAAAAACTACTGGAAAAAATAAAAGACTTTAGCAAAGTTGCAGGATATAAAATAAACCCACATAAATCCTCGGCATTCCTATACATTATTAACAAGCCCAACAGCAAGAGATAGAAAGAGAAATTCCATTTAAAGTTACTGTAGACACTACAAAATATTTGGTAGTCTATCTGCCAAGAGAAACCCAGGGCCTACATGAACAAAATTATGAAACACTTTTCATGCGAATAAGTCAGATCTAAATAAATAGAAAAATATCAGTTATTCATGGTTAGGCAGAGCTAATATAATAAAAATGACAATTTCACCTAAATTAATCTATCTATTCAGTGTCATAACAATTGAACTACCAAAAAGTTATTTTACAGCGCTGGATAAAATAATAACAAAATTCATCTGGAAGAACAAAAGGTCTGGAATATCTAGTGTATTAATGAAAAGAAATGGTAGGGAAGGTAGCCTATCCCTACGAGATATTAAACTCTGCTATAAAGCAGCAGTCAACAAAACTACCTGGTGCTGGCTAAGAAACAGAGTTGTGGATCAGTGGAATAGGCTAGGTACACAAGATGGAGAAGTCAATGACTATAGCAATCTATTCTTTGATAAACACAAAGAATCCAGCTTCTGGGCTAAGAATTCAGTATTTCAGAAAATAAAACTGCTGGGAAAATTGGAAAATGGTAGTGCAGAAACTGGGCATAGACCAATATCTCACACCATATACCAAAATAAAGTCAAAATGGGTTCACAATTTAGGAATAAGAGCTGATATCATAAGCAATTTGGGAGAGCAAGGAATAGTTTACCTATCAGATTTATGGAAAAGGAAAGAATTCATGACCCAACCAGAAATAGAGAGCATAACAAAAGGCAAAATGGATAATTTTTGTTTATGTTAAATTGAAATGTTTTTATATAAAAAAGCCAATGTAACAAAGATTAGGAGGGAAGCAGAAATTTGGGAGAAAATCTTTACAAATAGTGTCTCTGATAAAGGCCTTATCTCTAAAATATACAGAGAACTGAGCCAAATTTATAGGAATACAAGTCATTCCCCAATTGCAAAATGGTCAAAGGATATGAACAGGCAGTTTTCAGAGGAAGAAATTAAAGATATATATAGACATATGAAAAAACGCTTGAAATCACTACTGATTGGAGAAATGCAAATCAAAACAACTCTTAGGTATCACATCTCTCCTGTCAGATTGGCTAAAATGACAAAACAGGAAAATCATAATTCCTGGAAAGGATGTTGGAAAATTGGAACATTCTTACATGGCTGGTGGACTTGTGAATTTACCTAGCCAGTCTGGAGAACAATTTGGAACTATGCCCAAAGGGCTCTAAAAATGTTCATACCCTTTGACCCAGTAATACCTCTTCTAGGGTTGTGTCCCAAAGAAATCACACAGGTGAGAAAAGGACCCATATGTACAAAAATATTTATAGAGGCTCTTTTTGTAGTAGCAAATAATTTGGAAATCAAGGGGATGCCTATCAGTTGGGGAATGGCTGAACAAGTTGTGATATTTGAAGGTAATGGAATACCATTGTGCTGTAAGAAATGGGGATCATAAAGACTTCATAACAACCTGGAAAAATGTACACAATATAATACTGAGTGAGCGGAACAGAACCAGGAGAACATTGTACACAACCACAGATATATGTATTCTGTGATGACTAACCCTGATAGACTTCGCTCTTCTCAGCAATACAAGGTGCAAAGGAACCATGATGGAGAATGCTATCTACATCCAGAGAAAGAACTAAGGAGTCTGAATGCAGATTGAAGAACATTTTATGCTCACCTTTTTTTCCCTTTTTTATATAAGTTTTTTTATATAAGTTCAATGCGAAGTTATATGTAGAAGATATATCTGATTCCATGGCATCTTGGGGAGGTAGGGGGGTGGAAGAAAATCTGGAAGTCAAAATTATGTAGAACTCAGTGTTGTAAACTAAAAACAAAAAATCTCAAAAAAAAACTACATGGTACTGGTTAAGCAATAGAGTAGTGGATCAGTGCCTTAAGTTGACAGAGTAGTCAAGAACTACAGTAATATCCTGTTTGATAAAACCAAAGACTCCTGCTTCTGGGTTAAGAACTCATTATTTGACAAAATCTGCTGGGAAAATGGAAAATAGTTTGGTGGAAATTTGGCATAAATCAATATCTTACACCCTAAACCAAAATATGGTAAAAATGGGTATATGACTTAGATATAAGGAAACTAAGAGAGCAAGAAATAGTTTACCTATCGATAGATTTTTTGGTAAGAGAAGAATTTATGATTAAACAAAAGTTTAAAAACATTATGAAATGTGGAATGGATAATTTTGATTACATTAAGTGAAAAAGTTTTTTTTGCAAAAACAAAGACAATGCAACCAAGATTAAAAGACATGAACAGGCAGTTGTCTGATGAAAAAAATTAAAGCTATCTATAGTCATATGAAAACAGGCTCTAAATCAGTATTGACTAGGGAAATGCAAATCAAAAGAATGCTGAGGTAACACATCACACCTATCAGATTGGCTAACGTGACACATCAGGCAAAGCTTGAATGTTGGAGATGTGGGAAAATTGGAACACTAATGCATTGTTGGTGGAGTTGTGAACAGATCCACCCATTCTGGAAAGCAATTTGGACCTATACCCAAAGGACTATAAACCTGTCTATTCTGTTTGACTCAGCATTAACACTTTTAGGTCTATATCCCAAAGAGAGCATAAAAATGGGAATAAGACTCACATGTACCAAGATAGTTAGCTCTTTTATATTTCTTTTATTTATTTTTCATTTTTTATCATTCACTCCCATAAGATTTTCAGTTTTAAAATTTCTCCCTCTTCCTCCCCTCCCACCTTCCCAAGCCTACAAATACAATCATATTAAACATTTTTACATTAGTCATGCAAAATCCATCTGCATTCACATTTCAAATTTATTTCTCTATGGGTGGAGCCATGATGGCAGACTCACCTGAGCTCTCCTCCAAAACCCTTGAAATATCTTTAAAAAATGAAACTAAACAAATTCTAGAGCAGCAGAACACATAAAAAGATGTAGTGAAACAAATTTCTAGCTGAAGACAACTTCCAAGGATGGCAGGAAAGATCTGTTGCACAAAGCTGAGAGGAGCACAGTCCAGTACAGGCTATGCCAGTGCAGACAGAATCCAGTGAGCTTGCAGTAGACCTTTCAAGACCTCTTAACCCATAGACACCAGGGACATCTTAGAAGGTCAGCAGGAAGAGTTTGTGGCACCAGGGTAGGAGTGAAGCACAGTCCAGCTGTATCAGTAAGGCAATAATAACAACGTAGATGGTAATTGTCAAAATACCTATGTGGTTCTGTATCGCAAAGTATACAAGACTCTCCACATTAAAGGTAGAAGTAAATCATTTATTCAGACACCCAAGAACCACATCCCACAAGCCATTTACCCAATCTATCAGAGCAGTAAAATATTCAATACACAATATCACAACATGCAACCTTGCTATCCCAAAACCTCTCTAACCCCCAGTTGGGGTCTTCTCCAAAAGAATCTCACAGTACAGCTAAGTCACAGTCTGTTCAGCTCTACCTATCCCTATGGCCATTAGCAGCCATTAGCAGCCATAAGCAGCCATAACAGCTCGCTCTCTCTCTCTCTCTCTCTCTCTCTCTCTCTCTCTTTCTGCATTTGCTGTGACATAACTTCCTTTTCCTCTCAGGAAGCTCCTCCCACCACATGTGACTTAGCCTTCCTTTGATGAAAGTAGGTCACATGGCCTACTAATGGGTGGGGAAAGATTTTCAAATCTAAATTGCTACTGCCAGTGCAAACCTGGCCAGCACAGCAAGGCTGCAACTGGTCAAGAAAAGGCCTTGTGCATGACTAAAACAAGACTAGCAGTGGCAGTGGCTGCTTCTAGAGCTCCCAGTCCACAGACAGAAACAAGGTTGAACAACTGGGCTGAAAGAGATTATAGAGCTCTCTTTGATGCATTAAGGCAGGACTTTGCTGCTTTACCTGCATTTGGACCCAGGTCCCATTCCTGGGTGGCTGTCCCAGGGTAAGGAGGAATACTAGCATAACAGAGCTTCTGGCAGCAGGGGATGGGGGACCTTCTTCACAGTTCCAAGGCAGAAAATAGTGCTTGTGGTTGCTCACACACCCAGAGCATAGTCAAGGAGAGTATAAAACACCTCTCCTTGGAAGAACTGAAAACTTACACATCACTCTAAGTATCTCTGAAAACAGCTGCATAAATAGGCTTGGAAAATGAGAAAACAGTTGAAAAAAACTCTGATTATAAAAAATTATTATGGTGACAAGAAAGCTCAAAACACACACTTAGAAGAACATAGCAAAGTCAAAGCTCCTACATCCAAAGCATCTAAGAAAAGTATGAATTGATCTCAGGCTATGGAAGAGCTCAAAAGGGATTTTGAAAATCAAGTAAGAGAGGTAGAGGAAAAAATTTGAAGAGAAATAAGAATGTTGCAAAAATATCATGAGAAAAGAGTCAATAGCTTAGTGAAGGAGACACAAAAATACTGAAGAAAATAACAGCTTAAGAAACAGACTAGGCCAAATGGCAAAAGAGGTCCAAAAAGCCAATGAGAAGATGACGCACTGAATAACAGAATTGACCAAATGAAAAAGGAGGTCCAAAAGCTCACTGAAGACAATAATTCCTTAAAAATTAGAATGGAGCAACTGGAATCTAATGACTGTGAAAAACCAAGAAACAAAGGTAAAAGAATGAAAAATAGAAGGCAATGTCAAATATCTTATTGGAAAAATAACTGACATGGAAAATAGATCCAGGAGAGATTGTTTAAAATTTATTGGATTACCTGAAAGCTGTGATCAAACAAACAAAAAAACAAAGCCTAGACATCATCTCAAGAATTGGGAAAAACTGTCCTGATATTCTGGAACTAGAGGGGAAAATAGAAATTGAAAGGATCCACTAATCACCTCCTGAATGATGCCCCAAAATGAAAACATCCAAAAATATTAAAACTAAATTCCAGAGTTCCCAGGTCAAGAAGAAAATATTGCAAGCCACCAGAAAGAAACAATTCAAATATTGTGTAGCCACAATCAGGACAACAGAAGATTTAGCAGCTTCTACCTGAAAGGATTAGAGGGCTTAGAATATGATATTCCAGAGGGCAAGGAAGCTAGGATTACAACCAAGGATCATCTACCCTGCAAAACTTAGTATAATCCTTCAGTGGAAGAGATGGGCATTCAATGAGATAGAAGACTTTCAAGCATTCTTGATGAAAAGACTAGAGCTGAATAGAAAATTTGAATTTCAAATACAAGACTCAAGAGAAGTATAAGAAGGTGCATCAGAAAGGGAAATCATAAGGGACGTAATAAGTTTAAACTATTTACATCCCTACATGGGAGAATGATATTTGTAACTTGTAAGACATAGTTTAATTTCTTTAGAAAAAAAAAGAAAAACAAACATCTATAAGGTTGCAAAAGCAGCTGCCTGGGTCCTCTGGATAGACACACAAGTGTGAGTCTTCACAAGATGGTCGGTGAAATCCTGATAGGGAGATTTAGTGAATACTATCTCCTTCCACAGGTCTAGGGTTAGATAGCTGTATGTTTTGGACACGGCATCAAAGGCAGCTTTAGCAAAATTGTCCAGAGTGGCAGTACAGCCTCTTGTGGAAGTGTATCAGTCATCAGTTCCAGCCATCATCAGGAGCTTCTTAGGCACAAAAGCTGAGACAATGCAAGTACCTCTAGGGATGGGGATCAGGCACACCAGAACTGATCCACAATGCCCAGTGACCTTGCAGGGCACAGTGTGAGGCTTTCCAATATTGTTCCCCTAGTAGCCACATTTCACAGGAATGATGGACAGCTTGGCCAGAACGATAGCACCACCAATAGCTGTGGCCACTTCCTTAGAGCACTTGACACCCAGACCAATATGGCTATTGTAGTCAGTGATGGCCACAAAAGCCTCGAACCTGGTACATTGTCCACCTCTAGTTTCTTTCTGAACAGGCATGATCTTCAGAACCTCATCTTTCCATGAAGATCCCAGGAAGAAATCTATGATCCCAGACTCCTTGATAGGAAGCAAGAAAAGATAGATCTCTTCCAAAGACTTGATCTTCATGTTCCTGATTAGTCAGCCCCGGTTAGTGACAGGAGCTCACTGCTTCTCTTTGGCCTTTCCTCCCCAGGCCCCATGGCACAGCCACAGCCATGACCTTGACCACAGTTCCAGCCTCGACTTCAGTCTCCACTGCTGAAGCCACCAAGGAAATCACCCCAGCCTCTGACTGTGGGGCTCCCGGGGCCCGCACCTCCCATACCACCAGTGTCCTCTACCATTTGGTGTTCACTAGAAGTAGAAGCATTAGGAGAGTTAGAAGGAGTGTATATGGACAGAGGGCACAAATTGTGAGTTGATTATGAAGGGATGATATCTAAAATACAACATTAAAGTATGAGAGAGCAATGTACTAGGAGTGAAAGGAGAGAAAAAACAGAATAAATGCTGGTAGGGGGAATAGTATAAAAGGAAATGCAATTAGCAATAGTAACTGTGAAATGAATTTTGTAGCAAGTTTCTTTGATAGAGACCTCATTTATCTAATATAGCAAATATGTTAGTTATATGACATATGTGGAATATGTCATATAAATTTGACCCTGTGTCAAATTTATAAAGATGAGAGCCATTCCCCTACTGATTAATGATCAAAAGATTTAATCAGTTTTCAGATAAAGTAATTAAAGCTCTTTATGGCCATATAATAACAGTCTTACTCACTATTGATTAGAGAAATGCAAATGAAAACAATTCTGTGGTACTCTCAGAAGAAAAAAATGTAATGACAAATGTTGGAAGATATGTGGGGAAAATGAGACATTAATGCATTGTTGGCAGAGTTGTGAACTGATTAAACCATTCTATAAAGCAGTTTGGAACTACACCCCAAGAGCTATAAAACCATGCATATACTTTGATCTAGCAATGCTACTACTAGGTCTGTAACCCAAAAGAGATAAAAAAAGAAAAAGATATAGGACCTATACGTACAAAAATATTTAGAGCGGCTATTTTCTGAGGGTAAAGAATTAGAAATTGAGGGCATGACTATCAATTGGAGAACAAATAATAAAAAAGATAAAAGTTCTTTCTCTGGATGTGAATAGCATTTTCCATCATGAATCTTTTGGAATTGTCTTAGATCCTTGAATTCCTGAGAAGAGCTAAGTCTAGCAAAGTCAGTCATTGCACTGTGTGGCTGTTACTGTGTCAAATATTCTTCTAGTGCTGCTCAATTCACTCAGCAGCAGTTCATTATAAGTCTTTCCAGGTTTTTCTAAAATCTGCCTCCTCATCATTCCTTATAGCACAATACCATTTCATTATATTCATATGCCACAATTTGTTCAGCCATTCCCCAGTTGATGGACATCCCCTCAATTTCCAATTCTTGACTACCACAAAAAGAGCTGCTATAAATATTTTTGTAGATGTGGGTCCTTTCCCATTTTTATGATCTCTTTGGGATATAGCCCTAGAAATAGTATTGCTAGGCCAAATGGTATGCACAACTTTATAGCCCTTTGGGCACAGTTCCAAATTTCTGTCCAGGATGGTTGAATCAGTTCACAACTACACCAACAATGCATTAGTGTTCCAGCTTCCTCCATTTTCTCTGATATTTATCATTTGCCCGTTTTTTTCATGTTAGCCAATCTGATAGGTGTGATGTGATACCTCAGAGTTCTTTTGATTTGCATTTCTCTAATCAATAATGATTAGGGTATGTTTTCATATGACTAGATAGCTTTAATTTCTTTATCTGAAAACTGCCTGCTATATCCTTTAACAATTTATCAATTGGGGAATGGCTTGTATTCTTGAAGATATAACTTAGTTCTTTATATATTTCAGAACTGAAGCCTTTATCAGAGACCCTGGCTGTGAAAAAGGTTTCCCAACTTTCTGCTGACCTTCTAATCTTGGTTGAACTGCCTTTTTTTAAGAAAAAAAACTTTAATTTAATGTAATCAAAAGTATCCAATTTGCATTCCATAATGTTATCTAATCCTGGTTTGGTCATAAATTCTTCTGTTCTCCATCAACCCGAGAGTTAAACTATTCCTTGCTCTAGTTGTTTGCTTTTTGTATCTGCCTTTATGTCTAAATCGTGTACCCATTTTGACTTTATCTTGGCATACAGCAACTATGCTTAGTTTCTGCCATACTGCTTTCCAGTTTTTCCAGCAGGTTTTGTGAAATAGTGAGTTCTTCTCCAAGAAGCTGGAGTCTTTCAGTTTATTGAATACTAGATTTCTATAATCATTGACTATTGTGTCTTATGTACCTAAGCTATTCCACTAATCCATGACTCTATTTCTTAGCCAAGTAGTTTTGATGATTGTTGCTTTATAATACAGTTTAGGATCTGGTATGGCTAGGGCACCTTCCCATGCATTTCTTTTCATTAAAATTCCATTCATATTCTGGACTTTTTTCTTCCAGATGAATTTTGTTACTTGCTCTAGCCCTATAAAATAATTTTGGTAGTTGGATTTGTATGGCACTAAATAAGTAAATTAATTTAGGTAGAAATGTTATTTTTATTGTATTAGCTCAGCCTACCCATGAGCAACTGACAACTTTCCAGTTATTTTCATCTGAATTTATTTGTGTGAAATGTGCTTTGTAATTGTTTTCATACAGTTCCTATGTTTTTTTTGGCAGGTAGACTCCAAATATTTTATGATGTCAACATTAATTGTAAACAGAATTTCTCTTTCTATCTCTTAATGTTGGACTTTTTAGTAATATATATATATATATATGTATATATATATACATATGTGTGTGTGTATACATACATATATATATATATATATATATATATATATATATATATATATATATATATATAAATGCCAATGACTTATGTGGGTTTACTTTATATCCTGCAACTTTGTCAAAATTGTTCATTTTTTCAAGTAGTTTTTTACTTGATTCTCTAAGATTCTCTAAATATATCATCATGTCATCTGCAAAAAGTGATAGCTTTCTTTCTTACTTGCCTATTCTAATTCCTTCAATTTCTTTTTCTTCTCTTAAGGCTAAATCTAACATCTCTAGTACAATATTGGATAACATACTGGTGATAATGGACATCCTTATTTCACCCTTTATCTAATGGGAGATGCTTCTAGTTTATGCCCATTACATGTCATGCTTGCTGATGGTTTTAGATAGATACTACTTATCATTTTAAACAAGACTCCATTTATCCCTATATTCTCTATTTTTTAAATAGGAATGGGTGTTGTATTTTGTCAAAAGCTTTTTCTGCATCTATTGAGATAGTCATATGATTTCTATTAGTTTGTTGTTGATATGATCAGTTATACTGATAATTTTCCTAGTATTGAACAAGCCCCGCATTCTTATATATAGATAGGTAGATAGATAGATAGATAGATATAGATATAGATATAGATATAGATATAGATATAGATATAGATATAGATCCTATTTGGTCATAGTGTCTTATTCTCATGATAAATTATTGTAATCTCTTTGCTTATATTTTATTTAATTTTTTTCCATTTTTATTCATTAGGGAAATTGGTCTATACTTTATTTCTCTGCTTTGACTCTTTCTACTTTAGGTATCAATAACCATAATTGTATCATAAAAAGAATTTGGTAAAACTCCTTCTTTGCCTATTTTCCCAAATAGTTTGTATAGTGTTTGAATTAATTGTTCTTTAAATATTTTATGGATTTCATTTCTACATCACCATGTAGCCCTGGAGATTTTTTCTTAGGGAGTTCATTAATGCCTTGTTCAATTTAGTTTTTTTTTTTTTCTGAAATGGGGCTATTTAATTATTTTATTTCCTCCTCTTTTCATCTAGTCAATTTCTATTTTTTTGTAAATATTAACACATTTCACTAAGATTGTCAAATTTATTGACTTTACCTGCTCTTTTTCTTGTGGCCAATAATTGGACATCAAGGGTATACCCATCAATTGAGGAATGGCTAAACGTGTTGTTGTATATGAATGTAATGGACTGTGGTGTATGAATTCCATAAGGAATGATAAGCAGGTAGACTTCAGAAAAATCTGGAAATACTTTCATGAATGGATGCTGAGTAAAGTGAGCAGAATTCGAACAATGTACTCAGTAACAGCAACATTGTGGAATGACTAACTTTGATAGACTTAGCTCTTCTCAGCAATGCAAGGATCTAAGAGAACTCTAAAAGACTCACTGTACAAAATGCTATGGAGTCTGAATTCAGATGAAAGTATATTATTTGTTCTCTCTATCTCTATCTGTGTGTGTGTGTGTGTGTGTGTGTGTGTGTGTGTGTTTCTTTCTTGTGGTTCTTCCCATTGGTTCTGGTTCTTTTTTTTTTTAAACATGACTAATGGTGAAATATGTTCAATATGTAAAGTCTGTATTGGACTGCATGCCATCTTGCAGAGGGGGGAGGGTAGGGAGGCAGAGAAAATTTAGAACTCAAAATCTTATGGTAGTGAAAGTTGAAAACTAAAAATAAATTAATTAACACAAAACATGGCTAATGTGGAAATTTGCTTAAATATATGCATTGGTAATGGAATGGAATTTCTTTTTTTTTTTCTTGCTTGAATCAGTGGGAGAAAGTTGAGGGAAATGGAGATAATTTGGAACTGACAAAAAGGAAAAATGTCTGTGCTTTAAAAAAAATTTAAAAAATATATCAGCATTCCTAGTTTTGCCTTCTCTTCAGTAAATGTTATGAAGATATGTTTGCATGTGTGTGTTTATGCTAATATCTTATTATTTAGAAAATGCTTCATGTTTAAGAGTTAATGGTGTCATTATAATTGAACTTGTGCACATAGATCAGGGCTCAGAAATTACAGTGGTGAGCAATGGGAAGTTATCATATTCTAAATAAGGTTACCACCAGTGCCTTAAGGGAGGAGTTGAGTTGCAATGGTATGACCACCCCTCTAGAGACACCATTCTGACTTGTTTCAATGGATGCAGGTGGGGTAAGTGAGTCAGCCTTAGACTAGGAAGAGGGAAAATCTGGGGAGAGTTGAGGTAGTGTAATATCCAGGCTATAGTGCCCATATGAGTTCAACCAAGATCATTTCCAGGTCATTCCCCAGCTACACCTATATGAAACCCTATTAGATTAACTTGTACAAGAACTTTCTAACAGTATGGAGGTGAAGAAATCATGATTTATTGGACTTAGTCATCAGTGATTTATATAGCTCCTGATCAATGGAATGACACAATGCTTAAATACTCTCCAATTTTGTTGTGCTGATGTAAATATACATTTTTTTGTTTATAGATTAAACTTAGTGAAAGTATGGCAAATGAGTGTAAATAATATATATAATAATAATATAAACAAAATAAACAAGTAATTATTTTATGTGATTTTTTCCTAGACAGTAAATCAATGTCAATGTATATGAAATAAAGTAAAAACTAAGAAAAACTAATATTACTTTATACAATTAATTCAGGGTCTATTTTAAAAATGAGTTTTGATATCCAAAGGTTGTGCTCCTTTTGAACTACATGCTGTAATACCATTTCAATGATCTTTTTCAAGATGCTATTGCTGAAATCCTGGTGGCAATGTCACATTGCAGTGATTTTATATTCTATGCTTTTATATTTTATTTCTTTTCTTTTCTCACCAAATAGCTTCCATTCTCTAGTGTTTTTCATGAGTTAAGTATCCTTTATCAACACTCTACCTTTTGTATCCATTTTTTTTCCACAGATGGAATGAGTCATAAAAGATGTCCCAGATTTTATGTTATTCATGGCTCCACATGATTTACAGGATTGCATGCATTCAAGGCAAGCTTTTGAATCAAGGAGTAATCTTTCCCAGTGTTGGTTTTTGAGATAGTAACCCAGACATTGTGCTAAGTGGTAAATGTCCCCAAGATACTCGGCATACACTTATCCACATGACAACACGTGTGTCAGATACTGCTTATCAAATATGATAGTTATTGGTGCTAGAAATGGTCTGTGACCACTGATAATCATCTTTCTTTGTATACATCTACAGGCTCTGTCCAAAGCCTAAGGCTTAACAGGATTGTTCCATCAAGGATTCCTATTACACATCAGTGTAGGAAAGAGGGTTTCTTGCTAATTCATTATGTCACTATACTTATCTGTCTATATTCAGTCAGTCAATATACAATTCAATAAGTGCCTACTACGTGCTAGGCACTCTTCTAAGTGCTGGGCATACATTGAACTCACAGTTCAATGGGAGAGATAACATCCAAATAATAATGCACAAACAAGATATATACAGGATAAATTGGAAATAATCAACAGGGAAAAAACATTGGAATTAAAGGGAATGAAGGAAGCCTTCCTATAGCAGATGAGGTGCAGAGTTAAAACATTTAAGTCAGTAATTCAGCTGCAATATCTTCATCAAGAGGTAGTGTGGTATAGTGGATAGAGAGCTTGGACTTGCCATCAGAAAGATGTGGATGCAAGACTTGTCTTTCACACATACTGCCTTTGTGACTGTGAGCAACTTCTCAGTGCTCTAGACAGCTCTGCAATGAAGGAGGGAATTCGTTGGAGACAAACAAATAACAAATTAATGGAGATGATGTTTATACTAAAAGCCAACTTTTAGAGATTGACATGTTTTGGAATTCCACCTAGTTCTGCTAAGTTGAGCAGTAAGGGGGTTAAGTAAATTTGAATAAGAATTGCTTTGTTTTCATATTTTACTGGTATGTTCTGAATTGAAAAGGACAAAATTAATTTTGTTGATTCTTAAAACTGAGCATCTTTACTTATCTCACTGATCTTATGAGGAATGTTTTTGGTGAACCAAGGAATGGTCATAAGCTTGTACAGTGATTTTAAGTCCAAAAAGAGTTAGGCATAACAATACTTCATCACTGACTATCAAATAGTCTTTACTTACCATTTAAGTAATCTTTATTATCCTTTGCCACAGGTCAATTTTTCTTTCATGAAATTTCTATTAGAATTCAGGATGAATATCACATCTGCTTGATGTTTAGACCTTCTCTCTCTTTCAACCTCCAGAAGAGCTAGTGGAGAAGGCCATGTATATTTACAAGAACTTCATCTTCTCTCCTGCCAATCTCAGGTCAGTTGTTCAGCAGTCTCTGATTGTTCTCATGGCATTTCTGAATCTGATGCATTTCATTCCTCCATGAATTATTTTAAAGGGGATAAATATAAAATGACATATTATATATTTGAGCTTAGATTGTTTTCATCTCATTCTGTCAGGAGTTTGTTAGGTTTTCTTTCATATTTTTAGCTTATATGTTCATGATCCCTTTCCCATAAAGAATTTAGCAACTTGAGATTCTGTGTTTGCTCCTTAACAGTAGATTATGTTTTTTCATTTTGTTTACTTTTGCAATTGTTCAAAAGTGTGTATGTGTATATAAAATCTGCATATATATATAGCTGCTTACCGAATGAAGTGGATAACCACGTTGAAGGTGTTTTATATATCATCTGAAGCAAAGAAATAAGGAATTAAAGTAATTTCTCTGTCTCTCCTCAAAAGGAGGCAGATGTTTTCAAATTCTTTTGCTTGACTGACATCTTGCTTCATTTAAAAACTTATGCTTTATTTTGTTGTGTTTTCTTTTATATTCTCTAAGGATGCAGCTATAGATATTAACAGATAACTTCCATAAAGTGAAGGAGAAAATTCCTGTCACACCAATCAATCTACAAACATTTATTATGCACCTGCTATATATCAGAAACTATACTAAATCCTGAGAACATAAAGACAGAAATAAAAATATCCCTACCTTCAAGGGGCTTACTTTTTTAATATAAAAGAATATGTACATATATATGTACATGTATACAAAATATATACAAATTAAATGTAATGCAATTTACAAGATAGTTTACTAGCTACTCTTATAGTTCTGCCTTCAACTAAAGGTACACAATAGGAATATAATCCTATAGGTTAATTGGATAAACAAATGTCTGGATCAGCTTAAATGTTGAGACCAATAGTTAAACCTCTTCTTTAACTGATACCCAGTATTGTTGTTGTTATTCCATTGTTTTCCAGTTGAGTCCAATTCTTCATGACCCCATTTGGGGTTTTGTTGGCAGAGTTACTGGAGTTGTCATTTCCTTCTCCACCTAACTTTACAGATGAGGAAACTGAAGCAAACAGGTATAAGTGACTTTCCCAGGGTCACATGACTAGTAAATGTCTGAGATTAGGCTTGAGCACAGGAAAATAGTTTTCCCAGTTTAAGGTGCAACACTCCATCCACTGTGCCACCTAGCTTCCCTGACACCCAGTTTTACTGAGGTTGAAACCTGGCTAAGTTTTGTGGATATTTACATAACTGAATTTTTTAAAAAATCAATTGAGTGTGAGAAAATTGCAAGAATCAAAACACAAAGAGATGCTTGGGAGTGTTTATTTTCTTGATTTTTGCCTTAATTGATTTCTTTACTTTAGTAAAGTCACTGAAAGTTCATAGGAACATCAAAAAGAGAATTTTTGAATTGTATGGCATTTTTTTCCTAAACAAAATATTTTTGTCATTTCAAAGGAAAAGAGGAGCACTGTCAAAATTTGCTGGCTTTCAGTTTGAGGATACAGTGATTTCTTTGTTTCCCACTGAGTGTACAATTATTGCCCTAATCCTTTTGTTAGTTTGATTTCATTTATAAAAACCATTGGAATCAAATATCACCAGTCTAAATATGTTAGCCTTTTCTCCCCAGGACTTTATAAGTGTGGAGTTATCCTATTTCTGTGCTGGAAGGGGCCATGTACCCACTAGTTCTACACTTATTAACCTAACCTAATTTATTAATCTTCCATTAACTTATTTTAAAACTATATTTAGAAAACCATGCTTCAATATAATTGGTTTCCTTTCTAGCCATAAATAGGCTATTTTGTGCATCTAAAAACAATATTCTGAAGCAAAACCAAGGTGTCAGAGTAAAGACGTGAACTTCCCTGACCTCTCCACCAAATCACTTCGTATACCTTTACATAATGACTCTAAACAAATTCTAGAGCAACAGAACACACATAAAGACAGAGTGAAACAACTTTCCAGTCCAAGACAACTTGGATGGTGAACAGGAAAGGTCTGTTGCAAGGAGCTGACAGAGGAGGGCAGCCCAGCCTAGGCCACACCAGCACAGACTGGTCCACACAAAACCCAGGGCAGACACTGGGGCAACTGAATCACTGGAAGCAGTGGCAGTTTCCTGACCTCTCGATCCAGAGACACCAACAACAACTTGATATGTTATCAATAAATGGCTGTGGAACCAGGGTGAGAGTGAAGCAAAATCCAGCACAGGCCCTGTCAGCACAGCCCCAGCAAGCGAGCAGCAGGTCTTGGGAGGACTAAATAAGCAGTGGCAGTGGCTGCTTTCAGAACTTTCAGCCTACATATGGTAGAACATATGACCATCTGGTCAGAAGGAGATTATAGGGGTCTTTTTGCTAGAAGTAAGCCAGGACTCTGTTGCTTTTCAAAACACTTAGACCCAGGTTGCAGTCCTAGGGGTCAATCCCAGGCTTAAGAAGAGCACTCGCATATCAGAGTTTATGAGCAGAGTGGATGGGGGCATTTGTCAGAAGAGTAGCAAACACCTCTCCTTAGATCATACCACCTTGGAAGATCTGAAAACGTATATGTGCCTAGAAGTATCTCTGAAAACAGCTGAGCCCTCCATCCTTGAGGTACAGCCCCACTTTAACAAAGACTTAAAAGTAAAGTAATAGCCTGACTAAATGCGCAAACAATGGGGAAAAAAACAATTCTGACTACAGAAAATTACTATGGTGACAAGGAAGATCAAAACACACACTCAGAAGAAGACAACAAAATCAAAGCACCTAAATCTAAAGCTTACCAGAAAACATCAATTGGTCACAGGCAATGGAATAACTCAAAAATGATTTTGAAAATGAAGAGAGGTAGAGGAAGAATTGCAAAAAGAAAAGAAAGTGATGCAAGAAAATCATGAAAAATGACTCAACCATTTGGTAAAGGACACACATACACACACACACACACACACACTACTAAAGAAAATAGCACCATAAAAAAGACTATGAAAAATGGCAAAAGAGACCCAAACTGCCAGTGAGGAGAAAAATGCCTTAAAAAGTAAGATTGGCCAAATGGAAAAGGTGGTCCAAAAGCTCTCTGAGGAAAATAATTCCTTAAAAATTAGAATGGAGCAAATGGAACTAATGTCTTTATGAGGAATCAAAAAACAATAAAACAAAACTAAAAGAATGCAGGAAAATATAAGAAAATGTGAAATATCACATTTGAAAAAACAACTGGCATGGAAAATAAATCCAGGAGAAAGGATTTTGAAATTATTATGTTACATGAAAGCCATGATAAAAAAAAGACTCTAAATATCATTTTTCAAGAAATTATCAAGGAAAACTTCCCTGATGTTCTAGAATCAGAGCACAAAATAGAAATGGTAAGAATCCACTTATCACCTGCTGGAAAAGATACCAAAATGAAAACTATTAATATTATAGTCAAATTCCAGGGTTCCCTGGCCAAAGGCAAAATATGGCAAGCACCCAAAAACAAACAATTCAAATATAGTGGAACCACAATCAGAATAACACATGATTTAGCTGCTTCTACATTGAAGGTTTGGAAGGCTTGGAAGATGATATTTGAGAGAGCAAAGGACCTAGGATTAAAACCAAGAATCATCTACACAGCAAAACTGAGAATAAACCTTCAGTGGAAAAGATGAACCTTCAATGGTGACTGATGAAAACACATGAACTGAATATAAAATTTGATTTCAAACAGAAGACTCAAGAGCAGCACAAAAAAAGCAAACAGAAAAGGGAAATCATAAGGGACTTAATAAGGTTAAACTGTATGGGAAGATGATGTTGGTAATTCCTAAGACCTTGCTCATTATTAGGATAGTTAGAAGGAGTATATATAAACAGAAGGCACAGGTGTGAGTTTAATATGAAGGGATGTTATCTAAAAGATAAAATTAAGGGGTTTTAGAAGAATGTGCTGGGAGAAAGAGAAAGGGAGAGGTAGAATGGAGGTACACTCACTCACATAAAAGAGGCAAGAAAAAGGTTTTATAGTGGATGTGAAGAGGCGGGAGGTGAGGAAGAATGAGTGAACTTTACTCTCATCAGAATTGGCTCAAAGAGGGAATAACACACACACTCAGTTGAGCATAGAAATCTATCTTACCCCTATGGGAAAGTAGGATGAGAAGGTGATAATGGAAAGGGTGGTGGTGATAGAAGGTAGGGCAGATTGGCAGAGAGAGTGGTCAGAAAAAAAGACTTTTGAGGAGGGAAAGGGAGAAAGGAGAGCTAGAATAGAATGAATTGGTGGGGATAGGATATAGGGAAATGCAGTTAGCCATAGTAGTTATGAAAACAATTGGGGGCGGAGGAGGAACCAAGATGGCAGAGTAGAAGCAGGGACCTCATTGAATTCTACCCCCAAACGACTCAAAATACCTGTAAAAAAATGACTCTAAACAAATTCTAGAGCAGCGGAAGCCACAAAATGAGAGAGTGAAACAGATTTCTAGCCCAAGACAATCTGGAAGGCTTACAGGAATGTCTACTGCACCAGGCTCAGAGCACAGTGCAGACCAGAGTGGGCCATGATGGCAGAGATGGGGCTAGAGCAGGCCTCAGGGCACTGAATCACTGGCAGCTGTGGTGGTTTCCAGACTTCTTAACCCACAAACACCAAAAACAGCTTCTAAGGTCAATGGGAAAGGTCTTTCACCTGGGTGAGAGAGAAGTGTGGTCTGCCCCAGCCCCAGCCCCAGCCCCATCACCAGGGAGGTGGCAACCATTGCTGCAGTCAGGGGTGCTTCTGGAGCTCTCTATTTACAGACAGTACGGGAATCGTGATCTGGGTCACAATCATCTGTGGCGGTCCTTAGGTGAGGAGGAGCACTGGAATGGTGGAGCTTGTGACTGTGGTGCAGAGGGAGAGTTCCAAGGCAAAAAAGTGTGTTTGTGGTCACTCACAGACCAGAGCATGGACCACCTCTCCTTTGATCATACTACTTTGGAAGACCTGAAAATTTACAGGTCCCTAGAAATATCTCTGAAAACAGCTGCACAAAACCCCTGAAGCCTGGAGCAGTACACCCTCCACTTAACAAAGGGTTCAAAAGTGAAGTAATTGGCTAGGAAAAAGGGAAAATGGAGGGGGAGGTAATCACACTATAGAACCTTACTTTCTTGGTGAAAAGGTATGTTCTTATGTCATTGGTGGTGAGGAAGATCAAAGCATACAACCAGAGTCATAAGAATAGAGTCAAAGCTCCTACATCCAAAGCCTCCAAGAAAAAATATCAATCAGTCCCAGGCCATGGAAGAGCTCAAAAAGGATTTTGAAAATCAAGTAAGAGATGTAGAGGGATAATTGGGAAGAGAAAGGAGAGTGATGCAAGAAAATCATGAAAAATCAGTCAACAGCTTGCTAAAGGAGGTCCCCAAATTAAGAAGTAGACTAACCCAAATGGCAAAGGAGGTCCACAGAACCAATGAGGAGAAGAATTCCTTGAAATGCAAAATTGCCCAAATGGAAAGGGTGATCCAAAAGCCCTCTGAAGAAAATAATTCCTTAAAATTTAGAATGGAGCAAATGGAAGCTACTGAAATTATGAGAAATCAAGGAACAATTTAAAAAACCAAAATAATGAAAAAATAGGAGACAATGGGAAATAGCTCACTGGAAAAACAACTGACATGGAAAATAGATCCAGGAGAGGTAATTTAAAATTTATCGGACTACCTGAAAATCATGATCAGAAAAGAGCCTGGACATCATCTTTCAAAAAATTATCAAGGAAAACTGCCCTGATATTCTAGAACAAGAGGGTAAAATAGAAATGGAAAGAATCTGCTAATCACCTCCTGAGAGAGATCCCAAAGGGAAAACTGCTAGGAACATTGTAGCCAAATTCTGGAGTTCCAAAATCAAGTAGAAAATATTACAAGCAGCCAGAAAGAAACAAGTCAAGTACTGGGGAAAGACAATCAGGATGACATAAAATTTAGCAGCTTCTACACTAAGGGATCAGAGGGCTTGGAATATGAAATCACAGAGGTCAAAGGAGATAGGATTAAAACCAAGAATCACCTACACAGGAAAACTGAGTATAATACTTCAGGGGAAAATGGAATTTCATGAAATAGAGAACTTCCAAGCATTCCTGTTGAAAAGACCAGAGCTGAATAGAAAATTTGACTTTTCAAACACAGGAAGCAAGAGAAACATGAAAAGGTAAATAGGAAAGAAAATCCATAAGGGACTCATTAAATTAAACCGTTTACATTCCTACATGGAAAGATGATACTTGTAACTCATGAGATGATTCTCAGTATTCTCAGTATTCTCGGTATTCTCAGCATTCTCGGTATCAGTATATCTATATCTATATCTATATCTATACACACACAGGTGTGTGTCTATGTGTATATATGTAAATATGTATGTGTGTGTATATACACACATATATATATGTATATATACATACATATACATATTTATATGTGCATGAATATAAGTTGTGTGTATGTGTGTGTGTGTATGATAGTGGTGGTTTTTGTTCTCAGAGAGGACTAAAATGACATCAGTATGCTTGTGTCAAGATTCAATGTGTCCAGCTGTGGCTGATCAGGCCAATATGAGCTCAGAAAGCTCTACCCTGTGGCAGGCACAAATTGTCCATATGCACATTTGGGGTAGATACTCCAAACTTGCACATCCTGTGTTTCCTTTGAGCTGTTTCAATTCTGCTTTGCTTATAGAGCACAACACCTTCTCTTACATGGGCATGCCATGCTTAGCAGTCCTGTGCTTATCTCTCCCATGTCACACAATCAGTTCCAATGTTCTTAAGTGAGGTTCTGAGAGTGTCCTTGTGTTGCTTCATCTGACCACCATGTGAATGTTTGTCCTGTGTGAATTCTCCATAAAAGAGGTTTTTTTGGTAATTGTACATTTTGCATTCAAACAATGTGGCTAGCCCATTGGAGTCGTGCTCTCTGAAACAGAGTTTCAATGCTTGGCAGTTTAGTTCAAGTAAGGACCTCAGTGTCTGGCACCTTATCTTGCCAGGTGATCTTCAGCATCTTCCTAAGACAATTCAAATGGAAGCAATTCAGTTTCCTGGCACAGTAGACCATCCAGATTTCACAGGCATACAACAATGAGGTTAGTACCACAGTTCTGTAGACCTTCACTTTGGTAATCAATGTATTACCTCCTCTCTCCCACACTTTCCTACAGAGTCTTCCAAACCCTGAGCTAACTCTGGCAATACATGTGTCAACCTCATTATCAATATATACATCCCTGGAAAGTACACTACCAAGGTAAGTGAACTTATCCACAGCACTCAAAACTTTTCCATTTGCTGTAACCAATGGTTTCACATGTGGATGGTATGGTGGTGGCTGATGGAGCACCAGTATTCTCTTGGTGTTAATCTTTAGGCCAAAATTAGCACAGGCAGCAGAGATTTGATCCATATTTTTTGAATCTCAGCTTCAGAGGCTGCATTGAGCGCACAGTCATCTGCAAACAGAAAATCATACACCAACACTCTCTCCACTTTGGTCTTTTCAAGTTGAAGATTTTACCATCAGTGTGATAGCTGACCTTCTTGCCATGTTCATCCTCATTAAAAGCATTTGAGAACATGGCTGAAAACATCATGCTAAAAAGCATTTTAAGCTGATTATATGTACATGTATGTGTAAATATATATATTATATATACACATACGTACGCACATGTATATGTATGTATGTATGTATGTAGGTATGCATGTGTATATATAGACAGAGGGAACAAAATGAGCTGAATTTGAAGGGATGATACCTAAAAAATGAAATTAAGTGTTGAGAGGAATGTACTAGGAGAATGAGAAAGGGAGAAGTAGAATGCAGTAAATCATCTCACATAAAAGAGGCAAGAAAGAGCTTTTACAATGGAGCGGAAAAGGGAGGAGGTGAAAGGGAATGAGTCAACCTTACTCTCATAGGATTTGGCTTGAGGAGGGAATAACATACACACTCCATTCAGTGTGGAAATTTATCTTACCCTATGTTTCACTAAGGCAAGATTCATGACCTCTAGGATGACCATGAACATGCCTGAATGGTTCAGAATTGCAAAGTATAAGAAATTCTCTAGGTAGGAGGCAGAAGAAGTTTAACGTTTATTTAGACTGCAGAGGATAAAATCCCAAGACCATCTACTCCAATTCTATATAAAACTAATTATATTCCAAAATCAGTAAGCCTACCTCAATGTAGCAGCAAGAAAATTATAAGACAGTATTATAGCAAGGAACCAAGTCATCCTGGAACTTTCCCCCCTGCTAGGGCCTTCCTGTAACCAATCACTCAGGAATCTTCACTCTCTGCCAAGCACTCTCTTCCAGCTCTGCTCATTAATCTTTCTGCAGCTCCCTCGACTCCGAGTTCCTGTTCCTTCTCCTTGGACAGAATTCCTACTTCTGTAGCTCTCTGCAGATTCTGCTGCTCTCAGTTCTGGGCTCTCTTTACATACAGTCCTAGCCGGTATCTGATTGGCTACAACTCAGATCTCTGATTGGCTGAATTCATGATTGACTAGAAATCAGTGCACATAACCATTAGCTCTGGTTTTAGCAACTCCCCTTAGGGCACTGAAGGCTTCCCACCAAAATAGACTTAGTATCTAGTAAGCAGAGGCTTTAGGCCTAATTACAAACAAAAATATATTCAAACTTTCCCAAAAAGCCCCACCTGAGGCCTATTGAATTGGTGTGGAGGATCTTTGATCACAGTAATACTACTAAACTATTGGGGGGTGGAGCCAAGATGGCAACTGGAAAGCAGGGACTTGCTTAAGCTCTCTCCCAGGTCCCTCCAAACACTGTGAAAATGGCTCTGAACACATTCTAGAGCTGCAGAACCCACGAAATAACAGAGGGAAGCAGGGCTCCAGCCCAGGAAATTCTGGATGGTCACTGGGAAGGATCTATCACATGGAACTGGGAGTGGAGCAAAGCACAGCTCAGCGTGGGCCATGGCTGGACCAACCAGACCAGGAGCTGGGCAGAAGAGGTAATAAAGCCTTGAATCATTGAGCTGTGGCAGTTGTCAGACTTATTAACCCCTAAAACACCAAAGACAACAGAGAAAGTTAATGGGAAAAACTGTTGGATCAGAGTGAAAGGAGTACACGGTCAGCCCCAGCCCTGGGGGTTCAGAAGTGGTGCAGCTCTGGGGATGCTTCGAGAGCTCCAGCTCCAGTTGCTTCCAGCCCCCGGCCAACCTGAAAGCAGGAATTGAGCAGCAGATCAGAGCAGGAGTACAGAGTCTGCTTGGATCTAGGTTGCAATCTGGGTTGGCAGTTCTTGGGGGAGGAGGAGTGCTGGTGTGGCAGAGCTTGCTGTGTAGCAGTAGCTCTGAAAACAGCAGTGCTTGGACCCTAAAGTTGGGGACAAAGTACTCTCTACTCTACAAGTAATCATACCCTGACAAAAAGCTCAAGGTTTAAGTAGTTGGCTGTGAACATGAACAGACAGCTAAAATGGACTCAGATTCAGACTCAGACTTTAGAATCTTTTTTGGTGATAAAGAAGATCAAAACATACAGCCAGAAGAAGTCAACAGTGTCAAAGAGCCTACATCAAAAGCCTCCAAGAGAAACATGAACTAGTCTCAGGCCATGGAAGAGCTCAAAAAGAACTTGGAAAAGCAAGTAAGAGAAGTAGAGGAAAAATTGGAAAGAGAAATAAGAGTGATGCAAGAAAATCTTGAAAAACAAGTAAATGACTTCCTAAAGGAGACCCGAAAAATACTGAATAAAATAACACATTAAAAATAGATTAATTCGAATCTCAAAAGAGCTCCAAAAAGCCAATGAGGAGAAGAATGCCTTGAAAGGTAGAATTAGCCAAATGGAAAAGGAGGTCCAAAAGGAAGAAAATACTACCTTAAAAATTAGATTAGAGCAAGTGGAAGCTAGTAACTTTATGAGAAATCAAGATATTATAAAACAGAACCAAAGAAATGAAAAAAATGGAAGACAATGTGAAATATCTCATTGGAAAAACCACTGACCTTGAAAATAGATCCAGGAGAGATAATTTAAAAATTATTGGACTACCTGAAAGCCATGATCAAAAAAAGAGCTTAGATATCATCTCTCAAGAAATTTTCAAGGAGAATTATTCTAGAGCCAGAGGGTAAAACAAAAATTGAAAGAATCCACAGATTGCCTCCTCAAAGAGATCCCAAAAGGAAAACTTCTAGGAATATTATCTCCAAAGTCCAGAATTCCCAGGTCAAGAAGGAAATACTGCATGCAGCCAGAAGTAAATGATTTGAGTATTGTGGAAAAACAATAAGGATAACACAAGATCTAGCAGCTTCCACATTAAGGGATCAAAGGGTTTGGAATATGACATTCTGGAGGTCAAAGGAGCTAGGATTAAAACCAAGAATCACTTACCCAGCAAAACTGAGTATAATGTTCCAAGGCAAAATATGGATATATATATATATATAGAGAGAGAGAGAGAGAGAGAGATAGATAGATAGATAGATAGATAGATAGATACAGATATAGATATATAGATATAGACAGACAGAGGGCACAGGGTGAGTTGAATATAAAGAGATGATATCTAAAAAATGAAATAAAATTAAGGGATGAGAAAGAAATATTTTGAGAGAGGGTGAAAGGAAGAGATAGAATGGCATAAATTAACTCACATAAAGATGACAAGAAATTCATAACTCAAAATCTTGTGGAAATCAATGCTGAAAACTAAAAAAAATCAAATAATAAAGTATAGAATTCAAAAAATACTATTAAACTATTATACTACCGTATTATTAATACTATACCCTACAGGGAAGCAAGCGGGAAAGGGATAAGAGAGGGGGGATAATAGAAAGGAGGGCAGTTTGGGGAAGGGGTGATCAGAAGGAAACACTTTTGTGGAGGGATAGGTCAAAGGAGAGAATAGAATAAATGGGGGGTAGGACAGGATAGAGGGTAATATAGTTAGTCTTTCACAGCATGACTGTTATGGAAGTGTTTTGTATGACTGCACATGTATAATCTGTATCCAATTGCTTGCTTTCTCAATGAGGGTGGTGGGGAAGGAGGAAGGGAGACAAAGAGGAACTCAAATATTTAAAAATGAATGTTAAAAAATTGTTTTTATATGTAACTGAGAAATAAGATATACAGGCAATGGGGTATACAAATCTATCTTCCCCTACAGAAAAATACAAGGAAAGAAGATAAGAAAAGGGGGAAGTGATGGGGGGGGGCAGATTGGTGGAAGGGGTAATCAGAATGAATCCCCTGGGTTGAGGGTAGGGGAGAGATGGGGAGAAAGTTTGGAATTCAAAATCTTGTGGAAGTGAATGTTGAAAACTGAAAATAAATATTTTTTTTAAAAAAGAAGTGCTTGCTAAATCTCATGAGGCAGGTAGTACAAGTATTAGTATCTTTGTTATACAAATCAATTAAATATTTATTCACAACAACAACAACAAAAAGTGCAAATACTTTGACCCAGCAATACCACTATTAGGTCTGTGTGCCAAGTCAATGAAAGAAGAGAGAAAAGGAGCTACTTGTTCAAAAATATTTACAACAGTTCTTTTTGTGGTGACAAAGTATTGGAAATTGAGCTAATACCCATCAACTGGGGGAGGCTCAATAAGTTGTGGTATATGATTCTTAATGGATACTATTGTGCTATAAGAAATAATGAGCAGAATGATTTGAGAAAAACCTTGGAAGATTTATTTTAACTCATGCGAAATGAAATGAGAAGAACCAGGAGAACATGGTAGAAATGAAACAACAATATTGTAAGGATGATCAACTTTGAAAGACTTAGCCACTCTGATCAATGCAATGACCCATGACAATTCCAGAGGATCTGTGATGAAAAATCCTAGCCACTTACAGAGAGAGGATGAAATCTGTATGCAGATAGAAGCATAGTTTTTTGCCTTTTTGGGGAGGGATGTGGGGGTCTATGTTTTCTTTTGCAACATGGCTAAGGTGGAAATGCTTTGCATGACTTCACATGTCTAATATTAAATTGCTTGCCTTCAAAAAGGAGAGAAAGGCAAAATAAAAAATGGAATTTGGAATTCAAAATTTAAAAAAATGATAAAACAATTTACATATAATTGGGAAATATTTAACAAAATGAATAAAATACATTTAAAAAATAATGGAGCAAGTTTCTGTGAAAAAGGCCTCATTTCTCAAACATATGGGGAACTGAGTCAAATTTATAAAAATAAAAGCCATTCCCCAATTGATAAATTGTCAAAAAGTTTAATCAGTTTTCAGATGAAATAATCAAAGCTATCTATAGCCATAGGGGAAAAAAAAATATTCTAACTTACTATTGACTGAAGAAGTACAAATTAAGCAAAGTACTTCCTCATACATTTTGGATTGGCTAACAAGACAGAAAATGTAAATGACAAATGTTGGAGGGGATGTGGGAAAAATGAGACATTAATACACTGTTGGTGAAGTTGTGAACCGATTCACCCATTCTGTAGGGCAATTTGGAACTACGACCAAAGGGCTATAAAACCAAGCATATATACCCTTTGAACTAGTAATACTACTACTATGTCTGTATCCCAATAGAGATAAAAACATCAAAACAGAAAAGAAAAGTGCATACATATAGAAAAACATTTTTTTTACCAGCTGAACAGATGTGGTATGTGATTATTATGGAATACTATTGTACTATATGAAATGATGAGTAGGATGCTCTCAGAAAAACATGGAAAGACTTGTATGTGCTGATGCAAAGTGAAATATACTGTACAAAGGAACAGCAATATTTTAAGATTTTCAGCTGGGAATGACTTAGTAATTCTCAGCAATACAAGATCTAAAACAACTCTAGAGGACTTATAAGGAAAAATGCTATCCATCCCCTCAAGGGTTTCTTTGTTTGTTTGTTTTTGGTATGATTTCTTTCACAATATGACTATTAAGGAAATGTTATGTATGACTATACATCCATAACCTATTTAGATTGCTTGCCTTCTCAGTGAGAGGCTGTGGGCAGTAATGAAGCTAAGTAATTTGGAATTCAAACTTTTAAAAACAAATATTCAAAAGTGTTGATATATGTAACTGGGGAAAATAAAATACTAAGTAAACTAAAAAATTAGGAAAAGAAAAAATTATTCTGAGAAGGGATTCATAGACTTTGCCTGACTGCCCAATATTTGTGTTCATGCCACAAAATGGATGAAGAATCTCATTATAACCTTGTTAAAGTGTAGCCTCCTCCTAGTTAAGATGGGGAATATAAGGACTGGGAAGTCCAAACAACTGATTAACCTTCATATGGCCAATCACCAACAGAACTAGGACTCGAATCCTATTCTTCACTCTTTCTCTCAGTTCAATATTCTTTCCATTGTGGAAGAGCCAAGATGGCTGAGTAAAAGAGGAGCATTGCTTGAGCTCTCCCCCAAAACCCTCTAAATACCTGTAAAAATGATTCTAAAGTAATTTTAGAGCTACAGAACCCACAAAATGACAGAGTGAAACCAATCATCAGTTCAAGACAACCTGGAAGGGTCTATTACACTGGCCTGGGAGTGGAACTCAGGCCAGCATGGCCCATGTCAGCACAGACCAGGCCAGAGATGGCCTCAGGCAGCTGTGGTGGTTTCCAGACTTCTCAACCCACAAACACTAAAGACAAAGTATAAGGTCGGGGGGAAATTCTGTCAGTCCTGGGTGAGAGAAGAATGTGTTCTGGCCCCAGGTCCAGGAAAGCAGATGTGACAGTGCTAGTGGTGGCAGTGACAGCAGTAGTGGCAGTTGCAGTAGAAGCAGTGGCTGCTTCCAGAGATCCAAGCCCACAAATGGTGGGAAGATCAAGCAGCTCATCAGAAGGGGATTGCATGGATCTCTTTCCTGGTGGTGAGGCATAACTCTCTTGCTTTGCCTGCTTGGATCTAGGTCACAGTCCTGCGTGACAGTTCTGGAGTGAGCAGGAGTACTGGCATGGCAGTGCTTGTGGTGGCTGTGAAGAGGGAGTCCTCCTCACAGTTCCAAGGCAGAAAAGAGTGCTCACAGACCAGCGCACAGGCCAGGAGAAGAGTAAGCACCTCTACTTTGATCATATCACCTTAGAAGAACTGAATTTACAGGTGTCTAGAAGTATCTCTGACAACAGCTGTGCAAAACCCCTGAGACTTGGGACAGAGAATTCTCCCCTCTGAAAGCAGAGTCTTATCTTGACAAAGAGCTCAAAAGTGAAGTAATTGGCTGGGAAATGAGCAAACAGTGAAAAAAAAATTAGACTATAGAATCTTACTTTGGTTAAAAAGAAGATCAAAACATAAAACAAGATGAAGACAACAAAGTCAAAACTCCTACACCCGAAGACTCCAAGAAAAATACAAATTGGCTGCAGGCCATGGAAGAGTTCAAAAAAGAGGTTGGAAATCAAGTCAGAGAAGTAAAAGATAAATTGGGTAGAGAAATGAGAGTGATGCAAGAAAATCATGAAAAATGACTCAACAGCTTGCTAAAAGGAAACCCCAAAAAGTACTGAAAGAAATAAAAACTTAATAAATTGACTCCCCCAAATGCCTAAAGAGGTCAAAAAGCCAACGAGCAGAAGAATGCTTTAAAAAGTAGAATTGGCTAAATGAAAAAGGAGGTAGAAAACGTCACTGAAGAAAATAATTCCTTAAAAATTAGAATGGAGCAAATGGAAGTTAATGACTTCTACATTAAGAGATCAAAGGGCTTGGGATATGATATGCCAGAGGTTAAAGGAGCAAGGATTAAAACCAGGAATCGCCTACACAGCAAAACTGAGTATAATATTTCAGGGCAAAAAAAAAAGGATTTTCATTAAATAGAGGACTTTCAAGAATTCTTGATGAAAAGACCAGAACTGAACAGAAAATTTGACATTCAAATACAAGAATCAAGAGAAGCATGTAAAGGTAAACAGGAAAGAAAAATCATAAGAGACTTATTAAAGTTGAATTGTTTGCAACCCTACATGGAAATGCCATTTGGATCTCATGAGACCTTTCTCAGTATTAGGGTAGTTGAAGGGAATATACATAGACTTAGGCATAGACATAGACATAGACATATGCATATGCATATGCACATACACACATATACATGTACACATACATACATATATGTGTGTATGTATATATGTATATATACAGAGGGCATATGAAGAGTAATATTAAGGGATAAAACAAGAATATATTGGGATAAAGAGAAAGGGAAAGATGGAATAGGGTCAATTATGTCACAGAAAAGAGTCAAGGGAAAGCTGTTACAATGGAGGGGAAAAGCAGGGAAGTGAAAGGGAATGAGTCAACCTTACTCTCATGGGATTTGGCTTAAGGATGGAATAACATACAGACTCAATTGGGTATCTCACCCTACAGGAAAGTAGGGGAGAAGGAGAGGAGTTGAAAGAAGGGAGGGCAGATTGGTGGAGGGGGTAGTCAGAAGCAAACACTTTTGAAAAGGGACATGGTCAAAAGAGAAAATAGAATAAATGGGGTGTACCTTAGGATGGAGGGAAATATAGCTAGTCTTTCACAACATGACTATTATGGAAGTGTTTTGCATAACTACACATGTATAACCTACATTGAATGGCTTGTCTTCTCAGTGAGGGTGGGTGAGGAGGGAAGAAGGGAAAGAATCTGAAACTCAAAAGTTTTAAAAACAAATATTACAAATTGTTTTTACCTCTTTTCTGGTTGGAATCATGGCAGCTGTAGAAGAAAAGAAGAAGCTATCAAACCTTCCAGTATCCCTTTTGAAAAAGTGAAAAACTTTCACAATCCTGAAGGCCAAATGCTTGAAGAAGAAGATGGCTATAAAGAAGCTCCATACAATACAGAGAGAAGTTATCTGTGTAAAAGCTAAAGCCTACCATAAGGAGTATAGACAGAAGTACAGAAGTGAAATCCTGTTACCTAGAATGGCACACAAATCTGGCAACTACTATGTGCCTGCTGAATCCAGGTTAGCTTTTGTGATCAGAATCAGAGGCATCAATGGTGTTAGCCCAAAGATACAAAAAGTATTGTAGCTTCTTCATCTTCACCAGATCTTCAATGGCACTTTTGTTAAGCTTAGCAAGACTTCAATTAACATGCTAAGGATTGTGGAACCATACATTGCATGGGGTTACCCAAACCTCAAGTCTGTGAATGACTTCATTTACAAATGTGGTTATGGCAAAATCAAGAAACAAAGAATTGCCCTGACAGATAATGCCCTTATTGCAAAATCTCTTGGTAAATATGAAATTATCTGCCTGGAGGACTTGATTCATAAGATCTACACTGTTGGCAAGGACTTCAAAGCTGCCAACAACCTCCTGTGACCCTTCAAATTATCTTCTCCATGAGGCAGAATGAAGAAAAAGATGACACATTTTGTGGAAGGTAGAGATGCTTGTAACAGGGAAGACCAAATCAACAGGTATATTAGAAGAATGAACTAAAGGTCTCCACCATGATTATTTTTCTAATGGTCTGTTAATAAAAATGTCTGTGACAAAAAATGTTTTACATGCAACTTGGAAATAAGATATATTGGCAATGGGGTATAGAAATCTATCTTGCCCTACAAGAAATTAAGGGAGAAGGGGACAAGAGGTGTGAAGGGTGATAAAAGGGAGGGCAGACTAGGGGAAGGGGTAATCAGAATGCTTGCCATCCTGTGGTGGTGGAGGGGGGGAAAGATGGGGAAAACATTTGGTGCTCCAAATCTTGTGTCAATGAATGTTGAAATCTAAAAATAAATTAATTATTTAAAACATATTCTTTCCATTTTTCCCAACTTGACTCTTCTATCTTTTGATAAAGTGTTGAGTCTGAGATTAAGTAATTAACTCCATGTGAATGACACTTCAAACAACAAGAACCCCTACTTTTATAAAAATATGGATATTATGGATATTGGATGATAAAGAGTCATGATGATTAAAGATTGTCTTTTCTTAGAATACAAGTGATAGCCTCTAAATATGAATTATGTCTCCACTTCTTTCAGCTATCATGATTCATTATTGATACTGTCTTATGCTAAATTCTAATAAATGGATGAAAAAAAGCTTTAGTTTGAAATTATCATAACTCACTGGGGACACAAATAAACTTGGAGACCATCAATCACCATCACAGAATGAAGAGATTCAAGTACAAAAGCAAGAGGCTGGTATGTAAAAGGTCTAGATAAGGACAGACAGTAAATTAATACAATTTATTATGTACCTTCTGCGTACCAGGCACCTGTGATTTCATTGCAATGGGGAACTCCAAGGTGAAGAAATCCCTCCCTAAGAATGCATGTTGGTATCACCTTTGCCTCTTTAGAATCTCAGAGAGATATCTAAAGAGACGTTAAGTGATTATTCAGATCACACAGCCAATGTCAAAGATGGATCAAGATAATAACTTATAATTATATGTAAATATATTTTATATATAATATATATGTGTGTGTGTGTATATATATTATATGACTCGCTTGGCTTGTGTGTGGTGTAGCATAAAATACAGAGTGTATTAAACTACTAAGGTTTTATGTTTCATATGCAACACTTGTCTTTTTTTATGAAATGAATTTCACCCATTAGAAAGAAGTTAGGAAATCTCACCTCCTTTCCTTGCTTCTTTGGTTTCAGTTGGAAGAGACCTTCATGGAAGTCTCATCCAATTTCCCCACTTTACAGAAAAATAAATTAAGGTTTAAAGATACTGTCTCTTACCTTAGATTTCTCAGATACTGGATGTAAGACCAAGGACTTGAATACAAGGCTTCTGATTCCAGATCTATTTCTCTTGCCACATACTTTCTCCCACGTCTTTGTATTTTAATCTCCTTGATCTAATCAACCAAGAAATATTTACCAAGTACCGAACATATTCCAATTGTTAAGAGATAATGGTAGAGTACATACAGATGGCTTCAGACTCATGAAGTCCTTGGTGGAAGTCTCACCTCTGATACACCTTGACTACATGTTTTTGGCAAATCTGGACCTCTCAGTGGTCTGACAAATTGCTCTACAAGTTCCATAGAATGTGCCGATCTGTATTGATAGGGAAACCTTCTTGTGGAAGTCTCCTGTTACCAACAAAGTTATAGGCCTCATCCAGAAAAGTTTGCTGAGTGCTGCACTAGAAAGAATTAAATCATCTTTTAGTTATAAAGTATGTTATATATTATATACATAGATGATTACTATCGTCTCTTCCATTTTCCTTTATGTACAGGGGACAAAAATGAATGAATGGATGGATGAATGAAATGAATTTATCAGCCACTTATTATGTGCCAAGAATTGTGCAAAATATGATGGTACAAATGGGCAAAGTGAGAAAGTCCATGCTCTCATGGAACTCATCATAACTAGGCATAAAAACACCTCAAAGAAGTTCAGACATGGGGCAGATGAAAAGACCCAAAAATCTTAAAGGGTTCAAGCTTGGCACAGAAGATGTTAGGTTGCATTAGTGGGTCAGATGACAATGCTGACTATCTGGAAAGCAGGAAAACAAGATATATGATAAGGCCTGAAGGAATTTACAAAGCTGAGACTACCTAAAAAGCTAACCTCTCTATTTTACTCCTGAAGTTTGCCTATGGTCTTCTTTTCTAATTAGGTAATGAAATAGAAACAAATTCTGAAATAGTTCTAATCACAAACTTCTTCAGAAGAATATAGAATCACAATCTACATTCCAGGAATGCATGTTTTAGACCAAAGCTTTTTTTCTGGTCCATTTCATTTATTTTCTTGGAAAAAAATTAATAAAACATGAAGCATTTTGTCAAACAAATCAGCACTTCTAGTGGGATATTTTCTATTCCCTGGCTTAAAAAGATCTCTGCAATGCATTCCATGAAGGTTCAGCAGTTACACTAGAATAAAATGAAATTTGTTTTGCTACTTGCACTGTCAGTCTTTCAGTGTATCTCAGATTTTTGGAAGTTTCTGAACTAGTTGGGAATAAATAGGAAGTGAAATTGAGGAAGTGGTCTATGATGAAATTATAAGCAGCCACAAAGTTTGAATTTCATCCTTTCTTTCTATTAAAGCAACTATTGAATCCTTTTAAATTTAATACCATAAGATGTGGTGTTATACCCAAATTAGAAATTCCCACCAATAAATTGCATTTCAAGGTTTTTACAAATAGTGTCATGAATTCACTAAACATAGGGTTCATTTTAGCTCAAACTTGCTTCACACAGCCCTGGAATTGGTGGAAAGAAGCTGAGCGCTTTCCTTTGGGGGGGGGGGGCGCCGCCCGGGTTCATCTGCATTGTTTCTGGTGATGCATTAATACACATTGAAAATATGAAAGTCATCACAGAAAAAAAGGATACAGAGTTGGTCTTGGGGACCAGAAAGCCTGCATTCAAGGCCTTTTTCTGACATATATTATATATATTTAACTTGAGCAAGTTGCTTAACAGTGGTCTAGAAGATCTGTAAAACTGTAACTTTCAGAGAAAACTGAGATGTGCATTGAAAGATTCTCTTCCAAGATTTGCCTCTACATCTAATTAGATACCTCTATTGAACTACAGGAGAGTCCCTATTCTCTCTCCCTCTTAGTTGTATATAACAATTTGTTCAGTGAACATTTCTTGAGCACCCAGTTTGTGCAAGGCACTGGAGGAGATACAAAGATGAATTAGACACAATTCCTACTTGTATTTTGGTGATATAATTTAACCTGATATCCAAATTCAAGTGACGGCAAACCTTGTTACAATAATTTTTATCTACTTGTAACAACAATGTTGCTAGCAACTGCTGTGGAGGAGAAAGACCAAAGCAAGACCAACAACAGAAGGGCTGCTAGCACAGGTTCTTTGATTTTTTTTTCTAAGGAAAGCAACTTTAAGGGGTTAACAATCTTACTTTGATTAAAGGTACATATATCATTCACTTACTTCAGGGGAAAAAGCCAGGACTCTGACTTCAGAGAAAACACAAACAGAAATTACAAGGAGAAATTATACAAACAGAGTGCATTTAGGGTTAGAAATCAACAGACAGGCCTCTAGCTGTCTGACCAGGAAATTACATAGTTACTGGAAAGAGAGGCACCAGTCACCAACACCCTTCCAATAAATGTGCCCCCAAATGCAAATAGCTAACCTCTGAGTATATATGCACTTCTTCAGGATCAAAGAGTGTCATAATTATGTGATTCAAACACATGTGAACTAGGCCTTCCCTTGACATAAACAGGTCATCAAAGACTCCCTATTCCTTAGTGCTGAGAAGCGCTCTAAAACAAAGACAACAAAAGGTCCCACTTTACCTGCCCTATTCAAACAAAGGCAAGACTAATTAAAGGCACTTGACTGTCTTATCATTCAAAAAGAGAAGACAACAAAAAAAGTCCCATGCTAATTATCATAACACTACCAAGCAACAAATATGTGATACATCATATCTCAACACTCCCTGCTTTGAAGAAATCCTGATTTTTTAAACCAGTTCAGAATTATTCCTAAATATAATTTAAAAGGAGGGTTTATTGGTTACACAGACTTGGAACTGATCAAAAATCTGTGGAGGAGTAATTGTTATACCTTGAAGACTTAAATGACAGGGCAGAATGATCCTTCATCATGTACAAAAGAATGACTAGATTTCTTATTTCAGCTGTGTCTCTTCCCTGTCTTAGACAGCTAGCTCTCTCTCTCTCTCTCTCTCTCTCTCTCTTTCTGTGTGTGTGTGTGTGTGTGTGTGTGTGTGTGTGTGTATGTGTGTGTGTGTGTGTTCCTAGCATCTGGAATATCTATGATGGAGTATATATTTCTGGGATTTTAGAGATTGAAATGTCACCACATGCTGTTGCTAATAATAACACATAATAATAACTGCTGTGAAAATTCTTTAGCTTTCAGTTCTATTTTTATTTTATTTTATTTTTCAAAACCCATCATTATGGACCCAGAGAGAGCTGAACCCTTGGGTGCATTTACAAATCAGAAACAAGTTTTTTACATAAAAAGTCTTTCATCTTTCAACAACCCACACATTCTGATCCAAGGACTTGTAGGCAGAATCATCTTCACTGACTTTACCCATTATCACAGTAAAGGAGAAAGGAAAGGGATTTGCTTGAGCTCTCCTCCAAGTACCTCCACAAATCTGTAAAAAAATGACTCTAAACAAATTCTAGAGATACAGAACGCACAAAATGACTGAATGAAACAAGTCTCCAGCCCAACACAGCCTGGAAGATGGATGGGAATTTGTATTACATGGTGCTGGGAATGGAGCACAGCCCAGCATGTACCTGCACAGGCTGGGCCAGAGTAGACATGGCATAGCAGGCCTCAAGGCACTGAATCACTGGCAGCTGTGGTGGTTTCTGGACATATCAACCCACAAATGCCAAAGACAAATTATCAGGTCAGTGGGAAAACTCTGTTGGACCTTTTTGAGAGAAGCGTGAGGTCCAACCTTAGCTGCAGGGGCAGCAGAGGTGGCTATGCTGCTTCTGGAGCTTCAGGCCCACAGAAAGTGGCAGAGATCAAGGTTTTGATCAGAGCGGAAGTGCAGGGATCTCCTTCCTGGTGCTGAGGTAGGATTCTTTTGTTTTGCCCTGCTTGGATCTGGGTCATAGTCCTGGGTGGCAGTCCTGGGATGAGGAGGAGAGCTGGCATGGAAGAGCTTGTGGTGGCTGGGAAGAGGGAGTCCTCCTCACAGTTCCAAGGCAGAAAAGACTGAGGTCACTCACAGACCAGAGAACCTCAGAAGAACTGAAAATTTACAGGTGCCTAGAAGTAGTTCTGAAAACACCTGCACAAAACCCCTGAATCTTGGGACAGAACACTCTCCACCCTGGAAGCAGAATGATACAAAGAGCCCAAAGTCAAGTAATTGGCTGGGGAAATGAGCAGACAGCATAAAAAACTCAGATAATAGAATCTTACATTGGTAAAGATCAAAACATACAACTAGAAGACAAGAAAGTCAAAGATCCTACATCAAAAGCCTCAAGAAAAAATATCAATTGCTCTCAGGCCATGGAAGAGCTCAAAAAGCATTTTGAAAATCAAGTAAGATAAGTAGAAGAAAAATTGGGAAGAGAAATGAGTGATGCAGAAAATCATGAAGATGAGTCAACAGCTTGCAAAATAGACTAAACCAAATGGCAAAAGAGGTTCAAAGAGCCAATGAGGAGAAGAATAATTTTAAAAAGCAGAATTGACTAAATGAAAAAGTGGTCCAAAAGGTCACTGAAGAAAATAATTCCTTAAAAATTAGAATGGAGCAAATGGAAGCTAATGACTTTATTATAAATCAAGATATTATAAAACAGAACCAAAAGAATGAACAATAGATGATAATGTGAAATATCTCATTGGAAAAACCACTGACCTGCAAAATAGATCCAGGAGAGATGATTTAAAAATTATTGGACTACCTGAAAGCCATGATAAAAAAGAGTCTATACATCATCTTTCAAGAAATTATCGAGGAAAACTGCCCTGGTGTTCTAGAACCAGATGATAAAAAAGAAATTGAAATAATGCACCAATTGCCTCTGGAAAAAGATCCCAAAGGGAAAACTTCTAAGAATATTGTAGCCAAATTCCAGAGTTCCAAAATCAAGGAGAAAATATTGCAAGCAGCCAGGAAGAAACAATTTGAGTATTGTGGAAACACAATCAGGATAAGACAATATCTAGCAGCTTCTACCTTAAGGGATCAAAGGGCTTGGCATATGATATGCCAGAGGTCAAAGGAGCTAGGATTACAACCAAGAATCACCTACCCAGCAAAACTGAGCATAATAGCTCAGGGGGAAAAATGGACATGAAGTGGAATAGAGGGCTTCTTAGTCTTCTGTAGTCCTTATATAGTCTTCTTAGTCCTTCTATAGAAGCATTCTTAATGAAAGGACCAGAGCTGAATCAAAACTTTGACTTTCAAATACAAGATCAAGAGAAGCATGAAAAGATAAATAGGAAAGAGAAATCATAAGTGACTTATTAAAGTTGTACTGTTTACATTCCTACATGGAAGGATGGTATTTGTAACTCATGAGACCTTTCTCAGTATTAGCATATTTGGAGGGAATACACACATACACACACACACACACACACACACTCACATGTATGTATGTATATAGTCAGAGGGTACAGGTTGAGTTGAATATGAAGGGATGATATCTAAAAACTAAAATTATGGGTTGAGAGCAATATATTGGGAAAAGGAGAAAGAGAGAGATAGATTCTTACCTCACATAAAAGAGGTAAGAAAAAGCTGTTATAATGGAAGGGAAGAGGGGGAAGGTGAAAGGAAATGAGCTCAAACTTACTCTCATTGGATTTGTCTGAAGGAGACAATAACATACGTACTCAATTGGGTGTCTTAACCTACAGGAAAGTAGTGGGGAAAGGGATAAGAGGGAGGGATGAAAGAAGGGAGGGCAGATTGGGGGAGTAGTAGTCAAAAGCAAATACTTTTGAAAGGGGATAGGGTAAAAGGAAAAAATATAATAAATGAGAGGCAGAATGTGATGGGAGGGAAATACAGTTAGTCTTTCACAAAACGACTGTCATGGAAGGTTTTTTTTTTTTTTTGCATAACTACACATGTATAACCTATATTTAATTTCTTGCCTTCCCAATGAGGGTAGGTGGGGATGGAAGAAGGGAGAGAATTTGGACCTCAAAGTTTTAAAAACAAATGTTAAAAATTGTTTTTACATGCAACTGGGAAATATACCGGCAATGAGGTACAGAAATCTATCTTCTCGCCCTACAAGAAAGTAAGGGGAAGGGGATGGACAGGGTGATGGAAGGGATGGCAAATTGCAGAAAGATCTAATCAGAATGCATGCCATCTTAGGGTGGGGGGAGGGGAGAGAAAATTTGTAACTCACAGTCTTGTGGAAATGAATGTTGAAAACTAAAACTAAATAAATTAATCTAAAAATATAAATAAATAAAAATAAAACTGTGGAGTTAATCCAGGATATACCACACAAGTAAAAGGAGGCAACAGTTACAAATAATCTGTAAATGTGACAGCTCTTAATTTTCTCAGCATATTACTTGATTTTTAAGTCTTTGTTAAAGTAGGGCTCTATTTCCAGGGTAGAGGGGGTGCTGTCCCAAGCTTCAGGGGTTTTGTGCAACTGTTTTCAGAGAAACTTCTAGGGACCTGCAAGTTTTCAGTTCTTCTAAGGTGGTATGATCTAAGGACAGGTGTTTACTACTTTCCTGGCCAATGTTCTGGTCTGTGAGTGAACACAAGCACTCTTTTTTGCCCTAGAATTGTGAGGAACATTTGCACTCTATCATTGCTGAAAGCTCTGCTATGATAGTGCTCCTCCTTGCCCTGGGACTGCCACCCAGGACCGCAGTTGGGATCCAAGTATGGGCAAAGCAACAGAGTCCCGGCTCACTTCACAAAAAGACCCCTGCAATCTCCTTCTGACCAATTGTTCAACCCCCTTAAATTCTGTCAGCAGAGAGCTCCAGAAGGAGCTGCTGCAGCTGCCCCTACTACTGCTCCTGTCCAGTTTCTGCCACCACTGATGCTGCTGCTGATTCAGTCTCTCCCAAGGCCTTCTTTTGGTTTGCTTGCCTGTAGCTATGCTGGAACCATCTGTGTCAGTCTGTGTTCCACTCTGACCTTGGTGTAACAGACTCTTCCTGCTGGCCTTTCAAGTTGCCTTTGGCATCTCTGGAATGGTAGTTCTGGAAACAGCCATGGCTGGAGTCACTCAGTATCCCTGAGGCCTCCTCAGGGTTTCCTGGGGCTTGGTCTGTGCTGGCACAGCCTGTGCTGGTGTGGCCTTGGCTTGTCTCTCACCTTGTGCAACACACCTTTCCTGGTGACCTTCCAAGTTGTCTTTGCCTGAAAATTTGTTTCACTCTGTCTTTTACAGATTCTGCTGCTTGAGATTTTGATTAGAGTCATCTTTAAATATATTTGGAGATTTTGGGGGAAGAGCTGAGGTGAATCCCTGCCTTTACTGTGCCATCTTGACTCCACCCCAACATACTTTATAGATTTTATTTCAGAGATGACTCTGTGTGATGTGCTAAATTATATTTTTCTAAAAGGACAGAAAGGGAAATAATAAGCATTTGCATATGTGTTAAGCACTTTAGAAATACAATTTTGATTTTCACAACTACCTTGTGAAGTTCTTGTTGTCATTTTTATGAATATTAATATATCATATGTTGTTACATGATCATATTATTTTTATTTTTACTAATAATTTCAGGAATCTAAACTGGTGTGTCAATAGGAGAGAGATAAATTTCCCTCAATAGATATATGGTTTAATAGCTTAAAAGAACTTACCTTTTATCTAAACTACTAATGACTTTTTATTTGTTAAAATATCAAGACAGGTAAAGAGTAATGCCATTTAAGACAAGTAAATGAGATGTAGGCGCTAGATGCATGAAAAAGGCCATTTTTGGCCTTGAGAATCTTGATTGACCACCTCCAATCCTCATGTTTTAGTAGAGTATTTAGATAGCTCTAAAAAGAATTGTTTAAATAATTTTCAAATTCTTAGAGACAAAAACATGGATATGAACTGAGGTAGAAATATTTCTTATGAAATATGGATGAAAAGGAATGAATAGGATGAAAGGGAAATAAATAAGCATTTATTAAGTGCCTAAAATTCACCAGGTAGTATACAAATAGTGTTCTTCATGACAGCTTTTGAGGTCTTTTATCATCTTCATTTTACTATTCAGGAAACTAGGGCAATACAGGTTAAATGACTTGCCCAGGGTCGTAGAGTTAGTAAATGTATGAGACCACATTTGAACTCAGATTCTCTATACTCCAAGCCCAACTCTCTATCCACTGCACCATCTACTTGCCTCATAAATATGAAGCAAAAAGTACATCTTCCTACCAGTTCCAGTGATTTAGCTACAACAGTCTGATTCGAACAAGAAATTATGGGTGTGTAGGTGACATTCCAACTCTAATGCAGGCCCAGAAGAAGCATGAATTATATTTAAATTGCCACTGATGGAAGCATATAGCATCAAGGGACGATCTGAATATAGTGATTAAATATTTCTAATTCAATTTAGCGTGGGACCTATCCCTACTCTCAAAATACTTACATTCACCTGTGAATTGAATTTTTGTAAAGTAATGACACATTGTTCCTTGCCTTCCTCATGTAATATAATCTTTGTTTTGCATTTTCTTTGCTTCTTCCCTGTGACATTCTTTGGAATAGAGTACTGCAGCTTATATACCTTGTTCTAACATTAAAAGGACTCCAGTTCATAAAACCATAAAATTTTCTGTGCTGTATTTCCCTGACACCTAGATAGCTCAGTAAAAAAAGTGTCAAGAAAATAGAGTCTGTTTGGAGAAGGGCTATTCTGTACCATGGATAAAAGAGCTATGCTAGAAATATGTAGGTCCCTTTGGAGTTTAGAAAGGTGAGTAAGCTTTCTGCCAATCTGCTTTGAAGAAAGTGACAGGAATCTGCTAGATTTGTCTAGGACATAGATGGATTAGGGGGAAAAATCTAAATTTATTCCTAAAACATACTCTCAGGCTAACACTAGTTATTAAATCTCCAGTTACTTTTTGCTATTGAGAAAGACCTGCAGTGAGAGAGCAGGAGTTCTCCAAATTATACTTGCTTTCATTCTGTGAGTGTAATTGCCTCCTGTGTTTTATGCTCCACACACTTGAACTGTGGGTGGAGACAGTGCAATGTGTGTCAGACTTTCAGCATAATATTGTTTCATTATTTTATAATGTTAATGCATGTTTCTGCTCACAGTCATTTGCCAAAATTTAAATTATAGCTGTATTTAAAAAGCCCACATCAAACATTTTGTAAAATGTCATTTCTTAAGGCACTTATTCAGAACCGCAACAGGGAGAAAAATCATCTCATCTATACTTTCTGTTTCAAGTCTTCTATGGCCATTAGAGTAAAGAAATCAAAATAGGAATTTTAAATTCTTCTTTTCTCCTCCCTTTGTTTAAATCAGTCTATTTTAATTACCATACAATCATTTAAAATGCCTCATATTCACATTACAAAGATGGTGATACTTGCACATATAACTTGATGCCTTTCTGAAATCTGGGTCCTCTTGTTAGCTGAAGGTTCATGTGGAGTATTGGGGGTAATTAATTACATAAGTTATAGATTGTACCCCCTTTCAGTGAATTGTCTATTCAAAGACCATGGAATGACCTATGTCAAATAGAAAATAATTTAATCAAAATTAAAATATCAAGATAACTCACTAGAAAATGATCAGGTAACATAATCATTCCACTCTATACATATATGCACACACGCACACACACACACACACACACACACACACACATAAGCAGGTATAAAGACAGATGGATAGATAGACAGACAGACATAGATAGATATTTGTTTGAATGTATATATATTAGGTTGTGTTCAGAGAAGGCTGGTACCTCTGGTGTGCAGGCTATTGGGCTCTTTTCAGGGCTGCTCTCTACTTTTGGTGTCCACCCAACTCTCATCTGTGGCTCTAAGACACTGTAGCATGCACAAAGGCCACACCCCAATAAACTATTTGAGCAAATGGGCTAAACTAGTTTGAAGGTAACCAAAGGGTCCAAAACCATTAGGTGAGCAGCCATTTTTAAGTGTCTGCACCAAGCATTTGAAGACTTCCCTCAAAGGAATGGACAGACATGGACAATTTGCTCCAATGGCCATGAAGGCAGCTGAAGCAAGAGCTTTGTAGCACTTAGAGCTTGTTTAGACACTGAAGATAGCAGAGTCATCACCTGCATCCTGAACCATCCTCAGTTGTCTTGAATAGGTCTTGCTACTAGACTCCAATGACCCCGGAAGAGAGAGTAAGTCTTAAAACTTCACATAATTCTGCCTTGCTTAAATCCAATTTATGCACAAATCAAAAGACATTATCCATACCATTTTACCATTTTTACCTACCTCAAAGTGCTGTAGTAACAAGCAAGTGATGAAGCAGCAAGTCTGGATTCACTGGGAGTTATAGTCACAAACCTGCACACAGGCAACCCAGATCATAGGGTTGTCTTCTCTCTGGAATAAAGCAGCTATGGGATTCAGCAGGGCTCTGCATGTCTGAGTAGCCATTTTAAGGATGACACTGCATAGTTCCTGCTGTGAGGAAAAAGCTAGAAAATGTGCCCTACAATCGTCTGCTTCACCCAACACTGGGCAGTTTTCTAAGGCAGGCAGGAATCACAACTTGAAGTTGAAACATGCAAAAATGTAAAATAACCTTTGGAACCTTTGGAAAGATGATTCCATTCATCAGTACACGGAATGTCCACACACTTGAAATCAACATGAAATCCAGTAGGCCTGAAAGAGGAATAGCTCATTTTGAGAGAGAACTCATTAGGCATTGCATCCAAATAGCAGCCCTGAGTGAAAAAAAGCTGGCCAATGAATGACAACTTATGGAAGTCAGAACTCTATAAATATTTTTCTGGAGTGGCCAAAGGAGACCAACATGAAGCTGGCATAGGTTTTGTAATAAAAACTAATATGATCAACAATCTTGTATGCCCTCCAAAAGAGTGAATGATAGGATCATGACAATACAATTGTCATTTGCAGGAAAGTGCCATGCCACCATCATGAGTACATATGCTCCCACCATGATGAACCCTGATGAAGTAAAAAAAAAATGGGAATATCTGGAGACCTTAACCATCAGTGTTCTGAAAGAGGACATATATTTCTATACTTCTGGGTGACATTAATGAAAAGGTAGACACAGACACTTCTATAGTATTCTCAACAGACCACCATCAATCAATGTTCAAGCCATTGACTATATACCTCAGGTTGAAGTCAGTCCCTCACTGGACAAATTTCCAACTGCAGGAGAGGTTTTGAATGCTATTGGGCTCTTCTCATGAGGTAAAGGGTGGTGGGCTGATTCTATTCCACCTGAGATTTTGAAGGAAAGAAGTCCACTGATCATACAAAAGTTGACTGCAATTTTTCAGATTATATAGCAAGAAGAGGTTACCCCCAAGGAGTTCAAGAATGCCTCCATTACACAATTTTTATTATATCTAACTAAAAAGGTTTTGCACAAACAAAACCAATGCGACAAAGATTAGACGAAAAGCAGAAATCTGGGAAACAATGTCTACAACCAATTTTCTGATAAAGCCCTTATTTCTCAAATATATGAACTGAAGCAAATTTATAAGAAAGCATACCAGTCCCAACTGATAGTAAAAAAAAATTTGAACAGGTCATTTTCAGATGAAGAAATTAAAGCTATCTATAGTCACGCGAAATTTTCTAAATCACTATTTTTTTGGATCTTAAGTCACCCACTTTATTTTATTTAATTAGATTTTTTATTTTACAACACTTAGTTTTACATGTTTATGAGTTTCAAATTTTCTTCCCTTCCTTCCCATCCCCCGCTAGCCTCTCCCCCCAAGACATCATGCAGTCCAGTATAGATTCTACATAAACCTTTGTATTAAATTTATTTACACAATAGTCAAGTCGCAAAGAAGAATTATGACCAATGAAATGAATCATGAGAAGAAAGAAACAAAACCAAAAAAAAAAGAAGAAAAATGAAAAGAGAGCAAATACTTTGCTTCAATCAGCATTCAGACTCCACAGTTCTTTCTTTAGATGTAGCTAGGTTTTTTCCATAATGAGTCCTTTAGAGCTGTCTTTGAGCCTTGTATTGCAGAGGAGAGCCAAATCTATCAAAGTTAGTCAACACAGAAACAATACTTCTGTGGTTGTTTATAATGTTCTCCTGGTTCTGCTCCTCTCACTCAGCATCAGTTCATGTAGGTCTTTCAAGGTTATTGTGAAGTCCATATTTTCCCCATTTCTTATAGAACAAGTGTATACCATTACATTCATATACAACAACTTGTTTAGCCACTTCCCAGTTGACGGGCATCCCCTTGATTTCCACTTATTTGCCACCACAAAAAGAGCACCTATAAATATTTTTGTACATACAGGTCCCTTTCCCACTTGTGTGATCTCTTTGAGATATATCCCTAGGAGTGGTATTGCTGGGTGAAAGGGTACGCACATTTTTATAGCCCTTTGGGCATAGTTCCAAATTGTTCTCCAAAATGACTGGATTTGTTCAGAATTCCACCAACAATATATTAATATTTCAATTTTCCCACATCCTCTCCAGCATTTATAACTTTCCTGTTTTGTCTGTTATCCAATTTGACAGGAGAGATGTGGTACCTAAGAGTTGTTTTGATTTGCATTTCTCTAATCAATAATTATTTAGAGCATTTTTTCATATGCCTACAGATATCCATAATTTCTTCCACTGAAAACTGCCTGTTCATATCCTTTGGCCATTTCTCAATTGGAGAATGACTTTTATTCCTATAAATTTGGCTCAGTTCCCTGTATATTTTAGAGATGAGGCCTTTATCAGACAAACTAGTTGTAAAGATTTTCTCCCAATTATCTGCTTCCCTCTTAATCTTTGTTGCCTTGGTATTGTTTATACAAAAACTTTTCAGTTTAACATAATCAAAATTATTCATTTGGCATTTTATACTGCTCTCTATTCTCTTGTTTGGTCATGAATTCTTCCCTGTCCCGTAAATCTAACAGGTAAACTATTCCTTGATCTCCCAAATTGCTTACAATATCAGTCTTTATTCCTAAATCACATACCCATTTTGACTTTATTTTGGTATATGCTGTAAGATATGGGTCTATGCCAGTTTTGCCATACTATTTTCCAATTTTCCCAGCAGTTTTTGTGAAATAGTGAATCTTTTTTTTTATTAAGATTTTTTATTTTTAGTTTACAACACTCAGTTCCAGATTTTGAGTTCCAGATTTTCCTCCCCCAACCCCATTGCTCCCTAAGACAGCATGGAATCAAATATATCTTCTACATATAACTTCACATTGAACTTATTTACACAATAGTCAAGTTGTAAAGAAGAATTATGACCAATGGAATGAATCATGAGAAAGAAGAAACAAAACACCCCCCAAAAAAAACACAAGAGAAAAAAAAGGAGAGCAAACAGTTTGCCTCAATCTGTATTCAGTCTCCATAGTTTTTTCTCTGGATGTAGATAGCTCTCTCCCTCATCAGTCCTTTGGAGTTGTCTTTGAACCTTGTATTGCTGAAAAGAGCAGTCTATCAATGTTAGTCATCACAGAATCCATATATCTGTGGTTGTGTATAATGTTCTCCTAATTCTGCTCCACTCACTCAGCCTTATATCGTGTAGGTTTTTCCAGGTTATTATGAAGTCTGTATCTTCCCCATTTCTTATAGCACAATAGTATTCCATTACATTCATATACCACAACTTGTTCAGAAAGAATCCAGAAGCTGGATTCTTTGCATTTATCAAAGAGAAGATTGCAATAGTCCTTGAGTACTGCGTCTTGTGTACCTAACGTCTTCTACTGATCTACCACTCTGTTTCTTGGCCAGTACCAGGTAGTTTTGAGGCCTGCTGCTTTATAACACAATTTGATACCTGGTATGGCTAAGCTACCTTCCTTAGCATTTCTTTTCATTAATTCACTTGATATTCTGGACCTTTTGTTCTTCTAGAAATATTTTGTTATTATTTTATAATTTTTGGTAGTTTGATTGGTATGGGACTGAATAAGTAAGTTAATTTAGGTAAAATTGTAATTTTTATTATATTAGGCCTCACCATGAACAACTGATGTTATTCCATTTAATTAGATCTGACTTTATTTGTGTGAGAAGTATTTCCTAATTGTGTTCATACAGGCCCTGAGTTTGTCTTGGCAGGTAGACGCCCAAATATTTTATAGTGTCTACACTAACTTTAAATGGAAGTTCTATCTCTTGCTGTTGGGCTTTGTTAGTAATATATAGGAATGTCAAGGATTTATGTGGGTTTATTTTATATCCTGCAACTTTGCTAAAGTTGTTTATTATTTCAAGTAGTTTTTTACTTGAATCTCTAGGATTCTCTAAATAAATCAACATATCATCTGCAAAAGTGATAATTTAGTTTTTTCTTTACCTAATCTAATTCCTTTGATTTCTTTTTCTTCTCTTAATACTAAAGCTAACATTTCTATTACCAAATTGAATAATAGGGATGATAATGGACATCCCTGTTTCACCCCAGATCTTATTGGGAATGCATCTAGCTTATCTCCATTACATATAATGCTTGCTGATGATGTTAGGTAGATGTTATTTGTAATTTTAAGGAAGACTTCATTTGTTCCCATACTTTCTAGTGTTTTAATAGGAATGGGTATTGTAATTGGTCAAAAGCTTTCTTCTGCATCTACTGAGATAATCATATGGTTTTTGATAGTTTTGTTATGATCAATTATGCTGATAGTTTTCCTAATATTGAACCAGCCTTGTATTCCTGGAATAAATCCTACCTGGTCAATAGTGTATTATTCTCCTAATAAGTTGCTGCAATCTTTTTGCTGATATTTTATTTAAAATTTTTGCATCAATATGCATTAGGGTAATTGGTCTATAATTTTCTTTCTCTGTTTTGACTCTTCCTGGTTTAGGTATTAGTACCATATTTGTGTCATAAAAAGAATTTGGTAGGACTCCTTCTTTGCCTATTTTCCCAAATAGTCTATAAAGTACGGGAATAAATTTTTCTTTAAATGTTCGATAGAATTCACATGTAAACCCATCTGGCCCTGGAAATTTTTTCCTAAAGAGTTCATTGATAGTGTGCTCAATTTCTTTTTACTGAGATGGGGTTATATAGGTAATTTATTTCTTCTTCTGTTAACCAGGGCAATTTGTGTTTTTGTAAATATTCATCCATTTCCCTCAGGTTATCAAATTTATCATCATACAACTGGACAAAATAATTCCTTATTATTTTTTTTAATTTCCTCTTCATTGGAAGTGAATTCCCCCTTTTCATTTTTGATACTGGCAATTTGGTTTTCTTCTTTCTTTTTTTAATCAAATTGACCAGGCGTTTATCAATTTTATTGTTTTTTTTTCATAAAACCAGCTCTTAGTTTTGTTAATTAGTTCAGTAGTTTTCTTGATTTCAATTTTATGAATCTCTCCTTTGATTTTCAGTATTTCTAATTTGGTATCTAATTGGGGATTTTCAATTTGGTTTTTTTCTAGTTTTTTTTTTCAGTTGCATGCCCATTTCATTGATTTCCTTTTTATCTACTTCATTCATGTAAGCATTTAAAGATATAAAACTTACCCTAAGAACTGTTTTTGCTGCATCCTATAAGTTTTGGTATGGTGTCTCATTATTGTCATTCTCCTGAATGAAGTTATTAGTTCTTTCTATGATTTGTTCTTTGGCCCACTCATTCTTTAGGATTAGATTATTTAGTTTCCAATTAATTTTTGGTTTTTCTTTCCATGGTCCATTATTAAAAGTGATTTTTATTGTGTCATGATCTCAAAAGGATGCATTGACTGTTTCAGCCTTTCTGCACTGGATTGTTAGCCTAGTTACTGGTTTTGTGTATTATGGCCTTTGGTTTCCTGAGGTATGGGGGTGGGGTCATCTGACTCTAGGAAGTCTCCTCTTACCCTGGGGGTTCTCTGCAGCACCAGTGGTCTCAGCTGTTGTCTGTGCTGGTGTCTGCCACTTCCCCTGGTTTTGCAAAGGCACTTCTGGATTCCTGGTGTTGACCCTTGCTGGCTCTGCCCTTCTGGGACTCAGGGATTCCCACTGGTTGTTTACTGAAGCCCAACTTCTGTCTCCTCTATCCCAATGTTTTTCGCAAGGAGTTCTCTGGGTCAGTGAGGGAGGGAGAGATGAGAGCTGTGAACCTGGCCGTTATGTCTCCTGGAAATTCAAGAAGGCAAGTTTCAAACCTTTGTGCTGCAAGCCTCATGAGTAGATGTCTCACTGCCATAGGTGCTGCGCTGCTCCCTCCCAGTCACTTCAACAGACTCTTATCCTGTGCTGGGAGGCTTGGGGACTTCCACCAGTTTTGGGCACCCAGCTTTCTCCCAGCCTCAATTACTGGCTGGTTTCTGCAGCTGCTTCCATTTCGGCGCTATCTGGTGCAGCTCCACATGCCAGGTGTTCTCCCAGCCTACAGATCTAACCTGTCAACCTTTCGGACCCTCCTGACTTGGAAATTGGCCCCACTCAGTCTATTAGTGACTTCTAACTCTCTTAAATCTGCTCAGACTCACCTTTTAGAGGTATCTGACAGAACTTGCGAGAGAGCTGCAGTAAGATTCTGTTTTCATGCCCTAAATCACTATTGAATAGAAAAAAGACAAATTAAAATAACTTTGACGTACCACTTCATACATATCAGATTGGCTAACATGACAAAAAAGGAAAATGATAAACATTGGAGATGTGGGAAAATTGGAACACTAATGTATTTTTGGTGGAGTGGTGAACTGGTCCAACCATTCTGAAGAGCAATTTGGAGTTATTCTTAAAGGGCAGTCAAACTGTGAATACCCTTTGATCCAGCAATACCACTACTAGGCTTGTATTCCAAAGAGATCATAAAAAGGGAAAAATTCCTACATGTACAAAAATACATATAACACCACTTTTTGTCATGGAAAAGAATTGGAAATTAAGGGAATTTCCATCACTTGAGGAATGCTGTATGTGAATGTAATGAAATACTATTGTGCTATAAGAAATGATGAGCAGACAGATGTCAGAAGAAGCCTGAAACACTTATATGAACTGATGCTGAGTGAAGTGAGCAGAACCAGTAGAATGGTGTACACAGTAACAGTAACATTGTGTGATGATCAACTATAACTGACTTAGCTCTTCTCAGAAATAAAATGATCAGAGACAAATCCAAAAGACTCATGAAAAATCCTATCTACATCCAAAAAAGACTATGGAGTCTGAATGCAGATTGAAGTATAATATTTTGTTCTGTTTCTGCTTTCACAACATGAACATGACAACATGAAATATGTTTACATGATTGCACATATATAACTTATGTCAGATTGCTTGCTGTCTTGGGGAGGGGGGATGGTGTTTCAACAATCCAGCTAGCAGCTGTTGTGGGGGTGAAAGACCAAAACAAGCCCAACAACAAGAATGCTACCAGCACTCTGCAAAAGCACAGGTTCTTTTGATCTGCTTTAGAAAGGAAAGTAATGTTAAGGGGTTTGACAAGCTTACTTTAATTCAGCATACAAATATCATTGACTCAGTTCTGGGGAAAGGAGCAGCACGCTGAACTTCAGAGCAAAAATACAAACAAAGTGCAAACATCGATTCAAGTCCCAGTACATAGTTACCAGAGTTTAACAAAGTCTCAGTATCCAGGTTACAAGCTGGAGGGCTCTTAGCTACAGCTGCCCAGAGTCTCTGTATCAGCACCACTGTGAGTGAGAGCCCTGCGCAAATAGCTCTGTTCTCTCTTCTTATACCATTTCAGACATTATCAAACATAATCTGAATGACCAGAACTTAGGCTCCTATGATTGGCTCTTGAGTTAGTACCTCCCCTTAGTATCCCAGAAGCTTCACACCCACATAGGTTTAGCACCTAATAGGGGTTTGGGCCTGGGGCTTAGCACCTAGTAAGACTCAATTAAATACACTGAATACAAAGGAAACAAAAGCCAAACTCTTCAAGGGCACTTGGTTAAACAAAGTGCTAAGAGCCCATTTTGCTTACTAACACAGATGGGATGGTGGGAAGGAGAAAATTTTGGAACTCAAAATCTAATAAAAATGAATTTTGAAAAAAAAACCTTTACACATAGTTGCAAAAAAGAAAATATTATTTTAAAAAATGCCTCCATTGTCCTTCTCTATAAAGGTAAAGGAAATATTTTCCCATGGCAATCAAATGAGGAGTCTCTCTCTTAGTCATTGCTGTCAAGATTCTTACCAAAGTCCTTCTTAATAGGCTAATTCTTCACCTGGAAGATGATCATCCACCTGAGACCCAATGTGGCTTCAGAAAGTGCTAAGGGACATTAATATGATATTTGCTCCCCAACTACTCTAGAAGTGCTAGCAGCAGAATAAGATACGCACACAACATTCATCAATCTTGCCAAAGCCTTTAATACTGTAAATTGTGAGGGCTTGTGGAAAATTATGACAAAATTTCGTTGCCCAGAGAAATTCATGAGGATATTACAGTAGTTTCACAACATCCTTGGCCTCATTCTGCATGATGGACCATGCTCTCTAACTTTCCCAGTCACTAATGGAGTGAAGCAAGTATAAATGCTTCCCACCATGCTTTTTAGCATTATATTTTTTTCAATGTTAGATACTTTCAATGAAGATGAAAAAGGCAGAAAGGTCAGCTACCACTCTGTCAGTAAATTGTTTAACTTGAAAAGGCGATAAGCCAAGACTCAACTAGAAGAAGAGTTGGTACATAATATTTTTTTTGTTTTGTTTACAAATGATTGTGCACTCAGTGCAGCCTCTGAGACTGAGATGCAACAAATTATGAATCATTTCTCTGCTGCTTGTACCAATTTTAGCCTAACAATTAACACATGCCCACAGCTATCTCAGTGTTTGGGAGGTTCTCAAGGAAAGTATGGGAGAGAAGAGGTATTAAACTGATTACCAAGTTGAAATTTTGCAGAGATGTTTTGCTAACTACATTATAAAACCATAAAACCCATCATAAGCCCATAAAATCTGGACAGTCTACCAGCACCATGCCAGGAAACTGAATCACTTCCATGTGAATTGTCTTAGGAAGATTCTGTAGATCATCTGGCAAGATAAGGTACCACACAATGAGGTCTTTTCTCCTGCTGAACTGCCAAATATTATAATTCTACTACAGAGAACACAACTCTAATAGGGGGCCATGTTGTTAGAATGCTAAACGTATGTCTGCCTAAGATTATTTTATGGAGAACTCACACAAGGCAAGTGCTTACATGGAGGTAAGAAGAAGCAACACAGGAATACTCTCAAAGTATCTCTGAAAAAATTTTGGAATTAATTGCAAAACATGGGAGACACTGGCAAAGGACTGCCCAACATGGCATGCCTGCATCAAAGAAGGTGCTGTGTTCTATGAGCAAAGCAGAAGTGAAATAGCTTAAGAGAAACATGAGATGCACAAATTTAGAGATATCTCCACTCCAAATATCCATTTGTACTATTTGTGCCTGACCTGTTGTAAAGCCTTCAGAGATAATATCAGTCTGATCAGCCACAGTCAGACATGCTGTACCTTGTCTCCACCATAGTGATGCCTTTATGGTCCTCTTCAAGAAGGATGGACAGCAACATACATACATACATACATACATACATACATACATACATAATACGTATACAGACTCAAACACACATGTGTATAGATATATATAACCTTTTGCAAGTGTGTCTCTCCTTATCCTGTCATCAACCAACCCATAGTCTCCCACTCTAACTTCCTCTGTCTTCCACCTCTAATAAAATTTTCAATAGCTGAGAGAAGACAGAAACAACTTTTTCCATATGACTCCTCTTTATTCACAAATGCCTGATGTAATCTACTGAGTACTGAAACATGTTCCGTAGAATATTAACCGATTGGGGTTTATGCCCCATATATTTTAGCTCTCTTGCTTCATCCATCACTGGCAAATGAGAACAGAAATGAATTAGCATTTATTGGTGAGCCCCTATTACATATGAAAATTTCTCTGGCTATTCTGTGAAAACTGAACATTTCTTAAATGTGGTATTTCATGTCCTGGGCTTCCCATCCTTCCAAGATTTTCAGGAAAAATGCCCTTAGTGAACAGTGACAAAACGTATGGTAATGCATATTTTTTATTTCTGATGATAAGCCATTTGAGTGTGCCAAGAACCTTAGCAATGAGAATTTTAATTTCCATTTTTTCAGTAGCTGTGGCTCTTGAAGCTTTAGAGGCTTAAAGGAGTTCCCAGGTTGGATTGTCACAGGGATTATTTCCCAGGACAGTTGCTATAGAAGCTGGGCTAGTAGCAGAGCTGGTGGTTTGGAGAACGTTGGCATACACAAGGCTTACCTGGGTTTACCTTCCAAATGCAGACAGATGGTCAAGTTTCAAGGAAAGTCTTCTCCAGAGTGACTGCCTATTTCAATGATGGCAACACAGCTTGGACTTTCTGGTAAGCTTGTGATTGTCACAAGGGTACTGCTATTCCCAAGAGCATCAGGTTAAGGTCCTCGGCTATCTCCTTTGGAGTCTGAGAGGATATGATTGTTTCGATGATGATGGTAGTTTGATTTGCCTGAGAGATACAACCTCCTAACTTTCCCTAAGTGTGCCTTATTGCTTCGGCTGAGGGCTGGGCTGGAAGCAGGTGTAGAAGTCTGAGTAAAAGAGTATGGCCACTTCCAAGGTAGTACAGCATGATGGCTAAAGAGTTGGCCTTAAAGACCAGTAGACCTGAGTTCAAGTCTCATCTCTGATATATGCTGATCAAGTGCATGATTCTGGGCAAGTGACTTGTCCTATCAATGCTCTAGACAGCTATATTACATCATAGGTGGTAGAAAAAATACTCACATTGGCAGAGGGAGCTTCCTTACTGTGGAGTGTCCTGTACAGATTAAATCAAAGACCCAATCTCTATATCTATATTAACATCTGAGTCTTTACACATGTTAAGCTTTCTGTTTAATGTGCATACATAAAAGCATGCATGCATACACACATACACACACATACATACATACATGTCTGCCCAAATTCTTAAATGTGAAGTTCAAGAATTAGAGAAACATTTATTAAACATATAGTCTTTTGAAGATATAGGAGAGGCTTGTTTTTTTTTTCCTGAGTGAAATTTGAGGAGAGAGACAGAGACATAGAGGCAGAAACAGATAGAAAAAATGAGAGAAGAATCTACAAGACAAGAATGAAGTCCAAAAATAATAACAATCTTAAGAATTAGTGAGGTAGAACACTAATCCATAATATTTTTCATTCCAATTGCTTTCAAATTGGCTTTCATCCTCTTGTAGGGCAACAAATCAGTTTATGAACTTCTTTTGGGGATCTTCTCAGAAATGTCCCTCCTCCTGGAGATAAGCTGTCTTTGCAACCCATTCCTGCTGTTTCTTCTTTTTTTCTTTTTTAAAAGAGCATCTTATTTTTCCCAATTATAGGTCAAGACATTTTTTAGCATTCCTTTATACTAGGTTTTGAGTTATTTTTTTTTATTTCTCCCCTGCTCTCGTCCCCTCTTCCAAAAGTGGTAGACAATTGGATATAGGCTATACATGTACTACCAGGTAAAATATATTTCCTTATTAGTCACAATTGTAAAAGAAGAAACTAACCAAAAGACAAAAAAAAAAAAAGAAAACAAAACAACAGGAAACTCTGGAAGCCAAGATGGTGGAGTAAGCAGTACATTGCTTTCACTCCCTTATATTGATCTTTGAAAAAAAAAAAACAGAAAATAGCACCCCCAGAAAAATGCTGAAAAAGCAGAGCCAATAGAAAGATGGGGTGGAAACCTGGAGGTTCTGCAAAGAAGGTTCATCTCACTCAGGTAAAAGGGGAATTAAGCATCACAGCAAGCCTGCAATAAGCCTCACCCCACCAAACTAGTGCGATATTGTGAGCCCAAGTGTGGTGGAACAGGCAAATGCCAACACCTGGACACCGCCCCCTGCCCACCATGTGCCTTAGCCTAGTGTTGCAATAATTTGGCTAGCAGCTGCTATGGAGGTGAAAGACCAACACAAGCCCAACAATAAGAATGCTGCCAGCACAGCTCCTTTTGATCTGCTTTACTAAGGAATGTAACGTTAAGGGATTAACAATCTTACTTTAATCCAGCAAATACATATATCATTGACTTAGTTCAGGGGAAAAAGCCAGCACCCTGAATGTCAGAGCAAATACAAACAAATTACAAATATCAACAGACAGACCTTGTCTAATTCAAATCTCAATGCATAGTTACCAGGGTTTAACAAAGTCCCAACATCCAGGTTTACAAGCTGGAGGGCTCTTAACTACAGCTGCCCAGAATGTCCACATCAACACACAGCCAAGAGTGAGAGCCCCCAAGCAAATAGCTCTGTTTTCTCTTTTCATACAGTCTTTGGATGTCATAAAACATCATCTGAGCATCCAGAACTTAGGTGCTTACTATTGGCTCTGGTCTTAGCAACTCCCCTTAGGACCCTGAGGGCTTCATGCCCACATAGGCTTAACACCTAGTAGATACAGGTTTGGGCCTGGGGTTTAGCACCTAGTAAGACTCAATCAAAGACACCCAACTTAATTGATATTACACCTAGCCAGAAGATAGAAGAAGTAAACCATTTATTCAGACACCAGAGAACCATATCCCATAAGTCATCTGCCCAATTCATCACAGCAGCAAAGCATTTGATACATGATATCACAACATGGAGCCTCGCCATCTCAAAACCTCTCTGAACCCTGCTGAGACCTTCCCAAAAAATCACAGTACAGTCTGCTCAGCTATCACAGGTCAACTTTCTTTACCTCAGCTCTAACTATCATGATAGCCATTAATAGCCATAATGAGTCTCTCTCCATTTCCTATAACATAACTTCCTTTTCTTCTCAGCAAACTCCTCCTACTACATGTGACTCAGGCTTCCTGTGATGTGAGCAGGTCACATGACATATTAGTGGGTGGGAAAGATGTTCAAATCTAAATTGCTATTACAATAGGATGTTAAATGGTGATTTAAAGTTGATAGATCCCCAGAAAAATGATAGATATTGAAAAACCTAAACCTCAATGTAAAACAATGTAAGAAACCTGTCCAGAATTTCTCAATTCAGAAAACAAAACACTAATAAAGAAACCCATAGATGGTCTCTAGCAAAACAACAATTGCAACAGCAACAAGAAAAACAAGCCTCAAAGTCTAAGACACAGTGGCTAAATATAACGATTCCAATGACAACTGATTCTTTAAGCTTCAGGAAGAAATATATTCAAACATAAAAGAAAGATGTGAAATATAATATAAGAGCAGACTGCAGAAACAGCAGAAAGAAATGCTATAATCTGAAAAACCAAGGGAGCTCTAGATCTGACCCAAAATGACACACACTGAAAAGCTGAGTGTAAAATTCAGTGAAATAACATGGATGTTAATAAAACAGAGATATGCTAAATAAAATAAAACAAATTTGAATAGGTTATTCAACTTGCAAGCATGTGAAGTAACAGAAATATAAACAATGGAAACAAACATTAACTACCAAGAAAATAATAAAATGGATCACTGCATCTCTGCAAGCTATTAAAAGAAAGTAAAGTTATTGGGTTAAAGATTAAAAAAAGAACTATTGAGAAATTTCTTTTTAAATTAAATTTTATTATTTTTAAATGGGCAAAAGTATATTTTTCTACCTTCAACATCTCTTCCTAATGGAAGAAGAAAAAAAAAGAAAAACAAATCCCCTGTGAGAAAAACAAGCAGATTAAGGTTTAAGTTAAAGCAAGCAAACCCAATTCCAACATTGGGCATGTTAAAAACACAGACATAGACACACAGACTCATATGCGCATCTGTATGTATGTATGTATATGTGTGCATACACATATATGTATTTATAAATATATGTGTGCATACCCACATACATGTACATATGGGTGTACAGGTTAAGATATGTGTGTGTACCTCTATATGTAGTTGACTTAATCTGTACCCTGAGTCTCTGGCAGGAGATGGGCAGCATGTTTACTCATAGGTCATTTGAAGTCGTGGTTGGTTGCTGTGTTGATCAGAGACCTCAATTTTTTTTTCAAAGTTGGTTGTCTTTGCAATGTTTTTTGTTACTGCATTTATTATTCTCAAGCTTTTGATCACTTTGTTGTCATTGTTCAATCATTTAGTCATGTCCAACTCTTCATGGCTTCATGGACCATACTGTCCATGTAGTTTTCTCAGCAAAGATACTGAAGCTGAAGCATTTTGCCATTTCCTTCTCCAGTAGATTGAGGTAAATATAGGCTAAGTGATTTGCCCAGAGTCACATAGCTAGTAAGTGTCTGAGGCCATGTTTGAACTCAGATCTTCCTGACTCCAGGCCCAGCACTCTATCCACTGAACGCACTAGCTGACTCCTATTCACAATTAATTCATGTAAGTCTTCCCAAGTTTATTTGAATCTTTACAGCACAATAGATTCCATTAAGTTCACATACATAATTTAATCATTCATTCCCAAATGATGAGCATCCCTTCATTTCCTGTTCATTGCCAACTTTAAAAATTACAAATTAATTATATATGCATACATATGCTAAAGCTTTATATGTTTGCATATAGTTATACACATATAGAATAAATATATAGCTATAATATATATATATAATACGTAAATATCCATATAGCTACATGTACTTTATGGAAATATAAATATATTTATAAAATATATAAATATCATACATATAAAATAAATATATGCTTCTGTTTGTGTTTCTTTTTTCTTTTTCAATACCTAGTACTGGTAATATTGTAAAAAGAGTACGCATAATGTGGTAACATTTTCTACATAGTTCTAAATTGCTTTCAGAATGGCTGGATAAATTCAAAGTTATGCCAATACACTGGTTTTCCCACAACCCATTCCCCCTAACATCTGTAATTTTTCCACTTTGTCATTTTGGTCAGACTAATGGGTGCAAGGTGGAATTTCGGAGTTGCTTAATTTACATGTACTATTTTTTTATTTCCCACTATTGTGGTAGCAAAGATCCCAAAACAGAGATGTCCATCACTTAGTGAATGGTTGAAAATATTGTGGTATGTGAATGCAGTATGATACAGTTTTGTCTTGTAACAAATAATGGACATGCCAAATATAGAAAAGTATGGCACTTTGATAAAATGATGCAAAATGTTGTAGAATTAGGAAATGTGTGCAGGTGTGTGCTGCAGTGATACAAATAAAAATAACAACTACAAAATGGTGGGAAGTAATTGTTGAAAAAAAATTATAAAGACCATGCTTGAGTCCAAAGAAGAGCTCTCCCCCAATCCCTCACAGAGGTGGGGGCAGGGCACGAGTTTGAAACGTTGTATATAAAGTTAGGGCCTTTTTTGCATGTATGGATTAGTTGTTTGTTTGTTTTTTAATTTTAAACATTCTTTTTAAATTTTGAATTCCAGATTCTCTCCCTCCCCCCCCACATCTCCTCCAACCAATGAGAATACAAACAATATGATATCAATTATACATTTGAAATCATGTGAAACAGATTTCCATATTAGCCATAATGCAAAGATAGGAAAAAAATAAAGTGAGAAAATTATACTTCAATTTGTACTCAGTTCTCTCTCTGTAGGTAGATAGCAATTTTTCTACATGAGTCCTTTGGAATGGTTTTGGATCACTGTATTAATCAAATAGCCAAGTCTTTCATAGTTAATCATCATTACACATTGCTGTTAGTATACACAAAGATCTCCCAGTTCTCCTCATTTCACTTTGTATCAATTCATATATGTCTTGCCATATAGGTCTTGCCACTCCCTTTGTTATTTCTTATAGCACAGTAGCACTCAATCACATTCATATGCCATGACTTGCTCAGCCATGCCCAAATGATGAGCATTTCCTCAATTTCCAATTCTTTGCCACCAGAAAGAAAAGCTTCTATAAATGAATATTTTAGTACATATAGATCCTTTTCCTTTTTCTTTGATGTCTTTGGGATATAATAGCCTGAGAGCAGTGTTGATTTGGCCATAATTCCAGATTGTTCTCTAGAATGGTTAGGCCACTTCTATACTCCACCAACACGTACTTAATGTACATATTTTCCTGATGCCCTCCAGCACTTGTCTTTTCTGATAGAAGTGAGGTGGCACCTCAGGATTGCTTTATTTATGTTTTTCTAACCAAGTGATTTAGAACATTTTTTCATACGATTATATATAGTTTTGATTTCTTCTCCTAAAAACTGCCTGTTTATCTTTCGGCCATTTATCAATTGGAGAATGGCTCTTATTTTTATAAATTCAACTCAGTTGCCTTCATATTTAGGAAATGAGGTCTTTAACATAGAAACTTGCTGTAGTTTTGTTTTTAATATTACTTCATGTCTATGGTATCTTTCACCAAAATTTGGTTTTGTGATTATCTCTTTTAATTATGTTTGCTTTTGCTTTGTCTGAGATCATGATTGCTACTTTTTTTATACTTCAGCTGAAGCATAATAGATTCTGTTCTAGCCCTTTATTTTAACTCAGTATGTGTATGTGTCTCTATTTTAAGTCTGTCTATTGTACACAACGTATCATTGGATTCTTATTTCTAATCTGTTTTGTTCTCTGCTTCTGTTTCATGGGTTAGCTCATTCCATTAATGTTCACAATTATAATGAATGTGTATCTCTCCATTCCTTTTTCATCCATTCTCACTTCTCTCTATCCTGTACTTCCTTAAAGGTCTGTTTTCCTTCTGACCACTACCTCCTTAAACTGCTCTTCCTTTTAACATCCTCCTCCATATCTCTTAGCCCCTTCCTCTTCTATTTCTCAATTGGGCAAGACAGATTTCTTTACTCAACTGAGTGTGTAAATAGATATAGACATAGATATAGATATGTGTTCTTCCCACTTTGAACCATTGAACCAATTTCAATGAGAATGAGATTCAAGCATTGCTCACCACATCTCCATTTCCCCTTCATTATAAAAGCTTTTTCTTGTGTGCCTCTTTTATGTGAGAACATTTTCCCCAATTCTACCTCTCCTTTCTCCCATTGCAACCCTCTTTTACCTCTACTGTGTGTGTATGTGTGTAGATCTTCCCATCCTAATTGAATCATATCCATGCCCACTTCCTATATAGATTCTTTCTACACACTCTAATAATGATAAAATTCTTAAAAGTTACATGCATAATCTTCCCCTATAGTTTTATAGCTTAACTGTAGTGAGTTATTTATAATTACACTTTCATCTTTAACTTTTTATAAATCTTTTGAATCTTCTGTCATTTTTTAAAAATTTAACTCTAATTTTTTCATTGGGAATGATTGGAAGTCTTTGTTTTCTTCAGTATTTCTGTGCCTCTTTCACCTCCTCTAAACTCCAGCTGCACAAAATGCATAAAGTTCTAGCTTGTCTTTTATTATGTGGGAAGTACTATTCCCAACCCTACTCTGCTCCTCAGCAGCAGAGCCAGTGCCCAAATGCAGGGGGAAAATAAGGCAGTTTCTTCTTACTTGATGCCTCTCCTACTCCTCAGATCCCAAGGAGATTTACAGCTAACCAGCAGTCTCTACTGATTCTTTCCTTTCCCTTAGGAAACACAGTCTAAAGCAATTTGTTTCTAAGGACCCATTACCATAGAGAAGGTTGTATTGCTTATGTTAAGAGTCAAAAAAGACTCCTCCAAGTCTATATCAAAATTCTAGAAAACAAATTTGCTACAGTATTGGAGGGGAGAAGGTTGAGGAGATATCAAAAATAGTGGTAAGGGAGGTACTCCCACAGAAGTGAACCATGATTCACAGACCGGAAATTATGTTTGCATTGGCTGTGCTTGTGTTGGGGAGGGGGATTCAGCATTCTTGATTAGTAATTCTAAGTGGTTAAGTTCTTTGATGGTATAGCAATGCAAGTCTACCTTCTTGTAGAATCAGCTTTTCTTACTTTGTACCTAGTACCTTATGAATACTGATGTATTTTCCAATTTTATTTTTATTATCTTATTTTAATGTATTTGTAGGTGGTAAACATTTGTGGAAAAGTACTCTACTACATGTGTATTAATATCTGTATGTGTGTCTAGATCTGTGGGCATATCTATTTCTTATCTATCCTTCCAGACATCTACCTACACACACATGAATTATATGTACATATTATAGTATACATATACATACATATATAGAGAGAAACATATATGTGTGTTAGGATAGATTATAGATAGAAAGATATGTAGATAGATAGGCAGGCAGACAGACAGATAGATGGACAGATGTGTGGTATAGCTATACACATTTTTTGTTCTCCTTTTGGGGGAATGAGAGGAATTTTTTAATAAAATAGGAACAAGACAATAAATTATAATCCTTTTAATTTGTGTTGGTATAAAAACAAGAGAAATAAAGATACAACTTTCTTTAAGGTACAAAGGGGAATTATTTTTCAATGGGAAAAAGTAGCAATGAAAAAGAAGTCTTACGTATTAGTCTTGAGTTGACACTTGGGATTCCAAGACCTTAATAAAAGGTCATGAAGAATTCTCACTGTTTTTAATTCACACATAACAAGCTTTTTGATTTCTATTTTAAAGACTTGTGAGAAAACAAGCCAATAATATTTAACAGTTGTTTTTCACATTGTTAACAGCCTAGACTCAGCAGGATCATAAGAAAATTACATCCCAATATTGAAATATCAGCAGCCTAATCACAGAGAAAAAGAAAACAAAACAACAACAAATATACCCAGGCATCCAGATGACTTAGGTCAAGATTTCAAAAGATCAATGTTTCATCATTAGGTACTCCTAAAGGTGCAGATTTCTACTCTTTCTCATCCATGTCTTTCTGTAAATTTTCTCTATGAACTGGAAAGTTTCTATGGATCCATTATTTCATAGGTGAGAGTAAAACAGTATAATTGTTCATCTATTATCCCTAATTCTTGATGTATCACAGGCCTACCTTCCATTCCAATCAAACAAATATTTGATAATGTCCTTTATGTAACAGTTTCACACCTAATCTATGTGGCATCACAGTTCAAATTCTTTATAACATTAAAAAAAGTTGAGATAGAAGTTATTGAACATTTCATGCAATATCCTTTGGTCTGCTAGAAGCCAGTTGCCAAGAGACATAAATCACATGTTTTCTACCTAGAGGATAATTGTAGAAAAAGATATGTGTAAGAGTTACCAATGGTCTCCCCACCCAGATCCACACCACCATTCCCTGCTTAGTGTTCAAAGCCAATCTACAGTTACTCTTGGGGTATTTTTCCAGGTAAGTTTTTGAGATCCTCATGCTTCTCCTTCCAATATCTGGCTACATTTTGTCCATATCCCTGCTTATTAGAAACTAAATCAAAAATATGAAGAAGAAAAAGGAAAGGAAACTCACATCTTACATTCATTATTTACAATCCAATTAGATATAAAGTTTGATGAAAGAAAGGTATATATTTATTAAGACTAGTGTATTATTTGCATTATTTTTTGGAGATTTCAATTAGCTACATCTTCCCTCTTCCCTAATGTATACTATTTTACATAATCAGGAACAGGATTTGAAAGAGATCTTTTTAGAAGCAGTGCCAAAATGGCAGAATAAAGGCAGGGACTCACCTGATGTCTCTCCCAAACCCCTCCAAATACATTTAAGTAATGAATCAAAACAAATTCTAGAGCAGCAGAACCCACAAAAAGACAAACAAAACAATTTTACAGCCCATGACAGCTTAAAAGGCCTGTCACACCAGGTGAAGAGAAGAGCATAGTTCAGCATGCGCCAGTGTAGATGAAGTCACAGGAAACCAGGAGCTGGCTTCTGGATGACCAATTAAATGACAACAGTGGCAGTTTCCAGATTTCTCAGCCACAAGATTACAAAGGCAGTTTGGAAGGTCAGCGGGAAAGGTCTGTCATACCTGGGTGAGAGTGGAGCAAAGTCTAGCACAGGCACTCCAGCACAAACCAGAGAGCAGGCTTTGGGAGCCACTTTGGGAGCAGCTTCTTCCAGAACTCTCAGCCCACAGAAGGTAAGGGGGCCAAAAAGCTGGTCAGAAGAAGATTATAGGGTTTTCATTGCTGGAACACAGGCAGGATTCTGTTGCTTTTTCCATACTTGGATCCAGGTCACACTCCTGGGTGGCAGTCTTAGGGTGAGTAGGAGCACTGGCACACCAGGGCTTGTGGCCACAGTGGTGTGGGGACCCTAGTCACAGTTCCAGGGCAGAAAAAAAGTGCTTGTGGTCTGTTACAGTAATTAGGGTGGAACTTTTTTACTGTTTTTGCTTTTAGAATGATAAAGTAATCAAGCACCTTGTTGCTACATCATCACAGACCACAGAACAGGCCAGGAGAATAGTAAACACCACTCTTTAGATCTTACCACACAACAAAATTTATGGGATGCAGCAAAAGCAGTTCTTAAGGGAAGCTTTGATTCTCTGATATGCTTACATGAATAAAACAGAGAAAAAGGAGACCAATGAATTGGGCATGCAATCGAAAAAACTAGAAAAAGAACAAATTGAAAACCCCCATTTAAATATCAAATTGAAAGTGGGGCAGAGCCAAGATGGTGGCTGGAAAGTAGGGACTTGCTTAAGCTTTCCCCCAAACCCTTCCAAACACCTGTAAAAAATGGCTCTGAACAAATTCTAGGACTTCAGAACCCATGAAATATCAGAGGGAAGCAGGTCTCCAGCCCAGGACAGCCTGGATGGTCCCTGGGAAGGGTCTATCACAAGGTACTGGGAGCAGAGCACAGCCTAGCATGGGCCTGTCAGGACCAACCAGACTGGGAGTTGGGCAGAGCAGGCCTGAGGGCCATGAATCATTGAACTGTGGCAGTTACCAGACTCCTCAACCCATGAACACCAAAGACCACAGAGCAGGTTAGTGGGAAAACTGCTGGATAGGGGTGAGAAGTGGTCCGGGCCCAGCCCTTGGGGTGGCAGACGTGGTGTGGTGGTGGTGGCAACAGCAGCAGAAACCTCCTATGGCTGCTTCTAGAGCTTCATTCACTTACCTCAGGGGGAAAAGATAAGCCTCCTGAACTTCAGGGCAAATACAAACAGAAATTACAAGCATACATTATAAACAGAGCAAATAACATGAACCACTCTATCCATAGCAATACATAGTTACCAGAGAAGCACCAACATCTGGGTTATCAAAGCCAGAGGGCTGTTTCAATGGCTTGCTCAGAATCTCATCACTCACACTCTTTCAATGAGTGTACTTCCAAAAGTGAAACTCTCGCCTTCCAACACATATACTCTGCTCAGGACCCTGAAGGCTGGGGCCAACTATTTAAGGTGTGGGAAATCACTAACACCAGGGTCTGGGAAAGCTCTCCAATCACTAGTACCAGATTATATACATATCAATGACTCCCAATTGTCTTAGGGCTGAGAAACACTTCAAGACAAAAAAGACCCCACTTTACCTGCCCCATTCAAACTAAGGCCAGACTCACCAAAGGCACTTAGCCCCAGCAAAGCAAAAGAGAACAGCAAAAAATTCCTGCCCTCATTACCATTAAAATGATTTGTTCTTTGACCCATTCATTCTTTAGGATTAGATTATTTAATTTCTAATTAATTCTCAGTCTATCTTTTTATGGTTTTTTATTACAAGTAATTTTTATTGCATCATGATCTCAAAAGGATGCATCAATTATTTCTGCCTTTCTGCATTGGATTGTGAGGTTTTTATGCCCTAGTACATGGTCAGTTTTTTGTGTATGTGCCATGTACTGCTGAGAAAAAAAGTATATTCCTTTCTATATCCATGCAGTTTTCTCTAGAGGCCTATCATATCTACCTTTTCTAAAATTCTGTTTACCTCCTTAACTTCTTATTTATTTTGAGGCTAGATTTATTAAGTTCTGAGAGAGGGAGGTTGAGGTCCCCCACGAGTATAGTTTTGCTGTCTCTTTCTTTCTGTAACTCCCTTAACTTTTCCTCTAAGAATTTGGATGCTATACCACTTGATGCATATATGTTAGGTAATGATATTACTTCATTGTCTCTGGTGAATTTTGCCAGGATATAGTTTCCTTCCTTATTTCTTTTAATTAGATCTATCTTTGCTTTTGCTTTGTCTGAGATTAAGATTGCTACCTTTGTTTTTGTTTTTTTTTTTACTTCAGCTGAATCATAATGTATTATAATCCCGCCCTTTACCTTTACTCTGTGTATATCCCCCTGTTTCAAATGTGTTTCTTGTAAAGAACATATTGTAGAATTTTGGTTTTAAATCCATTCTGCTATCTCCCTCCATTTTATGGGAGAGTTCATCCCATTCACATTCACGATTATGATTACTATCTGTTTCTTTTTTCCATACGATTTCCCTCTCCCGTTTTTATGATTTTATTTCTCCATTCTCCTTTTCCCTCCTCCAAAGAAATTTGTTTTTGACCACTGCCTCCCTCCATATTCCTTCCCTTTCAGCCCCTTCCCTTATCTTACCCTTTTCCCTTACTACTTCTTCCCTCCCTTCTAACAATCTCCCATTTGCTTTCCACTTTCTGCTCCTACTGTCTGTAGGGCAAGTTTGATTTCTGTACTTAACAGGGTATGTTATTCCCTCCTTGAAGCAAATCAGATGAGAGTAAAGCTCAAACACTGCTCTTCTTCCTCCCTTCTTTCCCTCTAGTAAAATGTTTTGTACCTCTTCATGTGATGTAATTTAGCCTTTTTTGCCTCCTCCTTACCTCTTCTCATATTACAATCCCTTTTCTTCCCTTAAGTTTCTTTTTATCATCACATCAGTTAATTTATACCCACACTCTCTGTCTATATATATCCCTTTTAGATGTCACACTAACTATACCATTCTCAAAATTAGCAAATATCATCCTCACATATAGGGATGTAAATAGTTTGCCCTTGTTGAATAACAAGGTTTTTTTTTCTTTTTATATATTTTTCCCTGTTTACTTTTTTATGCCTCTCTTGAGTCTTGTATTTGAAGATTAAATTTTCTTTTGAGCTCTGTCCTTTTTATCAGGAAGGTGTGGAATTCTGTTATTTCACTGAATGTCCATCTCCTTGCCTGAAAGATTATGTTCAGTTTTGCTGGATAGTTGATCCTTGCTTTTAGTCCAAGCCCATTTGCCTTTGGGAATAGCCCAATCCCTCTGACCTTTTAATGTAGGATCTGCAAGGTCCTGTGTGATTGTGACTGTAGTTCCATGATATTTGAATTGTTTCTTTCTGGCTGCTTGCAATGTTTTCTCCTTGACCTGATAATTCTGGAATTTGGCTGCAATGTTCCTCCGAATTTTCAATTTGGGATCTCTTTCAGGGGGTGATAGGTGGACTCTTTTGATGACTCTTTACCCTTTGGTTCTAGGACCTTGGGGAAGTTTTCCTTGATGATTTCTTGGAAGATACTGTCCAGGCTCTTTTTTTCATCATGGCTTTCCAGAAGACCAATAATTCTTAGATTATCTCTCCTGGATCTACTTTCCAGGTCAGTTGTTTTTCCAATGAGATATTTTATGTTTTTTTCTATCTTTTTCATTCTTTTGATTTTGTTTGACTGATTCTTCATGCCTCATAAAGTCATTGGCTTCTACTTACTCAATTCTAATTTTTAATGAATTATTTCTTCAGATATCTTGTGGTTCTTTCTTTCCATTTGGCCAATTTTTTTCTTTTCAGGGATTCATTTTTTCCTGTTAGATTTTGTAGTTTTTTCTTTTATCTCTCTAATTTTGCTTTTAGAATCCTCTTTGAGCTCTTCCAGGAATGTTTTTTGGGCTTGAGACCAGATCATATTCTCTTTTGAGTAGAGTGTCAATGCTTTCCTCTTCTGAATTCATACATCGAGCTTCTCTGTGCCCATATGCAATTCAATGGTCTATTTTTTTTAACTTTTCCTGATTGTTTCTTCATGGTATTTGCTTTTTTCCTCACTTTTTAAGTGGATATCTGCTTCTGGGGCCCAGAGAGCTCTCTCCCAAACTTCTTGTGTTGGGAGTTAAGGGCCTGGTTACTGACTTTGCGTGCTGCCACCTCTAACTTTGTCAGCTAGAAGCTGTAAACTGCTGCAGCACACTTGATGCTGAGCTGAAGCTGGCTAGTGTGTGCCAAGGAAAGAGGCCCAGTGAAGTCTTTCTGAATTTCCCTGGGGGGGTCACAGCTTGAGGTGTGGGGCAGGGGTAGTTTGGCTGCTGGAAGTCTCCTCTTCCCTTGGGGCTGCACTATATAGCATGGGTGGTCTCCTGGCATTATTTTTAAATTTTGGAATGTCATTCAAGAGGTGATTGGTGGATTCTTTCTATTTCCATTTTACCCTCTGGTTCTAGAATATCAGGGAAGTTTTTCTTGATAATTTCTTTTTTTGTTTTTTTTTTGTCTTAATATTTGATTTATTTATTTTCAGTTTTCAACATTCATTTCCATAAGTTTTAATTTTTTCCCTCCCTCCCATAGATGGCATGCAATTTGATAGGTTCTCTACACATACATTCCTATTAAACACATTTTCACATTAGTCACGTTGGATAGAAAATTATAACAAATGGGAGAAATCATAAGAAAGAAAACAAAACAAAAGAGAAAAGAGTCTGCTTCACTCTGCATTCTGACTCCACAATTCTTTCTCTGGATGTGAATGGCATTTTCCATCATGAGTCCTTTGGAAAAGTTAAAACTTTTGAATTTCTTTGAATTCTGAGAAAGGCTATCAAAATCAGTTCTCCCATAGTGTGGTTGTCACTATGTACAGACCATTTCTTTTAAAGATGATATCTAAGTTCTTTTTTTGACTATGGATTTCAGGTAGTCCAATAATTTTTTAATTATTTCTCTTGGATCCATTTGCCAGGTCAGGTGTTTTTCCAATGAGATATCTCACATTGTCTTATATGTTTTTTTATTTGTTTGGCTTTGTTTTTATTACATCTTGATTTCTCACGAAGTAATTATCTTCTATTTGTTTCATTTTAATTTTTAAGGAATTATTTTCTTCAGTGATCTTTTAAGCCCCTTTTTCCTTTTGGCTGATTCTGTTTTTTTTTCTTCCCTGTCATTTTGTACCTCTGTAAGGCAAGATTCATGACCTCAGGGATGACCATGAACATGCCTGTATGGTTCAGAATTACAAAGTATGAAAAACTCTCTAGGTAGAAGGCAGAGGAAGTATAACATTTATGTAGACACCAGAGGATCAAATCCCAAGACCACTAACCCCAATTTGATATATCAGTAATTATATTCTAAAACCAGTAAGCCCACTTTAATGTAGCACAAAGGATATCATAACACAGTATTATAGCAAGGAACCAAGTCATCTTGTAACCTTGCCCCCTGCTACCGACTTCCCATAAACAATCACTCATGAATCCTAACTGTGTGCTTGCCTGCATTCTCTCCTGCAGTTCTGAAAGCCCTTGCAGGTCTGAGAGTCCCTGCAGTCTCTTGGATTCTCCGAATTCTTAGTTCTCCAATCTCTCAATGTTGTGGATTCTCAGTTCTTTGATCTCCACAACTCCCTTATCTGCACTCTCCACTGTGCAGTCTCTCTGACACTGGCTGCCTCAATGTCTTCTTGATGACCACTTCTCAATTCTCCTTCTCTCAATTCTGCTGTTCTCAGTTCTGCTGCTGTCAGTTCTGCTTCTCTCACATTCTGGCCTGCCCTTATAGATAGTCCTGGCAAGCTTGTGGTTGGTTAGAATTCAGTGCACATACAATTGGCTCTGGTCTTAGAACCTCTGCTTAGGGCCCTGAGGGTTTCACACCTCTTGTGACCTAAATAGCGGAAGGGTGTGGGCCTGGGGCCTTGCACCCAGTAAGTACAGGGTATGAGTAAAGGCCCATTGAATCGGCTGGGAAGATCTTTAATCATATTAACACTACAACCTCTTTCATCATTTATCCTAGTATGTTTTTAACATGCTATTTTCTTCAGTATTTTTTGGTCTTCTTTCTCAATTCTGTTGAGTCATTTTTCATGATCTTCTTGCATCAGTCTCATTTCTCTTCCCAATTTTTCCTCTCCTTTTATTTGATTTTCAAAATCCTTTTTGAGTTCTTCCTTTGCCTGAAACCAATATATATGTGTGTGTATACATATATGTGCATATTTGTATATATGCATACATGTATATATGCATGTGTATGTATATATGTGTGTATGCATGTATATGTGTATATATGTGTGTATACAAATGTGTATGTATATTTGCATGTGTGTGTTTGTGTGTGTTTAATTGATTCAGTGTTGTTTCTGAGTGAAACTGGGGATGACAACTTCCTGGCTTCTCTATACCATATTTGCTCTGCCTAACTCAGACCCCCCAAAACTCGTAGTCTTTACAACCAACATCTGTCAGAAGTAAGACTTATACTCAATTATTAGGATGATAGATAGAAAGCTGGAAGGGATCTTAGAAGTTATCTAGTCAAACCTGCATTTTGTTGATAAGAAAACTGGGGACATGAGAGCTTAAAAGGCTTGTTTCAATATCAGAACTATAAGAAATAGTAGAGCTTGCACCTGACCCAAAGTCCTCTGACTACAAACCAAGAACTCTTTTCAGGGCATTGACTCTGTGTCACGCTCTCTATACTCCTTTCCATGATGCCTTTCATTTGTTATAAACCAATGTGAAAATCTTCCTTGAAAAGCCAGACTCTATTCTCAGAAAAAAAAACTCAGTGGAAGATATTTCAGAAACTGAGAACATTCTTACTTGAGAAAATTAGTGGCCCAAGATAACAATGTTTATGGGTGAAATTATTCATCAAGTTACATCTTTTACACAACAAACACCTACTTGGGTCTTTATTTTTCTTTTTCAGTTTTAAGTTTATGATGACAAATCGAGATGGAAAAGAAAGAACAATCCATTCTCCACAAAGCTATCAGATTGAAATCCCTAAAATACAGGTCTCACCATATTACCTCATCTGCTTAATAAAGAGCATTGGCTTCATATTGCCTCTGTGATAAAATACAAATGCCTCTATATGGCATTCAAAGCCTTTTACAATGTGGTTCCAGTTTTCATGACTGTCTAACCTACTGACACATGACTCCCTTTCATGGACTTTTTGCTCCAAACAAAACGAATTGTTTTGCTGGGCAATTCCATCTGAAATGCCCCCACACCCCCTTCCTCCATATCTGGAATGCAGTCTCTCCTCACTTCTGACACTTAGGGTTCCCGACTTCCTTCCCAGCTCAGTTCAAATGTTGTCTCCTTCTGTCCTTATCTTGCCAGCTACTGCCTTGCAAATAATCTTTTATATATTTTCTATATATTAGGGGCTAAATGTTTATGTTATATCTATATTGTTTTCCTCAATAGTATAGACGTTCCTTGAAGACAGTGGCTATTACATTTTTGTATTTGTGCTCTCAGTGCTTAGTGCAGTGCCTGACCCATACATAGTAAGTGCTTAGTAAATAAATACTAATTTATTGAATATTCAGAATGTGATTGATTCAGAATCAAAAGAATAGGGGTGGTTCAAGTATTTTTCCCCTAAAGATAGATAGAAAGAACTAAGGTTCAGAATTAATACACATTTTCTTCACTACATCACAGAATGGGTCAGAGGGAAGAATAAGGTACAGTATGCTTCCTTTCCATTTAATCACAGAATTTGTGGTCAGACCTAGAAGGAACAATGCAATGAAATGAACTCTATGGTACATGTGCAGCAGCTATCTATGCATATCATCTAAATAGCCACATCAGTAAATAGTGAGTAGATGGGGCTTTTCCCTCATTTCCTTTAATGTATCTACTGGACTCCCTATAAAAGAGAGGAAGAAAGACTATTGAACAGTTGGGGGTGGGGTGGGAAACTACTATCTAGACAGAAGCTGCAGAAGATAATGGATGGTCTTACTTTTTTTTTTAATCGCATGGACCTGATGAATTATTTAGAAATCTTAAATATATAATGCTTTCAAAGCAGGAAAACAGACTAGGTTTCCAAAGATATTGACTTCCAAAGTGCTATATGGAGTGGCAAAGTATTAAATTTTAAATATTCTGATTTTAATCTTTACATTACAGACTATCTGCTTATTGATTGGAGCAGTATGTTTTCTTTCCTCTAGTAAGGCCATTTGCAGATATCACTAGCTGTCATTCTGGAAAATGCATTATTGTACTTTTTATCTTGCATCATAATCAAAGTCTCCCTGAGTCTGTTTCATCACACTCATTTTATATATGTGCATATAACATACACACACATATATGTATCTACCCACATACTATGTGTATATATGTATAGCATCTCTCTATATAGAGATTTAATTTTTAGTAAGAAAAGCTTTGATGCTTTGTGTTTTTACTAATGTTAAAAATGTGTTTCACATTGACCTCATACTATTCTCTTCCATCTGCTTTGTACTCCAATGAAGTTGAACTGTTCCCACTCCTGCTCATGCCTCTGTTTTTCAGAATCCATGCCTCTGATCATGCTGTTACCTAAATCAGGAATGTTCCCTTTCCCCATTTTTGGTTGAATTCCTACTCAACATTTAAAGCTTAGTTCAAACACCATTATTTCCATGGAATTTTCCATGACCTTGCCAGTTAGAAATGATTTTTTTTTCCTTTAGATGTTGCACAGTTCTTTTCCCCCCTTTAATATTTTGATCATTCCTCAATGTGTATTATAGTTATCTGCATTTATATCTTACATCCCCACTTCATGAAGAGTAGATACTGACCCTTATTTAAGATCTGTATCTTTCAATATCTTGCACAGTGCTCTATAGACAACACTCAGAGAATATTTCTTGAATTTAAACTGTTGATTTAAAGATGACTGTTTACAGCAAGAGATAGAAAGAGAAAATCCATTTAGAGTTACTGTTTATAAAATATTTGGGAGTCTACCTGCCAAAACAAACCCAGGGACTATGCGAACACAGTTAAAAAATACTTTCACACAAATAAAGTCAGATCTAAATAATAGGAAAAAAAACATCAATTGCTCATGGGTAGGCCGAGCTAATATAATAAAAATGACAATTCTACATAAATTAAATTACTTATTCAGTGCCTTACCAATCAAACTACCAAAAAAATTATAGAGCTAGAAAAAATAATATCAAAATTCATCTGGAAGAACAAAAGGTCCAGAATATCAAGGGAATTAATGAAAAGAAATACTAGGGAAGGTGGCATAGCCATACCAGATCTTTAATTGTGTTAAGTAGCTATCATCAAAACCACTTGGTACTGATTAAGAAACAGAGGGATAGGTCAGTGAAATAGGTTATGTAAAAAAGACATAGTAATCAGTGATTATAGAAATACACTGTTTGATAAACCCAAAGACTCCAGCTTCTAGGAGAAGAATTTACTATTTAACAAAAACTGCTGGGAAAACTGGAAAATAGTGTGGCAGAAACTGGGCATAGATCCAAGTCTGGCCAGAATAAAGTCGAGGTGTTTGATATACTGTTTGACATACCCAAAGACCCCAGCTTCTGGGATAAGAACTCACTGTTTGACAAAAATTGCTGGGAAAACTGGAAAATAGTATGGCAGAAACTGGATATAGACAAACGTCTGACACCATGTACCAGAATAAATTTCAAATGGGTACATGATCTAGGTATAAAGGTTGATATATAAACAAATTAGGACAGCAAGAAATTGTCTATTTGTCAGATCTATGGGGAATAAAAGAATTTATTTCCAAACAAGAAATAGAGAACATTATGAAATCTAAAATGGCTAACTTTGATCACATTAAATTGAAAAGTTCTTCCACAAACAAAGCCAATGTAACCAAGATCAGGAGGGAAGCAGAAAACTGGTAAAGAATTTTTATAACCAGTGTCTCTGATAAAGGCCTCATTTCTAAAATATATAGAGAACTGAGTCAAATTTACAATAGTACAAGTCATTCCCCAATTGATAAATCATCAAATGATATGAACAGTCAATTTCAGTGGAAGAAATTAAAGTTCTCTATAGTCATATGAAAAAATGCTCTAGTGTACTATTGATTAGAGAGATGTAAATCAAAATAACTCTGAGGTACCACATGACACCTATCAAATTGGCTAACGTGACAATACAGGAAAAGATAAATATTGGAGAAGATGTGGTAAAGTTGGAACACTAATTCATCATTGGTGGAGCTGTGAGCTGATTCAACCATTCTGGAGAGAAATTTGGAACTATGCCCAAAGTGCTATAAAAATGTGCATATCATTTGACCCAGCAATACCACTTCTAGGGCTGCATTACACAGAGATCATAAAAATGGGAAAAGGGCCCATGTAAACAAAAAATATTTATAGCAACTCCTTTTGTGGTAGCCAAGAACTGGAAGTAGAGGGGACGCACATCAATCGGGGAATGACTGAACAAGTTGTGGTATGTTAATGTAATGGAATACTATAAGAAATGTGCTATAAGAAATGAGGAGCAGGCAGACTTCCAGGAAAACCTGGAAAGACTTATATGAACTGATGCTGAGTGAAGTAAGCAGAACTATGAGAACATTGTACACAGTAACAGCCACACTGTGTGAGGACTGATTTTGATAGACAGCCCTTTTCAGTAATTGAAGGAACTAAAACTTTTCCAAAGGACTCATGATGGAAGATGCCATCCGCATCCAGAGAACGAACTATGGAGTTAGAGTGCAGAGTGAAGCAGATTCTTTTCTCTTCTGTTTTGTTTTCTTTTCTTTTCTCTCTCATGGTTTCTTCCATTCATTATAATTCTTCTATGCCACATGACTAATGTGAAAATGTGTTTAATAGGAATGTATGTGTATAGCACATCTAAGATTCCATGCACATCTAAGATTCCATGGAGGAGAGAGGGAGGGGTAGAAAATTTAAAACTCAGGAAAATGAATGTTAAAAACTGAAAATAAATAAATTAAATATAAAAATAAAGAAAACCATTCAGGTAGTATCCTCACCTGGAAAATGTCAGGCTGTTGTTGCTTTTACAACTTTTCCAGGTTAAAACCAAAATTAATAATATCATAAAGGTAGAGTCAGAAGGGGTTTTAGGACCATCTAATTCAACTCCTCAATTTGCAAATGAAGAAATTGAGACCGAGGGAAGTTACGTGACTTCTTCTAGTAGTTACAGTAAGTCATTAGTTTCTGTCCTGGACTTTATCACCTCCAGAACTCATAATTCTGCAAGATGAAATCAGGTATGAAACTTTACCCTCCTTAGATGATTTTCCAATCCAGTTGTTCTGTACCCCTTCCAGCTCCCACTTTTTAACTTTGTTTCATGTGTGGTATCCTCCAAATGACTATAAGCTCTTTGAAGGCACAGACTCTTTTTTGATCCCCAGCACTTAGCACAGTGTCTGGAACATAGTAGGTGCTTAAATGTTTGTCAACTCTGATTCTGATTTCAAATAAAAGAAGCATGAAGTAATAAGCTTTCTCTCTTTGATGTCATTATAAATGAATTTGTGAAGGAATTAATGGATTAAAAAAACCTATCAGGAACTTACAATGTGCAAATCACCATCTAAGTGTTGGGGATAGAAAATGAAAATCTAAAAACATCCTTACTCTCAAGAAGCTTATATTTTAATGAGAGAAAACAAAATATGTAATGGAGAATTTTCCTGGGAAGGGCTTTTTGGTTTGGAAAGTGGCAGGGATGGTGACTAGAAACATAAAGGTAGACTGATTGACCTTATTCATGAACAATGACAGAATTGATCTGATTATGATTCCACAACTGGAAAAAAGGGAAGAGGTGGAGGCTGGAAGGAATGGAAGACAAGAATGAATGGGGCCACCAGGAGCAGAATAAATTGGAAATGATCAAGAGAGGGAGAGCTCTGGAACTGATTGATGACAATAGTGATGGTGATGATGATATTGATGATTATGAAGAGAGAGAGATAAGAGATAGAATATTTACTCATTACTTAATGTGTGCTATGCAGTGGGGAATTCTAAATGGAGAAGACAACACACAGACAGGAATTGCAAAGAAGATGGGATTTGGGGCAAGGTGGAAAATTTCACAGGGTCACTAATGGAGCTGGAAGAGAAGTAAGCATGAATAAATGTGTGGGTCTGGACAGGAATTCTCCAATTGGAGAAGGGGTCTATAGGGGCAGGGACAACTCCAGGTTGGACAGATTCCTGAGACAGAGCTGGAATGTCCTGAAAGCCAAAAGGGAAGTTTATAGTATTTTCCCAGAAAGACTCCATTGGTGGATTTTCTAACCATCCTTGATTTGCTTATCTTCAATATACAATGTAGGTGAACTTTTTTACATAGACAATTCATTAGTTAATCAATCAAAGACAAATGTGAAGTGGCAACTTGCAGTCTAGGTGAAGTAGACATGTGTACATATATACATATGTAAATAAAAAAGTTATAAGATTTTTACAGGTAGATGATATTTTGTCCACTAGTGGATTTTCATTAAATAGTTCTGTAGTGAGGTGACTTTATCTGTAAAAATTACCAAATAACAAATAATGCAAACTTAGGCCAATAAGTTGTTTGCTGTCTCTCTAAATTTCATTCAGGATGGTGCCAGATGAGAAAAAAAAAAGGTTTTGCTTACATACCTCAGACCAACTAAGATAAGACTAACTGGAAGAAGGCAGCTCAATTTAGTTTTGACTCTTCAATGAAATCCCTTTCTTTAACTCCTCACTCATACATTCCCTTTTTTTCTTCATGAAAATTGATAAAAGGACATTTTTAAGTTTGTTCATCTTACTAAGATTGGAAATAAGACTAGGTAGAATAAATGGAGTAGATAATATGTAATGTAGAATTGCTCAATATTCATGAAGTTTACGCAAATGGTCTCAAAATGGCAAATTTTACAAGGTTATTAAGACTGTACTTTGATTAGATGGGCAACTTTTCTGTTTTCCAAAATTCATAAAGAATATACTTCTCCCCAAATTCTCAAGCACCAGTGCTCTCACAATTACTCATTGTATCATGAATCTAAATAAGAATGGTAGTAATAATAGTAGTAGCAATAATATACTTTATATATAGGATTATAGAATTATAAATTTAGAGCTATCATTGAGTTCAGTCTCCTAATTTTATAAGTCAGAAAACTAAGTCCCAGAGAAGTAAATGACTGGATTCAGAGTATATAGCTAGTAGGCATCTGAGGTGGGATTTGAATCCATGTCTTCCTGGCTCTAAGTCTATAGCACTTTAAGCACTTTAAGTTAACTTATTATATATTAATTTGTAAATTATATATAAATTTATATAACATGCATAATATATAATTATATAAAATATAAATGTAATTATATGATATACTAATAAATTAATAAGTTCGAGTTAATTTAATAGTTTAAGATTTATCAATTTATTTTGTTTTTCCTTTATATTCTTTTCCTTGATATATTTCTCACCCAGTAAACCCCCTCTATACTGCCAGCAAAGAAAAATTATTAACCCAAACTAGTAGATTCATCAAACAAGTCTGATATTAACACTTTATACATTTCAACCTCATAGTCCCCTAATTCTCTACCAAGAAAAAGAGATCTTGTTATGATATTCTTATTACACAAGGTGTTATTCTTGATGTTTTATTAACAATTACTCTTTGGGGCCAAATAAGTGGTCATTAATGAAGCTCTAGGGTGGAGCCAAGATGGTGGAGTAGAAGCAGGGACCTGCTAGAGCTCTGCCCCCAAACCTCTCTGAGCCTTAGTTTTCCCATCTGTAAAAGAATAATCGTACCAATAGCTCTTCCATCACAGAGTTATTGCAGAGATTAAAGTGTTATGTGAAAAATTATTTGCCCATGCTAAAAAATACTAAATGTTTCCTGTTTCTAGGTCTATGATCCTTATAACCTATGACCTCTGATTAAAATGATAAAATGATAAAAAAAAACTTTCTGACCCTGGCATCAAACTATGTGGAATACAGATTGATTGAAATGACTGAGGAAATAAAGGTCTGACCCCACCCCCACAAAAAATGAAGCTCCAGTTGTCTTTTAGCACTATTTTTGTTTATATCACAATAATCATCAAGTGGGCTTTTCACAGTTCTGCTTATTTCACTCTGGACATGTTTGTCCAATTTTTTACATGTTTACATCCTGTATTTTCTAATTTCACCTTCCTAACAATCTTGCTAGGAGAATGGAAGGAAATGAACATTTATAAAATGTCTACTCTGTCTCAGGCCCTGTGCTAAGTGCTTTAAAAATGTTTTATTTGATTCTCACACTACAGTACAAATATTGTTATTATTACCATTTCATAGTAGATGAAACTGAGGAAAAATGAAATTAAGTGACTTGCCTAATGCCTGAGGCTGATTATGAATTCAGATTTTTCTGATTCCGGGTCCAGTGCTCCTTCCACTATGCCATCAACCTTACCTAGATGCCCTAGAGATGAATAATATTAGCCATCTTTTACTGATGTGGGAAGTGAGGCTCAGAGACGATATGAAATGACCAAGGTCACACAGGTAGTTGAATGCTGGATCTAGGCTTCAAACCCACCTCTTCCAAGTTGAAATTTGACTTCATTTTCACTCTTTCTCTCATAGTGTAGTGTTTTTTTTTCACTATTTCTACCTGTGCTATTTAAATCTATATTTGTCCAAAAAAATTAGACTGCAAATTGATTTTATTCTTGTAAGTGTATTTGGATTGAAATTTGAATATGTTGTGATGCTGTATGTACCTGCTCTTTAGCAATGTTGTAGTTGAATCTGGAAGCACAAATTCTCCCTTTATTATCATTATCTCAGATATATGATTCATAAAGACAGCCATTGTCATGTAGTGCAAAATTCCTTCAAGTCCCCCCAAAAAACTGGTGTTAAAATACTGCATCTGACATTGATATAATGAAGTATATTGGGAAAAGTATTGAACTGGGAGACAGAGGACATAAACTCAAATCCTGACTCAGCCATTTATAATCTGTGAGGTAGCATGGTGAACAGAAAGGATCACATTATTGGTATAAAGAGCTATGGATTTTAAATGGATTTGGGACCAAGAAGTATCTTTGGGGATCCTGTCCCAAACTAGCACCAGCAAAATGTGCCTACCACCTCACTGCAGGCACAATTCAGACACTTCCTGTCTGGGCATAAGGTCCTGAGGGACAGCCACATTCTGCTTTCTCTCCGCCACAAATATAGTAGAAAGCAGACTGATTTATTCTTTCTTGACTCTACATCTCTGGTACTTAATATGTTAGGTGCTTAATAAATGCTTCTTTCCTTCCTTTCTTTTTCTTGAGCTAATATTTCCATTTTGTTTAAGTGGCTGAGACAATAGGATATTGACCCACTCCTCCCCGAAGTAGCATGTTGAATGGGACCGATTAAGTACATCATATTTTCTTCAATATACACTACAATTCCTGTCCTCAAGTAGGTTATATCCTAATAAATGAAGATAACACATAAAATGGAACTAAAAGGGGGCATGGAAGTCAAAGTTTAGTGAGTCAGAAATAGGTTCTGGAGAGAAATGGAATTTTTTGTGGGATATAAGATAGGTTTTGGATGCATACACATGGGCTCATGCAAGCTGGAGTGTGAGTCATCCACAACCACAAAGGACTTCCAGTAATTTCTAGAGTTCACTGGCTTGTACTGCTTTATGCCACTTTATTCTTTTCTGAATATATCCTTGCATTGGATTTGGGGTCAATGGATCTGGATTTACATCCTACCTCTCCTATTGGCTCCCTGTGTGACTTTTGGTAAGACTTCATGTCTCCAGGTCTTAGTTTCCTTATAGAAAGAAGATGTAAGATTACACCCTCTAAAGACCCTTCTGATGATAAATTATTTACCCTAAGATCCTCATGGTTTTAAAAAAATACTCCAAGTCTTTTTGTTACAGCTCATTACTGAAAAAAGTCTTTTTAGGAAATTGTAAGGGTGGTTCATCAGGGTCTTTTCACTGATCTACCAAGACCCATAAAGCTCTTTGTTGTGCCTTCCTATTGCTCTGTTGGGCACTCAAAACCCTTCATAATTTAGCCCCCTCCTATCTTTATAGGCTTTTTATACCTTACTCTCCAACCTGTACTGTGCAACTCAGTATCACTGGCTTCCTGGATGTTTCATGAATGAGACACTCTAAGCTCTGATAATTTTCTCTGGCTGTCCCCCATGTCTAGGACACTCTCCTCCACCCCAACTCCTGACCTCCCTGGCTACCTTTTAAGTCCTAACTAAAATTCCACCTTCTATAGGAAGCATTCCCTAACCATTCTTAATCATACTGCATTTCCTCTTTTAATTACACCCTATTTATCGTAGTTACCTTGTTCCATATATATTGTTTGCATTGTATCTCACCTATTAGATGTAAGCTCCTTGAGGGTAGGAACAGCCTTCATCTCTTTTTGTATCACTGGAATTTAGCATAATGCTTGAAACACGGTTGGTGTTTGCTTAACAAATGTTTATTGAAGTGAATTGGATGCCAAGGTACACTCCTAGCTCTGTCTTAGGCTGACCTCCCCACTGGAATATGTCAACCTAGTGTGTCTTTTAACACAAACCATCCACATTTAAAAAATAAACAAGTGAAATGTGATTTAGGGAAAACTGCCGTTAGCTAAGATGTGACATTTGAACATGCTATCACACTAGTCCCATCCAAAAAACACCAAGAATGCTTGGTGAATGAAATTTTTAATTTCTATAGATGTAGGCAACACTATTGAGGGATATGGACCAGAGAAAAAAAACCGGGGCAGCAATTTATCACATTTCTTACTAATAATTGTTAAGAGTATTTCATCAATGGTACCACACCAAATAAACTCCAGAGACTAGGGAGACACATTAAGTGGAAAAGTGATGCCTGGAACCCTATGTCCTTCACAGAGGTTTATGAAAATAATTCCATCTTGGATAGTTAACCAGTTAATAGACATCTTAGCAAGTGCATCATTCTATGTTCATGAATGAAGAGGGTGTGAGATTAAAAACAAGATATAGATAAGGAATATTGGAATCATCGCATATTTGACATAGGAGTGATTTCTCTGTAGATCATAAATGACTAATTTGCCTTAGTTTCATGCTTTGAAAGACGGACGATGTGATAAGTAGATCTACTGATTCAGGCCAATTAAGAAGAAACAGTAGATGGCATAGAAATCATCAGAACTTTATTTTTTATAATTAAGATTTTTATTTTTAGTTTACAACACTCAGTTCCACATAACTTTGAGTTCCAAATATATTTCCCCCCTACCCCACCTCCTTCCCCAAGATGGCATGGAATCTGATATATCTTCTACATATAACTTCACATTGAACTTATTTACACAAGAGTCAAGTTGTAAAGAAGAATTATGACCAATGGAATGAATCATGAGAAAGAAGAAACAAAACCAAAATAAGAGACAAAAACAATAGAGAAAAAGAGGGGGGAAGGAGAGCATAAAGTGTGCCTCAATCCGCATTCAGACTGTATAGTTCTTTCTCTGGATGTAGATAGCATTCTCCATCATGAGTCCTTTGGAGTTCTCTTTGCACTTTGTATTGCTGAGAAAAGCAAAGTCTGTCAAGGTTAGTCATCACAGAATCCATATATCTGTGGTTGTGAATAATGTTCTCCTGGTTCTGCTCCCCTTGCTCAGCATTGTATTGCGTAAGTTTTTCCAGGTTATTATGAAGTCCCTATCATCCCCATTTCTTATAGCACAGTAGTATTCCATTACCTTCATATACCACAACTTGTTCAGCCATTTCCCAGTTGATGGGCAACCCCTTGTGTAATATCAACTGAGTTGGGACTTTCTTACTGTTTTAAAATGATTAATTAAGTGTCTTTGAGTCTTACTAGGTGCTAAGCCCCAGGCCCAAACCCCAATTAGGTGCTAAACCTATGTGGATACGACTTGGTAGCTTAGGTGGGGCCCCAGGTGGGGCTAACTAAGGGAAGGCTTAGTTTGCACATGAGTTTGAGTGATAGGTTTGGGACATCAGAGGCTCTTAGACCACGTGGTTTAAATCCCTCTTTGTGACGACTTTAGGTCACGTGGCCGACTCGCATGTGTGACTCACCCCTGAACCTGAAAAAGATACAAAACGAGGGGTTGGCTTTCTCATCTTTGGAGCTCTTAACCACAGCAGTGGTGGCGCAAGTGACGCTGGGCCTGCCCACGTTATGAGCTCCCAGGCTGAACCTAGATGTTGGTAACTATGAATCTGTATTTGGTCTGTCTGTTGATATTTGTACTTTGTATTTTGCTCTGAAGTTCAGGGTGCTGGTTTTTTCCCCTGAACTAAGTGAATGATATTTGTATGCTGAGTTAAAGTAAGCTTGTCAACCCCTTAACTTTGCTTTCCTTACTAAAGCAAATCAAAAGAACCTGTGCTTTTGCAGTGTGTTGGCAGCTTTCTGGGTGTTGGTTGTTGGTGGATCTTACACCCTCACAGAAGCTGCTAGCCAGATTGTTGAAACACCTTGATTTCCAATTTTTGGCTACTACAAAAAGAGTCACTACAAATAGTTTTGTATATGTAGGTCCTTCTCCCACTTATGCGATCTCTTTGGGATACAGCCCTAGAAGTGGTATTGCTGGGTCAAAGGGTATGAACATTTTATAGCCTTTTGGGCATAGTCCCAAATTGCTCTCCAGAATGGCTGGATCAGTTAACAACTCCAGCAGCAATGTAACAATGTTCCAATTTTCCCACATCCTCTCCAGCATTTATCATTTTCCTGTTTTGCCATTTTAGCAAATCTGACAGGAGAGATGTGGCACCTAAGAGTTGCTTCAATTTCAATTTCTTTAACCAATAGTGATTTAGAGCATTTTTTCATATGCCTATAGATATCTTTAATTTCTTCCTCGGAAAACTTCCTGTTCATATCTTTTGATCATTTCTCAAATGGGGAATGACTTGTATTCCTATAAATTTGGCTCAGTTCCCTGTGTATTTTAGAGATGAGGCCTTTACCAGGGACACAAGTTGTAAAGATTTTCTCCCAATTTTCTGCTTCCCTCCTAATCTTTGTTGTATTGGCTTTTTTTATACAAAAACATTTCAATTAACATAATCAAAATTATCCATTTTGCATTTTGTAATGCTCTCTGTCTCTTATTGTGTCATGAATTGTTTGCTTTTCCATAAATGTGACAGGTAAACTATTCCTTGCTCTCCTCATTTGGTTATAGCATCAGCCTTTATTCCTAAGTCACAAACCCATTTTGACTTTATTTTGGTATATGGTGGAAGATATTGGTCTACGCCCAGTTTCTGCCCTACCATTTTCCAATTTTCCCAGCATTTTTTGTGAAATAGTGAATTCTTAGCCCAGAAGCTGGATTCTTTGTGTTTATCAAAGAGTAGATAGCTATAGTCATTGACCACTGTGTCTTGTGTACCTAGCCTATCCCACTGATCCACAACTCTGTTTCTTAGCCAGTACCAGGTAGTTTTGATGACTGCTGCTTTATAATACAGTTTAACATGTGGTATAGCTAGGCCGCCTTCCCTAGCATTTCTTTTCATTAATTCCCTAGATATTCTAGATCTTTTGTTCTTCTAGATGAATTTTGTTATTATTTTATCCAGCTCTGTAAAATAATTTTTTGGTATTTCAATTGGTATGGAACCGAATAGATAAATTAGTTTAGGTAAAATTGTAATTTTTATTATATTAGCTTGGCCTAACCATGAGCAACTGATATTTTTCCTTTTATTTAGATCTGACTTTATTTGCGTGAAAAGTGTTTCATAATTATGTTCACATAGTCCCTGGGTTTGTCTTGGCAGATAGACTCCCGAATATGTTATAGTGTCTGCAGTACCTTTGAATGGAATTTCTCTTTCTATCTCTTGCTGTTGGGCTTTATTAGTAATATAGGAATGCTGAGGATTTATGTGGGTTTATTTTATATCCTGCAACTTTGCTAAAGTTGTTCATTATTTCAAGTAGTTTTTTACTTGATTCTGTAGCATTCTCTAAGTAAATCATCATGCCATCTTCAAAAAGTGATAATTTAGTTTCTTCTTTGCTTATTCTAATTCCTTCAATTTCTTTCTCTTCTCTTATTGCTAAAGCTAATGTTTCTAGTACTATGTTTAATAACAGTGGTGATAATGGACATCCTTGTTTCAGTCCTGTTCTGATGGGGAATGCATCTAGCTTATCTCCATTACAAATACTGCTTGTTGATGGTTTTAGATAGATACTATTTTTAATTTTAATAATAATTTCATTCCTATTCTTTGTAGTGTTTTTAATAGGAATGGGTGTTGTATTTTTGTTAAAGGCTTTTTCTACATCTATTGAGATGATCATATACTTTCTGCTAGTTTTGTTGTTGATATGATCAATTATGCTGATAGTTTTTCTAATATTGAACCAGTCTTGCATTCCTGGAATAAATCTTACCTGGTCGTCGTGTATTATTCTCATGATAGGTTGTTACAATCTTTTTGCTAATATGATATTTAAAATTTTTGCATCAATATTCATTAGAAAAATTGGTCTATAATTTTCTTTCTCTGTTTTGACTTTTCCTGGTTTACGTATTCGTATCATATTTGTGTAATAAAAAGAATTTGGAAGGACTCCTTCTTCACCTATTTTCCCAAATAGTCTATAACGTATAGGAACTAATTGTTTTTTTTAAATGTTTGATAAAAATCACACGTAAAACAATATGACCCTGGAGATTTTTTGTACGGAGTTCATTGATGGCTTGGTCCATTTCTTTTTCAGAGATGGAGTTATTTAGGAATTTTATTTCCTCTTCTGTTAGCCTGGGCAATTTATATTTTTGTAAACATTCATCCATATCCCAAAGGTTGTCAAATTTATGGGCTTTCAATTGGAAAAAATAATTCCTAATTATTGTTTTAATTTCTTCTCCATTGGAGGTGAATTCACCCTTTTCATTTTTGATACTGGTAATTTGATTTTCTTCTTTCTTTTTTTAATCAAATTGACCAAATATTTGTCAATTTTATTGGTTTTCACAAAACCAACTTTGTTTAATTTATTAATTAAATAGTTTTCTTAATTTCAATTTTATTAATCTCTCCTTTGATTTTCAGTATTTCTAATTTGGTATTTAATTGGGGACTTTCAATTTGTTCTTTTTCTAGCTTTTTCAGTGGCCTGTCCAATTCATTGATCTCCTTTTTCTCTATTTTATTCATGTAAGCATTTAGAGATATAAAACTTACCCTAAGAACTTCTTTTGCTGCATCCCATAAGTTTTGGTATGTTGTCTCATTATTGTTGTTTTCTTGAATGATGTTATTAATTGTTTCTCTGATTTGTGCTTTGGCCCACTCGTTCTATAGAATTAGATTATTTAGTTTCCAATTTATTTTTAGCTTATTTTTCCAAGGTTCTTTATGACAAATAATTTTTTATTGCGTCATGATTTGAAAAGGGTACTTTGTCAACTTTTGCCTTTCTGCACTGGATTGTGAGATTTTTATGCCCTAGTATATGGTCAATTTTTGAGTATGTTTCATGTACCACTGAGAAAAAAAAGTATATTCTTTTTTATCCCCATTCTTTTTTCTCCAAAGTTCTATCATATCTGCCTTTTCTAAAGTTCTGTTCACCTCCTTAACTTTTTATGGTTTATTTTGAGGCTAGATTTATCTAGTTCAGAGGGGGGGGGGCATCGAGGTCTCCCATTATTATAGATTTGCTGTCTATTTCTTCCTGTAACTCCCTCAACCTCTCCCCAAGGAATCTGCATGCCATACCACTTGGTTCATATGTTGTTTCATCGTTTATGGTGCCTTTGAACAGGATGTAGTGTCATTCCTTATCTCTTTTAATTAGATCTATCTTTACTTATGCTTTGTCTGAGATTAGGATTGCTACCCCTGCTTTATTTTTTCTTTAGCTGAAGAACAATATATTTTATTCCAGCCTTTTACAGTTACCCTGTGTGCATCCCCCTGTTTTAAATATGGGTCTTGTACACAGCATATTGTAGGATTATGGTTTTTAATACATTCTGCTATCCACTTCCGTTTTATGGGAGAGTTTACCCCATTCATGTTCACAGTTATGGTTACTATCTGTGTCTTTTTCTCCACCTTATTTCCCCCGTTTATGCTTTTATTTCTCCCTTTCCCCTTCCACTCCTCAACAAAGTTTTGCTTTTGACAGCCACCTTCCTCAGTTTACCCTCCTTCTTGATTCCCCTCCCTTACCTTACCATTTTCCACTTCCTACTTCTTCCCTCCCTTCTGACCACCCCCTCTCTTTTTCTTCCTTTCCCCTCCTACTGCCTGTAGGACTAGTTAGATTTCTATACTTATCAGGGTATGGTATGCCCCTCTTGAACCAAATCCGATGAGAGTAAAGCTCAAAAACTGCTCTTCTCCCTCCCTTCTTTCCCTCTACTATGTTTTTTATGCCTTTTCATTTGATGAAATTTACCCTTTTCTACTACCTCCTTACCTCTTCTCCCAGAACCTTCCCTTTACATCTCTTAATTATGGTTTGTATCCTTATATCAGTTATTTTATACAGACATCCATAGTCTATGTGTATCCCTTTCAAATATCATAACTGTACTGTTCTCATTTTGACATATATATAAATATATATGTATATATATATATATGTATATATGTGTAACATACATAAGATGATATAATCCTATATAAAGATGTAAATAATTGGCCCTTATTGATTAATAAGATTTGTGCAGGGTTTTCCCCCATTTACCTTTTTATATCTCTCTTGAGTTTTGTGTTTGAAGATCAAATTTTCCATTGAGCTCTGGCCTTTTCATCAGGAAGGTCTGTAATTCCCTTATATGGTTGAATGTCCATCTTCTTGTCTGAAAAATTATGCTCAGTCTTGCTGGGTAGTTGATCCTTGGTTGTAGTCCCAGCTCCTTTGCCCTTCAGAGTATCATATTCCAATTTCTCCTGTCATTTAATGTAGAAGCTGAGAGTTCCTGCATGATCCTGAATATTTCTCCTTTTTGGCTGCTTGCAGTATTTTCTCCTTGACTTTGTAACTCTGAAATTTGGCTACAATATTTCTTGGAGTTTTCAATTTGGGGTCTCTCTCATGGGGTGATTAGTGCATTCTTTCAATGACTATTTTACCCTCTGGTTCTAGGACCTCTGGGCAGTTGTTTTTGATAATTTCCTCGAAGATAATGTCAAGGCTCTTTTTTTCATCGTGGATTTCCAGGAGACCAATAATTCTTAGATTGTCTCTCCTGGACCTATTTTCCTTGTCAGTTGTTTTTCCAATCAAATATTTGACATTTTCTTCTATTTTTTTCATTCTTTACATTTTGTTTTACTACTTCTTGATGCCTCATAGAGTCATTAGTTTCCACTTGCTCAATTCTAATTTTTAATGAGTTGCTGTCTTCATTTTGCTTTTGAGTTTCCTTTTCCAGTTGGTTGATTTTACCTTTCAGGGTGTCATTTTCTCTGTTTAGATTCTGAATCTCCATAGCCATTTCGCTGATTTTTTTCTTAAAGACTTGATTTCATCAGTGGGTTTTTTCCATGTTTTCTTTTACCTCCCTAATTTGGTTTTTAGAGTCCTCCTTTAGCTCTTCCAGTAATGCTTTTTGGGCTTGAGACCAGTTCACATTTCCTTAGAGGTATCATTTGTGGGTATAATGTCAATGCTATCCTCTTCCAAATTGGTATTTTGATCATCCCTGTCTCTGTAAAATGAATCAAGTCCTTAGCTTTTTCCTGGCTTTACAGTGGATTTCTGCTTTGGGGACTCAGGGATCTCTGTCCCAGGTTTCTCCTTCTGGGGACTGTGAGTCTATTTCCTGGCTTCATGTATTATATCCTTCAGTTTCCTGAGGTATGGGGGAGAGGTCTGGCCACCTGAATTCTCCTTTTCCCGTGGGGATACTCTCCAGCACTGTTGCTCTTCAGCAATGGTCTCAGCTGTTTGTTGTCTGTGCTGGGGTCTGCTACTTCCCCTGGGGGTGCAAGGGTATGTCTGGGCTTCTGGTGTTGACCCCTGCTGACTCTGCCCCTCTGGGACTCAGAAACTCCCACTGCTTCACCACTGATCCTCTACTGCAGCGTTTTTTCCCAAGGAATTCTCTGAGTTGGGTGGGGGGGGGGGGATTAGAGCTGTTTACCTGGCCATTATGTCTCTTGAAGTTCAAGAAGGCATGTTTCAATCCTTTGGACTCCAAGCCTCAGGAGTAGATGTCTCAGGTCCAGAGGCATTGTGCCGCTGACTCTCCTCGGACAGACTCCTGTGTTGGGAGGCCTGGGAATCTCTGCCACTTTTGGGAGCCCAGCTTTCTCCCAGCCTGCCTTCCTGGTTGGTTTCAGCAGCTGCTTCAGTTTTGGTACTGTCTGGTGCAGCTCTGCATGCAGAACACTCTCCCAGACTACAGATCTGTCCCGTTGACCTTTCTGACTCTCCTGACTTGGCAATTTGCCCCACTCAGACTGCTAGAAGCTTCTAACTCTCTCAAATCTGCTCAGATTCACATTTTGGGGGGAATCTGACAGAACTTGTGACAGAGCTCTGGAAAGATGTTGTTTTCATACTGCCATCCTGGCTCTGCCCCCCACTTCAATCATCAGAACTTTAAAGATGAATTATTTTACCTTGCAATTTTTGATAAGAAAGTTTTTTTTTCTTCTGCCATATCTAGCCTGACATGAGCTCTAACTATTAGAAAAGTAGCTTTGAGAACCCAGTGAAGGGATATTTAGGAGAACAAAACTATTATTTGTGAGAGGGAAATCAGCCCAAAATTAATGGCAAGCCCTCAAAAATGAAATTCTAAAACAATTCCCATGAGGAAGAAAAAGGGAGTTATCTGAACTAATGTAGATACCTAAGAAATTAATGTACCAAATTTTATTTTTTTTAAACACAAAGCTAGAGCAGTGTTCTCAAAACTGTTTTTTAATTGTATCCTCATTAGTAAAATATTTTAGCACATTCTTTCTCTTTGTATATATATCAACTTTTTTGTAAATTATGTATAAATGTTCTAATATATTGTTATCTACATTAGCAAGTTTGCACAAAAAAGAAATTAAAATTGATATGCAGATAAAATAGTAATTATTTATTTATGAAACAAGAATAATTTTACTAATACTAAAATTTCATACTATGCTATTTTATTGATAGAAATATAACTGAATATGCTTTATTTCTTTTAAATCTTACTACTATCTTACTAAATCTTACTACTACCATCATATATGATATAGTGACTCAATGGACTGGCTCTAAATTCAGTTTATTTCAATACTTGGTTTTACTGGTTGCCATCACTGAAAAAGATAATTTACAAAAAGGTATAGACACAAATGGAAGATTATCTTCTTCCATTATGATTATCTTCACTGGCTGTACTTATTAAATTATCATCTTTATATTAATGCTATTTGTAATCATAGAAAATGTTATTGTTGACATTCAGCAAGTCTATCTTTTCTAATATCAAACATTTGTTTTAGCAAACTAATTAGAAGATGATAGAATTTCTTTTTTGTAACAAGTAGGTTCAAACTTACTGAAACTCTTTTTGGGGAAGATTTTTAAGTAGGATGCAAAATTTTATTTTCAAATTCTAATTTGAAATTCTAATTCTAAAAAGTGAACACATAGGAGTTTTATGGTATCACATCATTTTCAGCAGTAAAAATGACAAAAAATGGAAATATTTACAAATATGTTTCCTTAAAATGATATATTCATAACATATTTTTTGAAAATGAATTACTTCTTCAGTCATTGTTAAAATATCATCTTTATTTTGAAGGGACAGTAAATGTAGGTGTGTGTGTATGTATACATGTATATATGTACATAATATGTATTATACATATATGTACATGTATATACTATGTGTTTATCTTGTATGTATCATGAAGATGACATCACTTTTCATCACAAAAAGGTCAAGAAAATTTGGAATGCATAGTTTTTATTTTTTAGAAAATATTCATTTTTCATTTTCATCTTTCTCTTTTATAAGATTTTGAGTTCTAAATTTCTCCCCCTCTTTCCACTCCCCCTTCCCCAAGTTGGCAAGCAATCTGATATAGGCTATATATGTATGATGTTAGTAAACATATTTCCACATTAGTCATGTTGTGCAAGAAAAATCAGAAAAGAATCAAAAAAATGAGAAAAAAATAAAAAACAACAGAGAGAGAGAGAGAGGAGAGAGAGAGAGAGAGAGAGAGAGAGAGAGAGAGAGAGAGAGAGAGAGAGAGAGAAAGAGAGAATTGTACTCTTTGATCTGCATTCAGACTCAATAGCTCTTTCTCTGGATGTAGATAGCATTTTCCACATTTAGATCCTTGTATTGCTGAGAAGAGCTAAGTCTATCAAAGTTGGTCATCATATATTGTTGCTGTTACTGTGTATGATGTTCTCCTGGTTCTGCTCACTTCACTTCCAGGTTTTTCTGAAGTTTGCCTGCTCACCACTTTTTATGGAAAAATAGTATTCCATTACATTCATATACCACAACTTGTTCAGCCATTCCCCATTTGATGGATATCTGCTCAATTTCCAATTCTTTGCCAATATAAAAAGAGCTGTTATAAATACTTTTGTACTTTTGGATCTTTTCCCCATTTTTATGATCTCTTTGGGATAAAGACATAGAAATGGTGTTTCTGGATCAATGAATATGCACAGTTCTATAGCTCTTTGTGCGTAGTTCCAGATTGTTCTCCAGAATGGTTGTAACAGTTCACAGCTCCACCAGCAATGTACTAGTGTTCCAATTTTTCCACATATTCTCCAACATTTATCATTCTCCTCCTTTGTAATGTTAGTCAATCTGATAGTTGTGATGTGATACCTCAGAGTTGTTTCCATTCATGTTTCTCTAATCAGTAGTGATTTAAAGCATTTTTATCTGACTAGAGATAGCTTTAAGTGCTTTATCTGAAAACTGCCTGACCATTTATGACTTGTATTATCAATTTGAGTCAGTTCTCTACATGTTTTAGAAATGAGGCCTTCATCAGAAACATTGGTTATAAAAAATTATTTCCAGGTTTTCTACTTCCCTTCTAGTCTTGATTGCATTGGTTTTGTTTGTACAAAATTTTTTAAATCAAAGTAATCAAAATTGTCCATTTCACATTTCACAATTTTCTCTAATTCTTGTTTAGTCATAAAATCTTCCCTTCTCCATAGATTTGACAGGAAAACTATTCTTTGGTGTCTTAATTTGCTCATAGTTTCACCCTCTATGTTTAACTTATGTATCCATATTGATCTTATCTTGGTATCACATTCACTCTAAGCCAGTCTTCCCCTCCAAGCTTGATTTTTTTTTTCTAATTAAAGGGGCCATCCCTTGACTCACTTCTTAAAGAGGTCTATTCACTGAATGGGTATTGCCTCACTCTAGGTGAATATATGAAAAGGCCTTAGCCTAAAAGGGTCTACCATCTCCAGTCATCCTGATGAATATATGGTCACTGGATCCAGATGGCTCTGGAGAAGAAAGTGAGGCTGGTGACTTTACACCGCCCTCCCTCACTCAAATCAAAGTCAACTGCAAGCCATGTCACCATTTCCCTGATGCCATGGTCCTCTTCAAAAATGAAGGACAAACACAATCTTGGTATACAGCATAAGATGTTGGTCTGCACCTAGTTTCTGCCATATTGCTTTCCAGTTTTCCCAGCAGTCTTTGTCAAATAGTGAGTTCCTATCCCAGAAGCTGTAGTCTTTGTGTTTATCAAACATTAGGTTACTATAGTCCTTGACTACTATGTCTTGTGTACCTAACCTATTCCGTTGATCTGGAATATATATTTTTAAAAGAATGTACAATTCTTTTTAAGTTCACCAACTTTCAAGCACTTTGCTAAAGTACTTAACCAGTGATCTGTAAAAGCTGTTCATTATCACTCCCAGCTCACTACTACATGTTTTAAAGATTTTGCCACTTAAAGGCCTTCTTTGTTTGTTTTCTTATAAAATTAACTACATTGAAACTGTAGTGTATCATCTTATATATTACACAATATAATTGTCATAAAGTAGATGTAAAAACAATGTTGCTAGCAGCTGTTGTGGGGGTGAAAGACCAATAACACCAGCACACAGAAGGGCTGCTAGCACAGGTCCTTTGATCTGCTCTTTGAAGGAAAGCAACTCTAAGGGGTTAACAATCTTACTTCAATTAAACATACATATGCCATTCACTTAATTCAGGGTAAAAAGTCATCACCCTGAACTTCAGAGCAAATACAAACTGAAATTACAAACAGATCAACAGACAGGCTTTTATCTGTCTTACCAAATCACAATACATATATAGTTATCAAAGAGAAGAACCAACATCTGGGTTTTCAAAGCCATGGTGGGGGGGAGGGGGGCTGCTTCAATGGCTGCCCAAAGTCTGGTCACCAACACTCTTTCAATGACTGTGCCCCCAAGAGAAAATTCTAAACTCATAGTTTATATACACTTCTTCAGGGTCAAAGGGCATCACAACCATGTGACTCAAACCCATGTAAACTAAATCTTCCCTTGATGTAAGCAGGTCATCAAAGACTCCCGATTCAAAGATCCCTTAGTGCTGAGAAGCACTCCAAAACAAAGACAACAAAAAGTCCACTTTGCTTGCCATTACATTTGAAAGGCAAAACTCATCAAAGGTACTCAATTACCTCAGCATTCCAAAAGAGAAAACAGTAAAAAATTCCCACCCTAATTACCATAACTGTAGGTCATATAGCCAATGAATACAATAATTCTTAAGCAGGAATCATGTTTTTCTGTATATATACTTTCTCTACACACATTGCAAAAATAAGTAAAAATGGACTGATGTTGCTTTCAATTGAGCAGAAAGTTTTCATACAGTGCCATTCTGGAACAAGAATGAGAAAATCTGATTTCAAATCCAGCTTCAGACACTTACTATTTGTGTGACTTTGGGCTAGTCATTTAACCTCTGACTGCCTGGGTTTCCTTGTCTGTAAAAATTAGATAACAATAACTCCTAACTCCTAGAGTTGTTGTGAAAATTAAGTAAGATAATGTTTATAAGTCACTTTGCAAATCATAAAACACTATGTAAATGCTAGGTATTATTATTGTGGTTGTTATTTCATTACATGATTTTAATTAATCAATTTAAATTAATTAATCATTTCTGTATTTGGATATTTTATTGTGTTTTTGTCTAACTGTGAGGAATAAGGAAGCTAGTTTGGCTGAGCAATAGAATGAAAGATGAAGTTTAATGTACCATATGTCTGAGTTCAAGTTGTGAAAGGCTTTAAATGCTAAATGGAAAAGTTCATATTTTATCATAGAATGTACAAAGAGCCAATAAAATACAGTTTATTGAGTACAAAAGTGAGACCCATGAGTTTCTTTAAGAATATATACTCTGACATTTGTGTGGAGGATGGATTATACTGTAGAAATTTGAGATAGGAAGAATATTTCAAAAGCTGTGGGGAGAAAAGAGGTGGGTTTATGAATAAAAATGGAAGTGAGAGAAGGGAAAGATATAGGAGATATTGTGAATTTTAAAATGACAAGATTGGGAAACTGATAGGTTATACGATATAAGCAAATGTGGGGAATCAACGGTGACACTAAGGGTGCAAAGCTGGGTGCCTGGAAAGAGAGTGACAGCCTCCACAGAATTGGGAAATGTCAGAAGAGTGCTGTATTTGGGGAAAAAATGTAATGGATCCGCAGTCAAAATAACCCATCCAAGAATCTGTTTAGCATAGAGACCAGAATAGTTGGGGGCAATATTATTTGCTATTTTCAATAATTTGAGAGTGTGTAACATAAAAAGAGAAATTAGACTTGCATTCCTGCCCTAGAAAACAGATCTAGTGGTAACAGACAGAAGTTACAAAGAAGAAGATTTAGGTTTCAGGAAAGGAAAATCCTCTAACAGTAAAGCTATGAAAAGTATTGGCTGCCTGAGAAGCAGGGGGTTCCCTTTCCATTGAGTTTTTTAAGCAGAGGCTAGTTGAATAATAGTTTGTTATCCCAGATATATTTTTGAGAATTCTGTGGCTCATAGTTTCCAGCTGATGGGGTTTTGATGCTTAGGAGGAAAGAATATAACTTTGAAAAAGAAAATGAAACCAAAATACCTCGTGTGTATCACATCACCCTTAAAATATACCTCACATTCTTATTCATTTCAATCCTTTATCTTTTTCACAGAGCAGAACTCTTGCAGACTGAAACCCAGGACTTAATTATTACTAACTTTGCTCTTAGATATTGCTGAAAACTAATCATTTGTTTAGACCTTGCTTCTGTTTCTGACATCACTCCATGCCTCTTTCTCTTTAGTCAAGTTGTCTACCCCATCTCCAATGTTGGCACATGGCTCCATATTTCTGATCTCTATCTGTCCTGGATCCCTTCTGATATCTTGCCCTTTTTAATGACAAAGGAAGAAACTATTGAGTCCATACCTGTATCCCATATTTCCTAGTCCTTTGCAAGCCTTAGAACACATCTTGTTCAAGAGGCCACACAATATGCATCAGTACAAAAACACAATATGGATCAATATCAAAAGTGTGGTCATTCAAATAATACATTCCTTTTTCATATTAAAAGTATATCTACCTGAGCTACCCAATTGTTCTATCATAATATCTTGAGAGCACACAGAGAACATAAAGGAAAGGTCCAGAAAGGAAGCAAAAACTTCTTTACACTTGATCTAAATCCATAAATTCTTTTGAGGAACTAGCAGAGTCATAGCAAAAATGCTTATAGAATTCCTGGGAATAGAATCATTCTAATAGGCTAAAAATGAAAGAATCAAAGAAGGCTCAATGTCAGAAGTCATCACTAGTCTATTGATTTGTATCATTTTACATCATCACATCATTTTATATGACTTCTTGGACTCTAATTAGATGAATCATTTTTTTAATGAAGGATTAGTTATAACATTTATGTTAAGAAGAGGTCTTGTGCATGGACCAAAAATAGAATATGCTTGGAAGAGAAAATCAATCAACATATTTAATCCATTTCTGGGAAGATTACCCATGAAGGGAGGAGGAGGTGGAAAGACTTATAATTTCCTAGTAACTCCTTGCAATTATGGAAATTTGCCAGCAATAAACATTCCTAATGGGGCCAAATTAAATATCAGGTCACGATCTTCAAACCACAGACTTTTGTTAGTCAAAAGCTACATTTCTTAATTGAATTATCCTTTGACTTTCTTATCTGACCTTCTAGTGAATTTTATTAATAAAGAAGACTTCAAATGGGACAGGGAAGCCCAAAAAAGAGGTTGTACCATCTGAGGAATTTGAACTTCAGTTGTTTAAAGAAGAAAAAAACTGCTTAGAATACTTGAGAATATTTGAAATCCCCAAATTTTTTTGGTCTGAAATAACTTGGCTAATTCTAATAACAAAAACTACATTTTGTTTATAAGGTCTGTTTATCCATATACCTGTTTTGGAAGAAAATAGAAAAAATTCAGTCAATAAACTTAAAATTTTTTCTACTCTATAACTCTTAGTCTGCTTCTGAACTCTGCTTTTGTGTGAGTGATTCCCTCATGGTTGGAATGTGGTCCCTTCTCACTTGTGTCAGAATCACAAATTTCCTTTCAAAACACCATTTAAGGACCACCTCCTAAATGGGGCCATTTCTCATCACTCTAATTATTAATGTTCTCACCCAATTGAAATTATTACACAGTACTTTGTGTATAAGGGTAGCTAGGTGGCACAGTAGATAAAGTACTGGGCCTGGAGTCAGGAAGATTTACATCCTGAGTTCAAATCTGGACTTAGACACTTACTGTGTGATCCTGGGCAAATCACTCAACGCTGTTTGCCTTAGGGCCTCATCTGTGAAGCAAGCTGGAGAACAAAACAGCAAACCACTCCAGTGTCTTCGCCAAAGAAAACTGCCAAATGGGGATGTGAAGAGTCAGTCACAACTGAACAACAATAATACATTTTATTATCATAGTACCTTGCACATAGAAGGTGCTTAAATATCTTGATTATGTATGCACATTGATAATCCGTGATTAATTGTGTGGACCCAAGAGGACATGCATTTCTTAAGAACAGAGACTTTTTTCTTTAGCTCTGTTGCCAGCACCTAGCATGGTATACAGAGCAGGAACCTAATTTGAATTGAATTTGAATAATTTACTTTTATATATGTGAATGTATGTATATGCATTGTCTAAATATAAATAGGTACAACTTGTGAGGCATGGACAGATATGATATCATATGATCTGAGGTCTATCCCATCTTTGCAGAAAGCTGAAAGAAGGCGGCGTTTGAACCAACAGCAGCTTAGATATGGGGGTAAGGCAACCAAGATGTAACATCATAGTAGGGTACTACTACAGAGAAGGGAAGGATGATTTCTACCATTGGGCTCTCATTGCCCTCTCTCCCCATTTTATTTATGTATGTGGGTATGCATACATGTGTAAGTATTTTTTAGGTCAAAATGTGGTATATAATCTGTTTTTTTTCTGCATTTATCCCATAACCATAAAACTTTATGGCATATAATAAATAAGCTGCCTTTAGATAACAAATAAAATCTTTAGTCCGTTAATAGTTGAAAAAGCCAAGGCAAAAAAAAAAGTCAAGACGGCTGACAAATGTAGCACAAGCTATCTTACAGATAACTGTATTTGAATGGTTTACTCTCTTAGGTATGGTTTTCACTCAGACCCCCAAGTAAGTGTGTTCTGATTGTGAGGCTGAAGCTATTTGTTGAATGATGGTCATAGTTCAGTACCCTGCTCCCACATATTAACACCACAAAATAAGATTCCTCTTCGAGAAAATGAAACTCAATAAGAAAAAAGTCCAACAAAATAGTACACATATTTATAACTACTAAACCAGGCTTACAGCATAATACATTACAGTTTCACAAACAATCAATAAGAATTATTGGATATAAAATTACTTTTTGATGACCACTGTGAAAATACAAGCTGTTCAAGTCATTCCTCACACCATTATTGATTTTGCTTAACTTTTCTACTGCATTTTTAAAGGCTTGGTGTCAAGTTTTAAGTCTCCACTCTACAGTAAAATGCTAAGCAAATTCAAGTACACTTGGATTATCCAAAAGGATGAAGGAAAAAAAAGAGGGCTTGAGATTTTTTTATTTCTAATTTTAAGAATAACAGTTTGTGGAAGGCATTTAAAAAGGACACAACCATTGCACTAGAGCAATTAGTCCAGCTTTTTTTTTTGTAAATTTTCACTTAATAGTACTTTTTCCAATTACATGTAAAGACAGATTTCAACATTCGTTTTTGTAAGATATTGAGTTCCAAATTTTTCTCCCTCCCTCCCCAAGAGAGCAAGCAATCTGATATAGGTTACAAATATACAATCATGTTAAACTTATTTCCACATTAGTCATGTTGTGAAAGAAGAATCAGAACAAAAGGAAAAAAAAAACACAGGAAAGGAAAAAAAAAACAATATTATGCTCATGTCTGCCTTCAGACCCATAGCTCTTTCTTTGGATGTGGTTAGCATTTTCCTGCATGAGTCTTGGATAATTGCATTGCTGGAAAGAGCTAAGTCATCATAGTTAATCATTGACAATGTTGCTTTTGCAGTGTGCAATGTTCTCCTGATTTTGCTCACTTCATGCACCATCAATTCATGTAAGACTTTGTGGTGTTAATGTGATTAAAGATCTTCCCAGCCCATTAATCCCCTTACTAGGCCTCAGGTACAGTTAGTTGAAGGAAACTTGATTAGGGAAGGCTTGTTTGTAGGAAGGTCCACACCCTTCCCCAAGAGGTATATTAAGGGTATATATAGTCTGAGGGTAGCTGTTAAGAACTCAGAACTGCAAGGGCTCTCAGAACTGCAAGCTTTCAAAACTGCAGGAAGAGAGGATGCAGGCAAGCAGACAACTAGGATTTGTGAGTGAATGTTAAAAGGAAAGCACCAGCAGAGGGAAAGGTTAACAGGATGGCTTGGCTCCTTGCTGCGATATTGCGTTTTAATTTCCTTACTGTTATAATGAAGTGGGCCTACTGGTTTTGGGATACACTTGCTGCTATGTCGAATTGGAGGTATTAGTCTGGGGATTTGAACCTCTGTTGTCTGAATAAATGTTTTACTTCTTCTGCCTTCTATATGGATAGTCTCTTATATTCTGCAATTCAGGCATATTCATATACAGCCATGTTCATGGTCACCACTGATATTGTGACACTTGTCTTGCAGATACAGACTTTCTAGGATTTTCTGAAATCCACCTGCTCATCATTTCTTATAGAACAACAATATTCCATTACACCCATATAACACAAATTGTTCAAGTATTCCCCAAATGATGGCCAACTCCTCTATCTTATTTTTGCCACCATAAAAGAGGTTCTATAAATATTTTTGTACATGTGGGTCCTTTTCTAATTTTTATGCTCTTAGTGGTATTGCTAGATCAAAGGGTATGCACAGTTTTGTTGACCTTTGAGCATAGTGCCAAATTGCTCTCCAGAATGGTTGAATCAGTTCTCAATTACACCAAGGATGCATTAGAGTTCCAATTTTACCACATCTTTTCCAATATTTATCATTTTCTTTTTCTATCATATTAACCAATCTGAGGCATGTGAGGTGGTATCTCACAGTTGTTTTAATTTGCATTTCTCTAAAAAATAGTGATTTGGAGCATTTTTATATGGCTATTGATAGTTTTGTTTTCTTCATCTGAAAATTGCCTATTCATATCCTTTTACCATTTACCAATTGGGGAATGACTTGTATTCTTATAAATTTGCTACAGTTCTCCATATATTTGATAAATGAGACCTTTATCAGAAACATTGGTTATGGAAATTATTTCCCAGATTTCTGCTTTCCTTCCAATCTTGGTTGTACTGGTTTTGTTTGTGCAAAAACTTTTTAGTTTAATATAGTCAAAATTATCCCTTTAGCACTTCATAATGTTTTCTATCTCTTGGTTGAGCATAAATTGTTCCTTTCTCCATAGATCTGACAGGTAAACTATTCATTGCACTCCTAATTTGATTATGGTCTTGCCCTTTATATCTAAATTGTGTAATCATTTCCAGTTTATCTTGGCATAGGATGTGAGATGTTGGCCTATGCCTAGTTTTCTGCCATACTATTTTCCAGTTTTCCCAGTACTTTTGGCCAAATAGTGAGTTCTTGTCCCAGAAGCTGGAGTCTTTAGGTCTATCAAACAGTAGATTACTATAGGCTTTTACTACTATATCTTGTGTACCTAACTATTCCACTGATCCACCACTCTTTTTGTTAGCCAGTACCAAATAATTTTAATGATTGCCATTTTATAATACCATGTTAGATCTGTTATGGCTAGTCCATAACAATTTTTTTCATTATGTCCTTTGATATTCGTGACCTTTTTTTTTCTTCCAGACAAATTTTGATGAGGGGGGCAAAGCCAAGATGGTTTGAACTTGCCTGAACTCTCCTCAGTTTCCCTCATGAACAACATTAAACAAAGTCTCTAAATGGATTCTGGAGTGACAGAACCCACAGAAAAGATGGAGTGAAACAATTTTCCAGGTTAAGGTAACTTAGAAGGACTTCAGAAAAGGTCTGTATCACTTGAGTAAAAGAGGAGCACAGCAAAGCACAGATTTTGGCATAGCTTTTCAACTTTAATTTTTTTTGAGAGGATTTCTGAGTAGGTATTATAAGCCCTCCATATTTCCCCCAGAAACAAGACAAAATAGCATTTCAGGGCAATCAGGGCACTAAAAATAAGTAAGAGTTGGGGCAGAACAGTGGTCTTCCTGGGATAGTCTCTGAAGAAAAATCCAAAAACCAAGGTTTGTCCCTGTGAAGAATAAACACTGCCAGGCTACTTAAATATAAACAATAAGCAGAAAGCCCTGAGGCTAACTGGTTTGGGAGGTGGCCTCAGATCCAGCCACAGGATCTTTCACCTCCAGGACAGTGTGGGGCAGAGGGCTTCTGAGCCAGGGAAGATTGAGGGAATCTGTGCTGATAAGGATTGCCCTGGGAAAGAAGGAAGGAGCACATGTCCTGTGAGTGCAGAGGCAGTGGGGTGAGGACACCACTGGTTGTGGGCACTTACAGTAAGGCAGAACTATTGGTTTCAGTTCTAAACTAGAGGGGAGAATTGCAGGAGGACTTCAAAAGAGAAGCACCATCTCCCATACTGATGAGGGCCCAGTCTCTGGGAACCCCCTTGAATCTGGAATACAGTCTCTGGGAGCCCCCTTGAACTGTCCTTGAATCTTCCAACTGGATCTGGCCTTCCCCTAAGGCCACAAGCCTCACATTATCATTAGGCCCAAATCTCTACCTAGCCTCACCCTTTATTGTCCAGCTACTTCCCCACCCTTGATATATCAGTATCCATGCCTTCAGCTATTTCCCATCCTTAATTCCATTCTCTAGGTTCCTGGACTCTGACCCCACCTTATCTTCCTTAGACTTCCCCTCAAGACCCTCCCTAAACCCCTCCTCTAGTCACCCCAGACCACCCCTCAATCCCTCCTACAATCTTTGTGTATATAATCTCCATCTTGCCTCCATGAAGGTGCTCAGATTCAATCTAATTCAGTAGGTTGAATCTGGCCCGCTTGTGGAAACAGGCGTCACAAGGTGGGGGGATTTCTTAAGACAGCCTGTTGTGGTGAATCCCTAATAAACTTTGTCTTTTCCCTTGGCTGAGAAGGCTTGAGTCGAATTCTTTCGGCAGGACCCGGTGCGTCAATATTTTGGGGTGCCGACCACCCTCAACCTTAAACCTCTTCAATACCCCAGTACTAGATGTGATTACAAAAAATAAGCTGCTACAAATTTAAAAAAATGAGTAGGCAACGAAGAGAATTCAACTATAGAACTTTACTATGGGAATAGAGACCAGGGGGTCGTCATCAGAGGAGGATATTGAAGCAAAAAAAAAAAAAACAAACCCTCTCCTAACCCCACAAATAATGTCAAATGGCCACCCACCTGTTGCAACAATCTGCTAGCAGCTGCCATAGGGGTGTAAAACCCACCAACAACCAGCACACAGAAAACTGCCAACACAGGTTCTTTGATCTGCTTTCCTAAGGAAAGCAACATTAAGGGGTTAGCAATCTAAGTTTAATCAGAGATACATACATCATTCACTTGGTTCAGGGGAAAAATCCAGCACCCTGAACTTCAGAGCAGATACAAACAGAAATTACAAACATCAACAAACCTTGTCTTATTCAAATCACAATTCATAGTTACCAGAGAAGAACCTACATCTGGGTTGTAAAGCTGGGGCCAGTTGCAGCTTACCCAGAGTCTCAACACTCCTTCCATGAGTGTGCCCCAAAAGTCAAACCCCAAGCTCTCTTCAATAATATCCTGTTCAGAGCCCTGAGGGCTCTGACCTCACCCAGGCTAGGTGTGGGAAAGTTCTCCATCCCCAGTATCACATCATATACAAATCAATGACTCCCAATTGTCTCAGTGCTGAGAAACACTCCAAGACAAAAAGATCCCACTTTATCTGCCCCATTCAAATAAAGACCAGAATCCTGAAGGATACTTAAGAGAAGAACAGCAAAAAGTCTCACTTTAATTACTATTACACCATACAAAAAGAATTCTTAGAAGAACTTTAAAAAGACTTTAAAATCAAATGAGAGAGACTGAGGAAAAATTTTTAAAAAGTAAGAACAACCCAAGATAAAACAAAGAGATTACGAATAAAAAGCCAATGATCTAGAAAAGGAGATCCAGAATCTTAAGGAAGAAAATGACTCCTTGAAAATTAGAATTTGGCAAATGAAAGCCAGTAAAGTTGTAAGAAACCAAGAAATAATAAAACAAAATATAAAGAATAAAAAAAGAAGAAAATGTGAAACATAAGGAAAACAACTAATCTAGAGAACAGATCAAGAAGAGAAAACAAGAATAATCTGACTACCTAAAAGGTGTGCTTAAAAAAAAAAAAAACTTGATACAATAGCACAAGAAATAATTAAAGTGTCCTGAAGTATTAGAACAAGTGGGGAAAGTAGAAAAAGAAAAAGTCCCTCAATCACCACCTGAAAGGGATTCTATGAGGAAAACCTATAGGAATATAATAGTCAAATTTTGAAACCCCCTACTCAAGCAAAAAGTATTTTGAGTAACAAGAAAAAACTCAATTTAAATATGGTGGTGCCTCAACTAGAACCACACAAGACCTAGCAATGGCTACACTAAAAGACCCCTACCTTAGAAAACTATATATAGAAGAGCAAAATAACTGAATTTATGAAAATACATATGAAAATATCATACCTAACAAAGTTAAGCATAATTCTGAAAAAAAAATGACATTTAATGAATTGTAAGGCTTTCCTTTTTTCCTACTTGTATTTTATTACAACAAAATGAACTTAAGAGAAAATGAGAAGTATAAGATCCAAGAGAAATATAAGGTACATATCAAAGACTGATTGATTATAAGGGACTCAGTAAGAATAGACTGCTTGCCTTTTGTATGAAGAAATGTCAAATGAATGTCTAAGATTCATATTAGTAAGTGAGTAGCCATAAGAAGCACTGGAGTAGACCTGAGTATTCTATGATTTTAAAAAGTAAAATTTTTTAGAAACAGGTCAAAAGATTAATTATTTTATTTTATTTTTTCTTTTCTGTTCAGGGACTTGGGTAATAGGGAGACATTTACAATTCTAAACATAATAACAAGGACATTTGTTAAAACATGAAGCAATATACTATTGACTTTTGAAAATAGGTTAGTCTTTTCTGTGTTCACTTATTTGTCAATTCTTACTGAATAATATTTTATGGGTAGTTATAATAGATCTGCAGATTACATGATGTTTATTAGAGGTACATAAAAGGGCATAGACAAGAAGGAAGAGAAAAGGCATATCTGAAGTCTCCCCCAAAACCCCTCCAAATACCTTTAAATAATGCCATAAAACAATTTCTGGAATAGCATAACCCACAAAAGGATGGAGTGAAATAATTTTCCAGCCAAAATAATTATAAGGTCAGTAGGAAAGGTCTGTTGCACCTGTGTAAAAGTGGAGCACAGTCCAGCAGAGAGTGCACCAGGATAGATCTAGCCCCAGCAAACTAAAAGTAGGCCTTGGGAATCATAGAATCAGCAGCAGCAGCAGCTGCTGCTTCCAGAGCTCTATGCACATATATGATAAGGTGGCTGAACAACTAGTCAGAAAAAGAAAATAGGGGACTCTTTTTTTAGCACTGAGGTAGGATTCTGTTGCTTTGTCCATAGTTAAATCTGGGTCACAGTCCTGGGTGGAAGACCTAGGGTTAAGAGGAGCACTAGTACACCAGAGCTTGCAGCCACAGTGGAGCAGGGACCCTCATCAGAGTTCCAGGGCAGAAAAGAATGCTTTTGGTCACTCACAGAGCAGAGCATAGATCAGAAGTATAGTAAACACACCTCTCTTGAGATCATACCACCTTGGAAGAACTGAAAATTTGCAGGACCCTAGGAGTATATATAAAAACAGCTGCATAAAACTGATGAATCTTGCAACAGTTTTCCCTCCACTCTGGAAGGACAGCCCTACTTTAACAAAGAGTTAAACTAGAAATATAGGCTAGGAAAATGAGCCAACAACAGAAAAATAAATTCTGACCACAGAATATTATTATGGTGACAAGGAAGAACAAAACACACTGAGAAGAAGATAACAATGTCAAAGCTCCTGTATCTAAAGCCTTGAAGAAAAAAAAATTACTCTCAGGCCAAGGAAGACCTGAAAAGGGATTTTGAAAATTAAGTAAGAGAGATAGATGAAAAAGTGGGAAGAGAAATGAGAGTGAGGCAAGAAAATCATAAAGAAAATGAGTCAACAGCTTGGTAAAGGAGACAAAAAATACTGGAGAAAATAATACCTTAAAAAACAGACTAGACTTCCAGGAGCCAAGATGGCAGCATAAGCATTAAATCCCTGTCACTGTCGCATACTGACCTCTAAAAAAACAAAAAGAAATAGCCCCCCCAGAACAGATGCTGTTCTAGGGAACAGCAGAACCAGCCAAAAGATGGGGTGGATCTTTTAGGCCAGAAACCTTGAGGTTCAGCAAGAAAAGTCTATTTCACTCAGGTAAGAAGAGAGCTCATTCTAGGACAGGAAGCATCCAGCAAGCTGGCATTAAGCCCCATCTCAGCAAATCAGCAGGAGATCCTGAGCTCCAGGGTGGTGGAGTAGACAAACACCAACAACAGGACCTCACATTTACCTTAGCATAGCCAAGGGAATGCAGCAAACTCCATCTCAGAGGAGAAAGGGCAAGCACATCAGCAGAGCCCTGGGCAGGCAGGTGTCCTCCAGCATAAAAAAAACACTGACTATAGAGAATTATTATGGTAACAGGGAAGAACAAGGCACAAATTCAGAAGAGGACAACATTGTCAATATACCTACAGCTGAAATTTCAAAGCGAAATACAAATTGGTCCCAAGCCCAAAAAGCCTTCTAAGAAGAGCTCAAGAAGGATTTTAAAAGTCAAATAAGATAAATAGAAGAAAAATTGCCAAAAACTGAGAGGTATGCAAGAAAGGATCAACAATTTGGAAAAGGAAGGATGAAAATTTTCTGAAGAAAACAACTACTAAAAAATATAACTGGAAAAAAGACTTTAGACTTCTGGGAGCCAAGATGGTGGAATAAGCAGTAAGCCACTCTCACTCTCCCTTACTGACCTCTAAATATGCAGAAAATATTGCCCCCAGGGGAAAAAAATACCTGGAACAGCAGAGCCAGAAGAAACACGGGGTGTAGCAGTCCTTTAGCCTCAGAGGCTTGGGGGATTAAGAGGAAAGGCCTCTCTCATTCTGGCAGAAGGGGAGCAGTACAGAAAGGGAGGCGTGCCAGCAACCAGTAGCAAGACCTACCTCAGCAAATCAGCAGGAGATCCTGAGCCCCAGGGTGGTGGAGCAGGAAGCACCAAACCAGGACACTCCACATGCCTTGGGACAGACGGGAACCTGTAGATTTCAGCTTGGAGAACCAGTACATAAGCCTTTGGGCGGTGTCCTGCAGCACACAAATCTCCCTGTGCTTTGGAATGGCCCCAGGGGAGCAAGGGTCCTCCAGCATCCAGACTCTCCCCTCTCCCCCACAACACAGACATTGAAAGCTTCAAGGTAGCCTTGTGGAAACACAGAAAAACCTCACCTGGCCTCAGAAACCACCACAAGCTCAGCACAGATAAGCTGCCAGACATCTACAGCACCCAGCCGCCAGCACCTGAGGCCCCAACACAAAAAGCCCCGGGGCCCCCAGAATAAGAAGCCTGGAACTGTGCCCACAATGCTGTAGCAGTAGAGCTCAACTTTAAAAGCTAGGAAATAGACAAACATCAAGAGCAAAAAGCAGAAATGGGAAATGACCATAGATTCTTCCTATGAGGACAGAGAAAATCAAAACACAAATTCAGAAGAGGACAACATTATCAAAGACAAAACCTCCAAGGGGAATAGGAACTAGTCTCAAGCCCTAAAAGCCTTCTTGGAAGAGCTCAAGGATTGTAAAAGTCAAATAAGAGAGGTGAAAGAAAAATTGGGAAAACAAATGAGAAAGTATAAAAGGTAGGACAAAAACTGGCTGTAGAAAACAATTCCTTAAAAAAAAAAAAAAAACAATTGGCCAAATGGAAGAAAAAAGTGCACTGAAGAAAATAGCTCCTTAAAAAATAGAATTGGTCAAATGCAAAAGGGACAAAACTCACTGAAGAGAAGAACTCCTCAGAAAGTAGAATTGGCCAAATGGAAAAGGACATACAAAACCTAATGGAAGAAAACAATTTCTTAAAAATTAGAGTTGGGCAAGTGAAAGCTCATGACTCTATGAGACATCAAGAATCGGTCAAACAAAATCCAAAGTATGAAAAAATAGAAGAAAACATAAAATACCTCTTTGAAAAAAACAACTCACCTAGAAAATAGATGCAGGAGTGATCATTTAAGAATTATTGGTCTATCTGAAAGTCATGATGAAAAAAAGAGCCTGGACAAGATCTTTCAGGATAAATTAGTCATCCAAAGAATCCGCTGATCATCTCCTGAAAGAGATCAAAAATTGAAAATGCCAAGGAATAATATGCCAAAGAATAACCAAATTCCAGAATTATCAGGTCAGGTTTGTTTTTTTTGGGGGGGGGAAGTGGGGGAATTGCTCATGGCTCTTTTGACATTGTTGTAACCTGAATTTGTGTCTAGATCATCTCTGTCACCATCATAACTTTCTATGGTTAGATTTTTTTGTCGTTGTTTTTTGTCCTTTCTCCTTTCTTTTAATTTTAAGCTTTGCACCCGGGATGGAAGGAGCACTGTCTCAGTCTTCTTATGCCAGGGGCTGCATTTTCTGGCTGTTTATCTGTTGCTGTATCAATGTTGCCCTGAGGCCAAAGGCCTTGTGTCTGGTGTTGTCATTTGCCTGCTCTACCACACAGAAATTCAAGATCTCCCTCTGGTTTCCTAAAGAGGGCTTCCTACTTACTTGTGAGGACACTTCTTATCCTGTACTGTGCTCCCCTTTTACCCAAATAAGATAAACCTTTTTTGCTGATTGTCGACATTTCTTGGGCTCAAAGATTGTTTCATCCATTCTTTCTGATCGTTCTACTATTCCAGGATTTGTTTTGGGGCAATATTTTATGGTTGTTTGGAGGTGAATGTGGGAGAATTGTGGCAATTTACTGCATATTCCACCATCTTGGATCCCATTCTCACATTTTATTTTTGATAGTAAATAAACTACTCTCTTCCTGATGCCACTAGAATCCATTTCCCACCACAAGGGGGATTTCTGTTTCATAGCCACCCCTTCAAGCAAGATCCTGCTTCTACACACAAAAAGGGGGAGAGATTTAGGACATCATTAAAAACTGATATTTTTGGATTACTGAATGTTGCTAACTTTACATTCTTCAATATCTTAGCAAAGAGCTAGACAACATCAGAAAACTTTACATTCAGCACTATTGAGCCTAATGAGAGTTGAGCACCTGAACAAGATGATAGATTTGACTTTTTATGTTAATATCATGAACCTTCAAGCACATTCCAAGCTTTTTTGAATATAGTCAATACTGAGGGCCTTATGAAAGTAATTTAGGCTGGACAAAGGCTAGAAAATGCTTTTTTGCCTCATCCATTTCTTGCAAAGGAATCTTTTATCTAATGCACTCCTTTGAAGATGATGGAATCACTCACAACAAAGGAATTGTAGATCCTGTTTGAGACAGAAATGATATACAAAGAACTTCAGCTTAAAAATGAGGAAATAATTATGCCAATAATAGATAAGCTAGAAAAGGTGACTTGAGAGGAGACCAGAAATTGAAAATTAGTATAACATGATGTGCAAAATTAAAACTTAGGTAATAGATCAAAGAAATCAGTATGCTTCTATCTTGATTGGAATGAAAAAGAGAATGAATTGTTGAATAAATGTATGCTTCTGACTTCAAAACCAGTTATCTACCGGGCTAACCTTTCAAAAATGAACTATATTGAAAAGAAAAAACAAATAGTTAATAGAAATTAAATAGTGGGTGGACTAGCAAGATCTAGGTGCCTTGGTCATTCCTTTTAGTGGGATCTTGAAACTTAAGTTGCAAGAAATTAATGCTGAGGAAAAGCAGAAATATTTGGAAACAAACACGACAAAAAGGTCTTTCTAAAAGATCATTAAAACTGACTATGTAGCATTCCAACCAGAATACTTTTTCAAAACAGGCCTTGATAAAGTACCTGCTTCAGGAACAGGCCCAATGATCCTCAAACAGAAGAAAAAAAAATTTGAAAAAAATTTCTTGAGCAAACTTTTTGTAAAAATCAATCAGTTTTGGAAGGTGATTCATTATGTCTAATGTGATGAAATAGAAAGATTTTAAAGACTGAGGTTCAGAAAATATTGTCAAGGCTGCTAGGAAATACAAGTAAAACTGCATAGTTAAAGATGGAGGTATCTTCTTTATATGCAATAAACCTCAACTATCTAAGAAGAAATGACTTAAATATTGCTCACTGTTCAGAAATAAGTAGTGCTATTTAAAAGAGTCAAAGGAATTTGTATTTGGGTAAAAATAATTGAAAAGATGAAGACACAAATACCTTTGTAATCATATATTCTAGCAAATAAAAATAAAGAAGGATTTTTTGAGGGGGAAGGGGAGACTTTGGGAAGGGTATAAAATACATTATATAAAATAAAAAGAGATATCCTTGGAATATCCTGGAACCATCCACAGGAACATCCTGGTTGTGCTCCTGTTCTTCTTTGTCTCCACCCACACTTTGGTCACCCTAAGGCGGTATTTTAACTCTTTTGTGCAGGAAAATCTTGAGAGCTTGGAATTTTCTGACCTACTCCACCATCTTCCCAGAATTGTCTCCTCTTAATTCTGCTTTTTAAGGCATTCTTCTCCTGATTGCCCTTTGGACATTTTTTGCCATTTAGGTTAGCCTATTTTTAAGCTGTTATTTTCTTCAGTATTTCTGGGGTCTCCTTTAGCAAGCTGTTGACTCATTTTTCATTATTTTCTTGCATCACTCTCCCTGATACTCTACAATAGGAGGACAAAATAGAAAATGAAAGAATCCACCAATCACCTCCTGAAAGAGATCATAAATTGGAAACTTCCTGTAATATCATAATCAAATTGCAGACCTTACAGATCAAGGAGAAAATATTTCAAGCAACCAGAAACAAAAATTTCAAGTATCACACGGAGTCACAGGATAACAAAAGATTTAGTGCTTTTACATTAAAGGCAATATTGGAGAGCTTGGAATATGATATTCCATAGTGCAAAGGAACTAGGATTACAACCAAGAATCACCTACCCAGCAAAACTGAGTATAATACTTTAGGGGGAAAAAATGGATATTCAATGAAATAGAGAACTTTCACACATCCTTGATGAAAATAACAGAGCTGAATAGGAAATTTGATTTTCAACTGCAAGACTCAAGAAAAGCATAAAAAGGTAAACAGGAAAGGGAAACCTTAATGGACTTAATAAGGTTAAATTGTTTATATTCCTACATGGGAAGACGATACTTGAAACTGACATGCACTTTCTCATGATGAGGGAAGTTAAAAGGAGTATATATAGACAGAGACCACAGGGTTGAATTGATTATGAAGGAATGATATCTACAAAAAGGAAAAGTAAGGAATGAGAGAGGAATGTACTAGGAGAAAGGGAAATAGGTAAAATGGGGTGAAATATCTCACATAAAAGAGGCAAGAAAAAAGCTTTTACAGTAGAGGAGAAGAGGGGTAACATCAGGGGGAGTGAGTGAACCTTACCCTCAACAGAACTGGCTCAAATAGAGAATAACATTCCACTGGGTATTAGAAATCTCTCTTACCCTACAGGAAAATAGGAGGAGAGGGGGAAAAAAGGATAGTGATAGAAGGGAGAACAGATTGGGGAAAGGGGTAGTCAAAAGCAGATCACTTTTGAGGAGGGACAGGTTGAAAGAAAAGGAGAATAGAGTAAAGAAGGCTATAGGATCAAGGGAAATACAGTTAGCAATATTAAGTATGAAAAAAATGAAGCAAGTTTCACTGATTAAGGCCTCATGTCTCAAACATAGAAAACTGAGTCAAATTTATAAAAGTAATCACCATTCCCCAATTGATAAATGATCAAAATATGTGAATATTTTTTCAGATAAATTTACCAAAGCTATCTATAGCCATATGAAAAATATTCTTATTCAGTATTGATTGGAGAAATGCAAATTAAAATGATTCTGAGGTACTTCTTCACACCTATTAGATTGGCTAATAGGTCAGAAAACATGAACAACAAATGTTGCTGTGGATGTGGGAAAAAATGATACATTAATGCATTGTTGGTGGAGTTGCAAACTGATTCAACTATTCTGTAGATAAATTTGGAACTATGCCCAAAGAACTGTTTTGGCCTAGCAATACCACTACTAGGTCTATCTCCCCAAAGAGATAAAAACCAGAAAGTAAAAGGACCCATATGTACAAAAATATTTATAGCAGCTCTTTTCTGGGGGCAAAGAATTGGAAATTGAGGGGATGCCCATCAATTTGGGAATGACTGACCAGATTGTGTTACGTGATTGTGATGTAATACTGTTGTGCTATGGGAAATGGTGAGTGGGATGCTCTCAGAAAACCCTGGAGAGAGTTGCATGAGCGGATGCAAAGTGAAATATGCCGCATATAAAGTAACACCAGTGCTGTGGGATGTGAATGATTGGGCTATTCTTGGCAATGCAGTGAGCCAAGTCAATTTTGATAGACTTATGGTGAAAGATGCTATCTGTCCCCAGAGAAGGAACTGCTAGTATCTGAATGCAGATTGATTCATACTCTTTCCACTTTCTTTGCTTTGGGGGTTATGTTTTTGTTTTTGTTGTTTGGGGTTTTTTTTGGAGGGGTTATCTTTGTTTTCTTTCACTACATGACTACTAAGGAAACATTTTACATGACTACACTTATATGGCCTGTGTCAAATTGCTTGCCTTCTTATGGGGTGGGGGAGAAAATTTGGAGCTTGGGGTTTTGAGAATGAAGGTTGATGATTGTTTTTGCATGTAACTGGGGAAAAATAATATAATACATAAATGTTTTTTTAAAAAATTACTTTTTAAAAGTTAAAAAATAACTGTAACTATTTAGTAAATATTTATTTATTTAAAAGTAGAGTTGGAATACAGAAATATATAAAGTAAAACAAAAACAAATGTTTCAACTCTTCTCACTTTATTTCCCCTTAGTAAGTAGTCATAATTTTAGTGACATTCAACACCCTTAGACCAAAGCACTTTTTCATTCTTATTTCTGGTCATTCCTCTTCTTGCCATGTATATTAACACCAAACTGATTTAGGTGCTATTTCTCCAACTCAGCATTCCCTTTTTACAAAGTATTGTATTTACTCTTCATGAACTCAGTATTTTATATTCTATCATTTGCATTTTTGGAATATCCCAGCTTCTTAACATCATTCAAACCTCAACTCCTTAACTCCATTGTCACTGCATTTCTTGATTCCATTAGTTGGTAGTGCTCCTTCCCACCTCCAATTATCATGCATATATTTATCAGTGTATAGATGGTATTTCTCCAGTAGAATACAAACCACTTCAGTTTAAGAACTGCATTTTTAGGGTCTTTATGTCCCTATTAACTAGCACAATACCTTGTGCATAGTAACTATTTAAGAAATGCTTATAAAGTTGGATTGGATTATGGAGAAAGTATGGATTATAGTTACCACCTCAATACTTCTCAGACCAGTTCTTCCCCCCACCAAAACTGAGCATTTAGTTAGGCCAAAATAATATGTCATTTGAAGATTCTATAAAAGTTTTGCTTACTTAAAAGAATCTTTGAATGAAATGTGCATGCCTGCATTCATGCATGTGTGTGGGGCGGGGCGGGGAGGTATGTGCTTGCTTTTCCTTGAACAAGGTACTCTCTCTCCCAGTTCTCTGAGGTTTCACTAGCTATCACCCATGCCTGTATTTCTCTCTCTCCATATTTCTGTCTTGTGGATTCCTTGGCTCCCTTCAAATCCCAGTGCAAAATGCCAGTTTCTGAAGGTAGCTTTTCTTGATTCCTCTTAACCCTAGTGACTTTCCTCTGCTGATTATCTCCAATTTATTCTGGATACATTATGTTTAGACATAGTTGTTTGCAGGTCATCTCCTCAAGTAAATTTTTATCTCCATAAGAGTAGGGACTGTTTTTTGTTTGTTTGTTTGCTTTTAATATATTTTTGTGCATCCCCAGTGGAGAAGTGACTGACACACTGTAAGCACTTGCTGTTTGTTGACTGACTGATGAAGGAGGGAATCTATAATTATTTCCAAAAGCAGAAACCTTGATATATTTCAAAGCAATTAGACTAGGAGAGGTACCTGAGACTCAAAGACAGCAAATGATTTGCTCATAATTATATAGCAAACAAGTATCAAATCTGGGCATGTATTCTGGACTGGATTCCAGATTACAAATCTCTCTAAACTGTCTCAGCATTAAAAGCAGAATATTCCATTCAAATGCATTTGTCTCAATATTAAACTCTCAATATTGAATAGGCTATTGTATAGATTATATATAAGCCAATTACCATAATATGGAATGCTTATTCATTCATTCATTCATTGAGTAGCAATGACACAAAGACAGAAATAAATCTTCATCCAAGAATGATTATATATCACAGATGTTTATTTTCCTTCCTCAACTGAATGTTTTGGCATTTTATACGTAGCCTGAACAGCCTAGCAAATATGGCAATATATGAATTTGTGTGAGTGTTTTGACATGCATTTGTGTTTTCATTTGTGTGAGGAATTCCTTGTCTGGAACATTTTTTCCACCAATCCAGCTGGACAATTCTTCTGGGTTGCTTTTAGAGAATCAACTAGGTCGCTAAGAAGTTAAGTAACTTGCCCATGGTCACATAGTTAGTTCAAAAGGAAGAACTTGACCTAAATCTTGATAATTCCAAGGTTGTCCACCTTTCTAAAATATTGCACTGCCTCGCATTTTTTAAAAGGTAGAAAAGAAGAACATGGGAAATAGATCTCGTGTATAACTGAAACAAGATGTGCCTTATATGTTGTGGATATTCATCTGATAGTTATTGGTTTTGGTTGTCCTTTTCTACACTGAAACATGGCAAGATACCATTTCATAACTAGATACAATCTTAGACATAATAATATAGAACAATATATAGAACGATGCCCTTATTTTACATATGACAAGAATGAGCCTATGGAGAAATAGGTAACTAAATCAAAACTGCATGGTGTTGTAAGATATGAATTGAACTTATGGTTCCATAGAAAATATGTGATATATGCAATACATATATTTGCTGCCTGATGGAGGAAAATAGGTTACAGGAGGATTGTTGAGAGAGGAATGTTGACTTACACTTCACTCAACAGGTTGTGGGGCCTGCTCATCAAGATATCTAAGGGTGAACATCTCCTTCCTTTGAACACTTTGAATGAAAATCCAGGAATTGTCTCTTTTGTGTACACAACCCCAAAGACCTGAGGAAAACTTCATTCCACAACATTATCTTGTATATCGGGACTCTTCTTATGTTAATGATAAAGGAAACTTCCACACCCTGAGAACATCATTTGAGGAAATTCCTTTTAAAAATTTTATGACTTGTCAAAATAGAAAGGAAATGAGAATGGGGATGGGGATGGTACCTGAAATGTGAAATGCAATCAGAGGCAGAGACCCACCTGGGTGGCTTTTAGGACAGACTGCCAACCCTGTAATTCTGGGTCAATGGGAGCAGGGGAGGGAAATATGATTTGGGACAGGGCCTTAAACAGAGGTGCCTCTGTAAGAACATGAATAAATGCCTTCCTGGATTTATTACTTAATATCTTATTCTTTCCTAGCACATTTCTCACAGTATTATAGTTAAACGGCAAATAGTTAACCACAAAGAAAATATTTAATTTTTATGCCAAAATAATTACCAGTGAACTTAAGGCATAGCTATAAATAAGTAAGTTTCAATTTTTAAAATGAGTTAATGGAGATGAGATAAAGACAAAGGCATGTATGCTACCTCCGAGGAAATCAGTTAGCTTTGCATATCATTGTACCCTATGTTCTAATTCCAAATGACATGAACTGTTTGTAAAAATAAAAAAAGAAAAGAGCCTGCCAAATTCCATTTAGGATACCTTCCAAGTCACTTAACTTCTGTTTGCCTCAGTTTCCAGGAAAATGGGGATAATAATAACCACGACCTCCCAGGGCTATTGTGAGGAACAAATAAAATAATAATTGCAGAGTGGTTAGTACTATTGTTGTTGTCATTTAGTAAGTACTATATAAATGTTAGCTCTTATTAGTTATGATTATTATTATTATTATTGTAATGATTAATACTTAGAATAGTGAAATTCAAAACAGAGAAAGAAAACTATAAGCCAATACCCCTAATGAATATTAAATGCAAAAATTTAAGAAAAATATCAGCAAAAGAATTTGGGGCTATATTAAAAAACTATAAGTGATGACCAGGCAGAATTTATGCTAGGAATTGAGGGATGGTTTAATATTAGGAGAACAATAAACACAACTGACCAGGTTAATAATCATAGCATCGTATGTTTTTTCAATTGATGCAGATAAAGCTTTTTGCAAAATGTGAAACCCATTTTTGTTTGAAAAATAACTAAAAAATATAGGAGTAAATGTGTGTTTACTCACCATCATGAAAAGTATATTTCTAAAACCAAGAACTAGCACTCTACGTAATAGGGGAAAACTAGAGCTCTTTCCAATAATATCAAGAATAAAGGAAGTGTGTATATTGACTCATTGTGGCATACAGTAAGAAATGTGTCCTGCAGGAATAAGATAAGAAAAAGAAATTGAGGGAACAAGGACAGGCAAAGAAGAAACTTTTTTTTTCAGATGATATGAGAGTACACTTAAAAAATTCTTGACAATCAACTAAAATTAGTTAAAACAATGATCTCACCAAAGTTGTACAATATAAAATGAATCCCCACAAATCACTGGCATTTCTTTATAATACCAATAAAAACCAGTAGAAAGAGAGTGTCCATTTAAAGTAACCTTGCAGCATATAAAATAGCTGGGAGTCTATCTGCAAGATATGAACAAAGGAAGGGAAAGGGTACAAACATTTATCTGTCATCTACTATGTGTCAGACACTTTGCTAAGTCCTTTACAATATTATCTTATTTGATCCTTACAACAATCCTGCAAAGTATGTACTGTTATTATCTGCATTTTATATTTGAGGAAATTGAGACAGACATTTGTTAAGTGACTTGCCTTGCCTTGGGTCACGTAGCTAGTAAGTCTATAAGGTTAGATTTGAACTAATGTCTTCCTAATTCTAGGCCCAGAATTTTATACAATGTACCAACTAGCTGCTTCTGAAGTTTATTCATAAAGGAATAAACTTTAAAATACTGTTTACAAAAAGGGTAAAGGAATCCTTGGATGGAAAACATCCTTTCTGTCAGACTTGCCCTGTCCAAATCACTCTTGGTAATTTCAAGGGAATAAAGTTAAACAGAAAAATTTTGTCTTTTAGCTTTCAACCTTTGCTCTCCAGTTGAAGGAGCCACATTGGCTATCTTGTTGTTTCATCAAGCTACACTCAATAAAAACTTCTTTTATCATTAGAAGTCTGATTCCAAGGGTTATGCTGCCCAAGAAATCTCCATTCTCTGGCTGATGGCTAGTACCTGAAATATCCTACCAAAGAAAATTTCTTTTCCTCTAACTAGTTTGGTTTGAAATTGTGGAACATTGCGCTTAAACCTCCCTCAAACTATATGTGCAAACTTGAGTCTGCATCTTCCATGAACTTTGGCCTGGACTCTTGCTATTTTGTCCCTCAATTCTTGGGATGAGAAAACCCACTATCAGGATCTGTCCTCTGTTCAATGTGGCAAAAAAATATTGTGAATAAGCACACCTGACTTCCATATGTTCCTGCCCCAAAATAGTCATTAATGATTACTGAGGGACGACCCTTTGAGCACAGTTTTCCCTACCACAGCAAAATCTAGGTCCATAGTGTTGCACTGAACCTTATCCTCCAGATAGAGAAAAAATATAAAAGAGCTGAACAAATCTTTTGGCTCATGCATTGGTAATTGTGGTGGGACTTTTTTTTTACTGGTTTTTTTTTCTTTTGGAGCATTGTTGTCATCAAGTGCCTTTTATGAGTCTGGCCTTTGTTTCTTTGATTAAATCAGGAGTTTTCCATGACCTTCCTGCATCAAGGGAAAGCCTAGTTCACATTGGAAGTTTGGAGTTTGCATGACGATGACACCCTTTCACCCTGAACAGGGTATAAACTCAGAGGTTAGCATTTTGTTTGAGGCTGTCACTCACTGGAAGAGTGTCATGTAATTTGACCAGATGACACTCTGAGTAGCCACTGAAGCCCCCGGGCTTGAAAACCCAGATGTTGGTACTTGTTTGGTAAGTAAGTACTGAAATGTTTGACAGAAAGCTCAGAAAGCCCGTCTACTAATTTGTGTTATTTGATCTGTTGATATTTTCTGTTTGTGATTTCTGTTTGTATTTGCTCTGAAATTCAGAGTGCTGGCTTTTCCCCCTGAACTAAGTGAATTGTATACGTATGTTTGATTAAAGCGAGACTGTTGACTCCTTAAAGTCGCTTTCCTTAGAAAAGCAGATCAAAGAGCCTGTGCTAGCAGCCCTCTTGTGTGCTGATGTTATTGGCCTTACACAGCCACAGTAGCTGCAAATAACATTGTTACAGTTCACTTTTACGGACAGTACAGAGAGATGGCTCTTCCCATAAGGGCTCATACTTCCATGAGTTTTAGTGCCAGTCACTGGGAGCAAATCAGGAGGTAGGTAGGTATGTTGATCAAGTAATTCAAGGAACTTGCCTAATCAGCTATTGTACAATATGACAGGCTCCTGCTCAAATCAAGGGAATGAACTCATAGGCCAAAGAATTGATACAAAGTAGCTTTCGTATAAGAACTAACATAGGCTACTATTAAGAGTGTCTTAGATCCTCAGAGAGGTTGTCTGGAGAAACTCATCAAAGAGCGATTGAACCTTAAATATACAAAATAAAGCCACCCACATTCTGCAAAATCCATACATCTCCTACCTTAAACATGGAAAAATATACACAAACAATCGGAGTGAAAAGCCTCATTCAAATCAGGTTGCAACAGGAATAGGTGAAATGAGAAATATTAAGCTTCGAAATGGAAAAACAATATATAGTTAAATGAAAATGAACATGCACCAAAATGTAGTTTAAAGAGGAAAGCATATATGTGTGTATATATATATATATATATATATATATATATATATATATATATATATATATTCTATAGTGCATCTATGTATTAAAATTAATTAAAAGTAGTTAGAGTAAGACTATGTATGAGATTTTAAGTTCCCGTGAAACTTGGCTCTGAGTTATTGATTTAGAGAAGATGCACTCTATACACTTTGATTAAGTGATGATATATTAAACCTTTTCGTAATGAGATCAGAAATAGCCACCCTGTAGCATAAACTAAAGAATTTAAACCATTATTAATTGAACCTCTTCATACATATGGTACACCCATTTGCTGGGAGAAATTTTATTGAGTGCCTAGATTAATTTATTTCAACTTGGGCAAGATGGGCTTCAGTTTTCACTCTGACTGTGACCAACTCATTTTGTAAGCCTCATTTTCCTCATCCGTATAGTATGCAGTGAATTTTCCTCATTCGTGGGTGTATGAATAACTGATATGTAGATATAATATTGCTTTAAAATTTAAACCTTAAAGTAATAAAAACCTTTTTTTGTGGAGTGGGAAGAGTGGTACACAGAAAAGAGACCTGGAATCAGGTTAGAGTTAGAGCTTTACTTCTCACACCTTTTGATTGTGTGACCCTGAGAAGCATTCCAGTACTCTAGGCAACTCCTAAGACTACAAGTGGCAAAGAAGTTTCCAAATCTATACTAAAAGAAAGATTATCTTCATCTGGGAGTTTCCCATATCAATGAATTACAAATCCAACCCTTATTCTTAATTGTATAATACCTGAAGGTTTTGCAAGCTGCTTTATGTGTATCATTGTATGTGATCCTCATGAAAAGCCTATGAAGTAGATCCTATTGTAATCTCTGTTTTACAGAAGAGGATACTTGGACTACAGTAGGATGTGTTTTGCCTAGGGTCACTCAATCAGTGTTTCCACAACTAGCAGCTTCTGTTAGGGTGTAAGATTCACCCACCGCCAGCGCCCAGAAAGCTGCCAACAGCACAGGTTCTTTTGGTCTGCTTAACTAAGAAAAGCAAGGTGAAGAGGTTGACAAGCTCACTTTAATTCAGCGTACAAATATCATGCACTTAGTTCAGGAGAGAAGGCCAGCACCCTGAACTTCAGAGCAACATACAAACAAATTATAAACATCAACAGACAGACCCAATACAGATTCATAGTTACCAACATCTAGGTTCAGCCCAGGAGCTCAGAACGAGGGCTGGCCCAGAGTCACGTGCCACCACTGCTGTAGGGAGGAGCTCCAGAGAACAGACAACCAACCCCTGGTTTTATATCTTTTTCAGCATCAGGGATGAGTCACACATGGGACTCACCCATGTGACCTAGAATGGTCACAAAGAGGTGACTTAAACCCACTGTGGTCTAAAAGCCTCTGCTCTCCCAGACTTGTAAACTAGGCCCTCCCTGGAGATAGCCCCACCTTGGGCCCCACCTTAGTTGCCAATCCACACCCACATAGGTTTTATACCTAATAGGGGTTTGGGCCTGGGGCTTAGCACTTAGTAAGGCTCAATGAAATACAGTAAATTACTCAAATGGAACCAAAGCCAAACTATTCAAGAGCATTTGTTGAACTAAGTGCTAAGGAGCCCATTTTGCCTACCAACACAATTAGTAACAAATCCAGTCTTCCCGATTCTAGGTCTGTCATGTCATCTATTATGATGCGTAAATTATACACAACAAAGATTGAATTTGAGTTAAAAAAAATGAAGAACAGAAAAGGAACACAACTGTTCCAGGTAAAGTATTGCTTTTTCTTCCTTTAAATAAAACATGATACTTTTACTTTATGCAGAAAACCATAGTTATCTTCATTAGAATTTTGTCTAAACCTACACTTGAAGGAATCTTTAGGAAGAGTGTGAAAAAAACAAAGGAAGTGAGAATTCTTTTGCTTAATAAAATCTTGTCTTCATGAGCCCAGGCTATTTAAAAAGTTTTAGATTTAGGCCTCTGTCCTAAATGGCTCTCTCCTTGAGTGGAAAAAAATGAAAAGGTGCACAGTTTATCACAGCACTACCAAGATCCTGGAGAGGTTTCCTTTGTTAGGGCAAGATTCCTTAATCAGAGGTTATTTTGCTTTGAGGAACACTTTTCTCTGAGCTTTTTTTTTCTCTCTCACGGTTTCCTGTAATCTTCATCTAGTTTTAAGAAAGGTTCTGAAGAGGCAGTGATATCTCCATGTATTACTTTTTGACTGAACTGGTACAGCTTATAATACACATTCATTCAACAGTCAAAATATCCACTCAGCTCCAGGCCTGGTTTTTGTGGGAAACACAAGTGGGCCATAGTAGGGAAGCACTAAATAGTCAATTTTCCTAGCCAATCTTTCCAAATCCAATATGTAGAAATCCAGATAGAGCATACAGACTCAGGCTCAGTGTATTTTTAACTAGTACTAATAGTTTCTTTGTTTAAAAGAGAAAGATGAGAAAAGAATATGGATCAGGGGATTATAGAGCTTTGATTCTCCTATTAGTCCTAATTCCTTACTTCCTACCTCTCTATAGGAAGAGAAAATAATTATGAGAAATCCTTTCTATTTTTACTTTCCTTCTCCTTCAGCTTATCCTCAAATTTTTCACCCTTTTAACATTTATTACTTTATAGATGGAAGGGACCTTTAAGGCACACTAGCTTAAATCCTCTACTTAGAAATTAGGAAACCTAGTTTTAGAGAAGCTAAGTGACTTTCCTACATTCACATAGGCAGTAAGTGGCCATTACATTCTTTTATTTTTTATTTGGTATTTAATTTTTCCCCAGTTACGTGTAAAAACAATTTTTAAAATTACTTTTCAAAACTTTGAGTTCCAAATTCTTTCACTTCCTCCTACCCCAGCCCCCTTATTGAGAAGGCAAGCAATTCCATATATGTCATATGTGTATTATCATTTAAAACATATGCATATTATTAATGTTGTGAAAGAAAACAGACCAAAGAACTCAAAAAATATGGAAAGTACAAAAAAGTATGATTCAGTGTGTGTTCAGACACCATCAGTTCTTTCTATGGTTATGGATAGCATTTTTCATCCTAAATTCTTCAGAGACATCATGGATTGTTGTATTGCTGAGAAACTAAGCCATTCACAGCTGATCATTTTATATTATTGCTGTTACTTTGTACCCAGTACATTTTACTTTGCATCAGACCATGCAAATCTTTATAGGTTTTTCTGAGACCATCCTGCTCATCATTTCTTAAAGTATAATAGTATTCCATCATAATTACATACAACAACTTGTTCAGCCATTCCCCAGCTAATGGACATCCCCTCAATTTCTGATTATTTACCCTGAGGAAAGAGCTGCTATAAATATTTTTGTACCTATAAGTTCTTTTCCTTTTTTTAAACCGCTTTTGAGATACAGAGCTAGTAGTGATATTGCTAGGTCAAAGGGTATGTATGCATGGGTTTTATAGCCCTTTGGGCATGGTTCCAAATTGCTCTATAGAAGGGTTGAATTAGTTCACAACTCTACCAACAGTATATTAATGTCTCATTTTTTCCCATGTCCCCTCCAATATTTGTCATTTATCTTTGCAGTCCTATTAACCAATCTAATAGGTATGAGGTAGTACCTCAGAATTCTTTTAATTTGCATTTCATTAATCAATAGTAAGTTTGAATATTTATTCACATGGCTACAGAGAGCTTTAATTACTTCATCTGAAATTAGTTATATCTTTTGATAATTTATCAATTGGGGAATGGCTCTTATTTTTATAAATTTGACACAATTCTCAATATGTAAGAGAAATGAGGCCATTATCAGAGAAACTTGCTTCAATTTTGTTTTCACACTTAATATTGCTAGCTTTGTTTCCCTCCATCTATTCCCCTTACCCCCATTTATTCTATTCTCTCTCTTCTTTCAACCTGTCCCTCCTCAAAAGTGTTTTATTTCTGACTACCCCTTCTGCCAATCTACCCTCCCTTCGATCACCTCTGCCCTTATGCCCTTCCCCTTCTATTTTCCTGTAGAGTAAGATAGATTTCTATGCTCAATTTTCTGTGTACCTTATTCCCTATTTGAGCCAATTTTGAAGACAGTAAAGTTCGCTCAATACCCCTCATCTCCCTCCTTTTCCCCCTTCATTGTAATTAATTTATTTTTAGTTTTCACATTCATTTCCATGTTATTTTCAGTTCCAAATTTTCTCCCCATCTCTCCCTACCCACCACCACAAGATGGCATGCATTCTGATTGCCCCTTACCAGTCTGTGCTCCCTTCTATCACCCCAATCCACCTCTTATCCCTTTCCCCTTTTCTTTCTTGTAGGGCAAGATAGATTTCTATACCACATTGCCTGTATATCTTATTTCTCAGCTGCATATAAAAACAACTTATAACATTTGTTTTCAAAACTTTGAGTTCCACATTCTCTCCCTTCTTCCATCCCCACCCACCCTCATTGAGAAGGCAAGCAATTCAATATAGGTTATACATGTATAGTTATGCAAAACACTTCCATAAAAGTCATGGTGTGAAAGCTTAGCTCTATTTCCCTCCATCCTATTCCACCCCCCCATTTATCTTCTTTTCTCCTTTGCTATTGTCCTTTTTCAAAAGTGTTTGCTTCTGAAAACCACCTCCCCCAGTGTTCCCTCCCCTCTATCACCCCTCCTCCCCCCTTTTCTTTTCTTCTACTTTCCTGTAGGGTAATAAAACCCAATTGAGTAGATACCTTACTCCTTTCTTAAGTCAAATCCAGTGAGAGCAAGGTTGACTCATTCCCTTTTACCTCCCCTCCATTGAAACAGATTTTTATTGCCTATTTTATGTGAGATAATTTACCCTATTCTATCTCTCCCTTTCTCCTTAGCCCAATATATTGCTCTCTCATCCCTTAAATTTATTTTTTAGATATCATTCCTTCATATTCAACTTACCCTGTGCCTTCTCTCCCTCTCTCCCTCTCCATCTCTCTCTCTCTCTCTCTCTCTCTCTCTCTCTCTCTCTCTCTCTCTCTCTCCATATGTGTGTGTGTGTTTGTGTGTGTATTGTATATGTGTGTGTATATATACATACATACATACATACATACATAAATACATATGTATACATATATATATTCCTTTCAATTACTCTAATACTGAAAAAAGGTCTCATCAGTTACAAATACCATCTTTCCATATAGGAAGGGAAACAGTTCAACTTTAATAAGCCCCTTATGATTTCTCTTTCCTGTTTAGCTTTTCATGCTTCTGTAGATTCTTGTATTTGAAAGTCAAATTTTCTGTTCAGCTCTGGTCTGTTTATCAAGAATGTTCAGCTTTATCTTCAGTGATATAAGAACTAATATTTGAAGAACTCTGTTTTGGGGGGATTATTTTTAAGGAAGTAATTTATAAACTATAAGAGCTTACATATTTTAATTTTGAGTTATTACATAAATAAAATCATAACTTTGCTTCATGCAAATGCCCTCTTGTCAAACTTATATTTGAGTATCATTTTCTGGAGCATTGAAGCTTTTCCCATTGGGACTTTGAAGCACTTTTACTCTCTGTAGAACTGTAATATAAGATGAGTCACTAAGATTATTTAGTATTAAAAAATCAGAAACATTAGTCAAGACATCCAGGTTTTTGTTCCATTTAAGCAAACATATTGGGTGAATAACCATGACAATATACTTCTGTGGGCCTTAGATTCTGTTTCTAAATGTACAGGTAGCATAGAATAGTAGAAAGGTCAGAAAGAATTAGTTCAAGTTGTATGTTTGTTATTGGATGACTATAGGAAAATCACTTCACCTTTTAGTCATGTCAAAGACTCTCTAAAACTATACCATACAGAACTTAATGATCTCTAGTAGTAGTTTCCACATTGGAGTTCCTAAGAAAAATAAAATTGCATGTATGGAAATAAAGCGTATGTGTGTGTGGGTGGGGGTGGGGTCTAAAGTCCATTTCAACATCATGTTTCCCTGTTTTTAATATTAGAGGAAGTGTTAACATTATCTACTAGAATTTTTCATGTTTTCTTCTACATTTTGCTGTTAAAAATATTGAAATTGCTTTAGTTTGACAGATGCGTTTGATATGATTCTTTTTGCTTAATTTGTGTCTTTAGTGAAGTTAAAGTAATGGATAACTTTCACAAACAAATGTGAATATGTTCTGAATACACAGAGCATAATAAATTGTTTGTTGAACATATTGTTTCAGCAACTACCATAACACAAGAAATTAAATATAAGGACCAAATTATTCTATGAAAGAGATTTCCAAAATAAAAAGAAGTCTAGTTACATGCTTAATGGAAATTAGAATGATCAGCCAAACCAGTACAAACAAAATCATATTTTGATCATATCAAATATAAACACAAAGTTGAGTTATAATAAATATCAGTATTTTTAAAATATGATTTGAATTTATTTTTATTATCAATTTTAATTTTTTTGTATCATTCATCTAGTTGTCACAGATAGACCTCTCATTCTTCAACAGAAAATAGTCATTTTGAGTGAAAGATTTTTCTCTCTAAATTTAATCATCATGTGTACACCTACCTCTTTGTAAAGATAAAGTGAGACAACTAAACTCAATGGGAGTAGGCTATATGTCTTTAATACCTAAAGAAATGGGGACAAAAGAGAGCATAGAATCCTGGAGTCTTGGAATCAGAGGAACTGGTAGTGAAACTAGGCTCTCCTTCTTATTACCTGGGTGACTTAGATGAGGTAAGTTATTTAACATCTTTGTTTTAAGTTTCATCATCATTTAAATAAAGAGACTGAATTCACAGTATCTGTCACAATATTAATAATGTTTAATAATGATCATCTAGGTGGCACAGTGGATAGAACACTGGGCCTAAAGTCAGAAAGATCTGGGTTCCAATCTGGCTTCAGATATTTATGAGCTGGGACCCTTGGCAAGTCATTTGATTGCTATTTGTTTCATTTTCCTCAACTGTGAAGTGAGGATAATAATAGCACCTACCTACCAAGGGTCGTTACGAGGATCAAATGAGACCTCAATTTTAAAATGCCCAGCACAGTGCCTGGAACATATTAAGTGCTATATAAATGTTAACTAACATTATTAGTAATAACAATAATTAATAATGATAAATACTAATAATAATAATAGCTAACATCTATAGAGTACTTTAAGATTTGCAACATTTTATAAATATTTTCTCATTCTGAAGAAGGCAGAGAGAGTCCAGAAGTTGCCTGAGCTCTCCCAAATTACCCTCAGAAACAATGTTATATAAAGGTCTAAATGAATTCTGGAGTGACAGAACCCATAAAAAGTTCTCCAGCTTAAGATAACTTAGAAGAACTTCAGGGAAGGTCTGTCTCACTTGAGTAAAAGGTGAATGCAGTCTAGTACAGATGGTGTCCCGACAAGCCAGAAGGAGGCAACTTAGGCCCCTTGATGCTGGCTCAGCAGACCAAATGTGAAGCCACCAGCCCCACTGCAGAAAGCAAATTGTGAGCTTCAGAACCCCAGAACAATAGGCACAACTAGGCCCGGCCACCTAGTACAATGGGCAAGTTACAAGCACCTGATGCCCTGATGTGCAGATTCAGCAATCAGGCATATAGAATCCAGCATAAGAAGTTCGGGAAAGTGCTCCCTATGTCTCAGGAGCAGCACCCAACTTTAAAAGTCATGAAAGAGGTTTAAAGAAAAAGAAAAGAGCCTTGACCGTAGAAAGCTTCTATGATGACAGGAAAATCAAAACACAAACTCAAGAGAGGACAATAATGTCGAAATACCTACATGTGAAGCCTCAAAGGGCAATAGGAATTGCTCTCAAACCCAAAAACTACTCTTGGAACAGCTCAAAATGGATTTTTAAAATTAAGTAAGAGAGATAGAAGAAAAGTTGGGAAAAGAAATGAAAGTTATACAGCAGAATTATGGGGAAAAAAAGTAACAGCATGGGACAGGAAGCACTAAATTAACTGAAGAAAACAACACTTTAAAAAATAGAACTGGCCCAATGGGGAAAAATCCACTAAAAAACTGCTTTAAAATAGAACTTACCAAAGTTAAAAGGAGATTTAAAAAAAGCTAACTGAAGAAACTAATTCCTTAAAAATTAAAGTGGGGAAACTGGAAGCTAATGACTCTATGAGACATCAATAATCAGTCAAACAAAATAAAAAGATGGAAAAAATGGAGGAAAATTTAAAATAACACAATGGAAAAAAACAACTGACCCTGAAGATAGATCCAAGAGAGATAACTGAAGAATTATTGGACTACCTGAAAGCCATGATCAAAAGAAAAAAAAATAAGAACCTAGATAGCATCTTTCAAGAAATTATCAAGGAAAACTGCATTAATTTTCTAGAATCAGAGAGTAAACCAGTAATTTGAAGAATCCACTGACCACCTCCTGAAAGTGATCCCAAAATGAAAATGCCAAGGACTATTGTAGCTAAATTCCAGAATTATCAGGTTGAGGATAAAATACCAGAAATGGCCAGAAAGATAAAGTTCAAGGATAAAGGCACCACCATCAGGATTACATAGGATTTAGTGTCTTCACATTAAAGATTTGGAGGGTTTAGAATATGATATTCTGGAAGGCATAGGAGCTTGTATTATAACCAGGAATCAACTACCCAGCAAAATTGAGCATAATCTTTTCTGATGAAAAGACCAGAGCTGAAGAGAAAACCCAATCTTCAAATGAAAGTCAAGAGAAGCATGAAAAATCATGTTATTCAATAAGATTAACTACTTTATATCGCTACATGGGAAAATGATACTTGGAACTCTTGAGAATTGTATCTCTATTACTGCAGTTAGAAGGAGTATGCATAGAGAGACAGTTTGGGTGTAAGTTGATTTTGATGTGATGATATTTTAAAAAGAGTGGAAAAAATGTACTATACCAGGAAAAGAAGAAAGAGGAGGCAGAATGGGGTTAATAATATCACATGAAGATGTACAAAAGGCCTATTACTGTAGAGGGAAAGAAGGAAGGAGGTCAGCACTTTTTGAACTTTACTCTCATTGAATTTGGCTCAAAGCAGGAATAATATACACGCTCAGTTGAGGGGAAAAATTTATCTTGCCCTATGGGAAAATAGAGGGGGAAAGAGTAAAGAGAAAGGAAAGGGAGGCTGATAGAAGGGAGGGCAGAAGTAGAAGGCAAAAGGGGAAATAATAGGGAGGGAAAATAGAAAGAAGGGCAGACTGATGGAGGTGGTATGCAGAAGCAAAACTCTAATGAGGAGGGCCAGAGTGAAAAGAGAGAGAAAAATTTAAAAAATAGAGGGGAAATAAGATGCAGGGAAACTGTAATAATAACTGTGAATGTAAATGGGATGAAGTCTTCAGTAAAACGGTGGCAGAGAGCAGAGTGGATTAAAAACCTGAATCATACAGTATTTTTTTACTCTAACTCCCTTAATTCTCCTTGTATGCTATACTGCTTGTTGTATATATGTGCAGTAATGATATTGTTTCATTGGCTATGGTGCCTTTTAGCAGAATATAGTTTTCTTCCTTATCTCTTTTAATTTGATCTATTTTTGCTTTTGCTTTGTCTGAGATCAGAATTTCAGGATTTTTTTTTGCTTCAGTTGAAGCATAATATATTCTGCTCTGGCCTTTTACCTTTATCCTGTGTGTATCCCTCTGTTTCAAATGTGCTTCTTGTAAACAATTGTGAAGTTAATGTGATTAAAGATCTTCCTCTGCCATTTAATAGGCCTCAGGTGGAGCTAGTTAAGGGAAGTTTAATTAGGGGAAGCTTGTTTGTAGACAGGCTCACACCCTTTTGCTAATTAGGTATGAAGCCCTCAAGGCTCTAAGAAGGGTATATATACCCTGAGGGTAGCCATTAAGCTCAGAATTCAGCCCAAGGAGAAAGAGATGGAGAGATGAGGGACAGAGACAGAAAGAGAACTGCAACAGAGGGAGAAAGAGAGAGAGAGAGAGAGAGAGAGAGAGAGAGAGAGAGAGAGAGAGAGAGAGAGAACTACAACAGAGAGAGAACTGCAAGGGGAGAGAGAGAACTACAAGGGTGCTCAGAACTGCAGGCTCTCAAAACTTTTGGAATAGGCAGGCAGAAAGCTAGGATTTGTGAGTAAGTGTTTTAAGAGAAGGTCCTAGCAGAGAGGAAGGTTACAGGATGGCTTGGCTCCTTGCTATGATGTTATGTTTTAATTCCCTTAGTGTTACATTGAAGTGGACTTACTGGTTTTGGGATACAATTGCTGCTTTGTCAAACTGGGATTATTGATTCTGGGATTTGATCTTCTGGTGTCTGAATAAATGTTTTATTTCTTCTGCCTTCTATATAGAGAGTCTCTTATATTTCATCTTGCTGAACCATACTGGCATATTCATGGTCAACATCGATAGCATGAATCTTGCCTTCCTGATACAACAATATATTGTAGGATTATGATTTTTAATCCATTCTGCTACCTGCTCCTGCTTTATGGGAGAGTTAATTTTCTTCATATTCACAGTTATGATTACTATCTGTGTCTTTCTCTCCATCCTATCCCCCTCCCATTTATGACTTTCTTTCTCTTTTCTCCCTTTCCCTCCTCATTAGAGTTTTGCTTTCCACCACCTCCCTCAATCTGTTCTCCCTTCTATCAGCCCCCCTCTCTTTTCTTTCCCTTTTCCTTTACTACATCTTCCCTCTCTTCTGTCTTTCCCTTCCAACTGCCCATAGGACAAGTGAGATTTCTATACCCAAATGAGTATGTTATTCCCTCCTTGAACCAAATCCAATGAGAGAAAAGTTCAAACAATGCTCCTGTCCCTCCCTTCTTTCCCTCTGCTTTAATGTCTTTGTGCCATGAAGATGTGATATATGTTTTACTTTTCTGCATCCTCCTTTTCCCTTCTCCCATTAGAATCTTTTTTCAGCACTTAGTTTTTTTTTTCAACACATCAAAATCAACTTAAACTCACCCTCTCTATGTATTTCCTTTCTATATGATGTAAGAAAGATACAGTTCTCAAGGGTTGCATCATCTTCTCATGTAGGGATGGAAACAGTTTGTCCTTTTTGAATAACTTGTTGTTATTGTTTTCCCTTTTCTGTTTCCCTTTTTATGCCACTCTTGAATCTTGTATTTGAAGATCAAATTTTCCATTGAGTTCTGGTCTTTTCATCAGGAAGTCCCTTATTTCATTTAGTATCCATCTCATCCCCTGTAAGATTATGCTCAGTTTCACTGGGTAGTTGACCTTTGGTTGTCATCCAAGCTTCACTGCCTTACAGAATGTCACATTCAAGCCCTCTGATCTTTTAATGTATGTGAGAAACATGGTTTTGGGGATCACTGGACTTCCCCAAATTGTGAGAACATGTGGCTTTGGGGACCACTGGACTTCCTAGGCAGGGCCAAAGTCCTGAGGAAGAACCCTGTGATAATCCCTAGGGAAGACTGTACAGACCACAGGACTCCCAGAGGAAGACCAAGTGGTAGCTCCCCCCCTTAATCTGTGGGGATCACAGGGCCACCTAGGGGTCAGACCCTAAGGAGGACCCATGTGATGGCCCCTTAGGACGGTGGTAAGATCACAAGGCTCCCGAGACAGGGCCAGAAGTCCCAAGTGATGTTCTCTTAAGAAGGCTGTGCAGACCACAGGGTTCCCAAAGGGAATCCGGAGTGGTAGCCCTCTTAACACCGCAATGGGGATCACAGGACACCCCAAGGAAAGATCCAGGAGTAAGCCTGGTGAGCTTCTGCTGCCTATTGCTTCCCTTCACTTGACCTTAGGAAGATCCATGTGATTTATCCATTCTCACCCAAAGAACTCAAGACCAGAGGGGGCAGAGGAAGGCTTTTTATTACACTCCTCGAGAGAGCGGGTGTAGTGCTCATGAGAACACTCACACTGATACAGCTGCAGGAGCAGGGGTAACCATTCCCTCCACTCCTGCTAGAGTTATGGTTAGTTTATAGTCTTTGTTTTTTACATAGTTTTCCTAGGTTATACAGTTTATACAGGTAGGATAATAAGGATACAGAAGCAAAAGTGAAGTTAATTAGATTTTCCTTGTCTTAGTTTAGGATTAAACTATATTCTTTTACTTCCCCTACTTTCCCTCTTTAACATATGCAAATTATGCAAATCAGTAGGCCTAGATTCTTGACCAAGACCAGACCCTAGATAAGCTTGAACTGGTTCAAGTGGATTTGGCCTCTCTAATTCCCCAGACTGCCTTCTCAAAAAGCATTCACATGCATACAAGCCTCTGACCTCTCACCTGACCAACCTTGAGGCCTGGCTTCTGCTAAAGCTGGGGTGGGGGAGGGGAGGGAAGTACACCTTTAGTTCTGTGGAAACAAAACTCCTCCTCCCATTTCTTACATGTAAAAGCTGCAAAGTCATGTATAGTGCTGACTATGGTTCCATAATATTTGAATTGTTTCTTTCTGGCTGCTGGCAGTGTTTTCTCCTTGATCTGATAATTCTAGAGTTTGGCTATAATATTCTTTGGCATTTTCAATTTGGGATCTCATTCAGGAGTAATTGGTGAATTCTTTCAATGACTATTTTACCCTCTGGTTCTAGGACTTCAGGGCAGTTTTCCTTGAAGATTTCTTGAAAGGTGCTGTCAAGGCTCTTTTTTTCATCATGTGTCTCAGGTGGACCAATAATTCTTAAATTATCTCTCCTGGATCTATTTTCCAGGTCAGTTGTTTTTTTTTGTTTGTTTGTTTGTTTGTTTTTTCCTATGAGGTCTTTTATGTTTTCTTCTCTTTTTTCATTCTTTTGATTTTGTTTGACTGATTCTTGATTTCTTATAGAGTCATTAGCTTCCACTTGCCTAATTCAAATTTTTAACAAATTGTTTTCTTTGGTTATCTTTTGTACCTGCTTCTCCATTTAACCAATTTTACTTTTTAAGGTGCAATTTTTTTCAGAGTACTTTTTTCCATTTTGTCAATTGTATTTTTAAAGGAATTGTTCAATTTTTCTTCTACCTCTCTTATTTGAATTTTAAAATCCTTCTTGAACTCTTCTTAGAAGGTTTTTTGAGCTTCAGACTAGTTCATATTCCTCTTTGAAGTTTTGGGTGTGGGTATATTGACCATGCTGTCCTCCCCTGAATTTGTGTTTTGATCTTCCCTATCACCGAGATATTACTCTATGGTCATTGTTTTTTCTTTGATTCTTTTTGCTCATGTTGTTTGCCTTTTTTCTAGCTTTTAAATTTGATTTCTGTTTCTGAGGCCCAGTGTCACTGTGCCAGACTTTAGGGGCCTGGTTATAATTTTTCTGTCCTGGGGTCTCAGATGTTCGCAGCTGGGAGCTGTATTGGCTGTAGCTAACCTGCTGCTGAGCAGGAGCTGGTAGTGGTGGCTGGTGTGTGCCTGGTATTGGTGTTTGCCTGCTCTGCTACCCTGGGGCTTAGGATCTCCATCTGGTTTGCTGATTTAGGGCATGCTGATGGCTTGCTTGGATGTCTCCTCTCTTGTAGTGTTCCCCTTCAGCCACAGAAAGAGGGACCTTTCACATTAATTCCCTAGCCTTCTGAGCTAAAAGATTGCTGTGCCCAGTCTTTCCGCTTTCTCCACTATTCCAAGGTTTTTCCTGGGGCAGTATTCTCTGGGTTTTTCAAGGTCCCTAAGGGAGGGTGAGAACAACTTCCCACTTACTCCACTATCTTGGCTCCCAGAAGTTTAAATAGGTGACTTTCAAACATTTAATCTGTGGGTTAATAGCCCCAGGAGCAGCCACTGCCACAGGCCCTGCACAAGACTGTGCTTCTCTCTCACCCAGTTCTGACAGACACTGCTTCTGCACTGAGAAATCTTGGAATTACCACTGCTGCTAGTGATTCAGTCTCCTGGGATCTGCTCTGGCTTTGCTATGTTCAGGTGTGCACTGGTGCAACCTCCAAGCTAGACTGCACACCTCTCCCATCCCAGTACAACAGACCCTTCCTGTTGACCTTCCAGGCTGTCTTGTGCTGGAAATCTGCAAAATTCTATTGCTTTTTGGATTCTGCTGCTCTAGAATTTGTTCAGATTCACTTTTTAGAGGTATTTGAAGGGGTTTGGGGGAGAGCTCAGGTTAGTCCCTGCTTTCACTCCATGACCTTCTGTTGTTTAAAAGAAACACAATTGAGGCAGAGATATACACAAAGATCAAAGGTAAAAGGCTGGAGCAGAATCTATTATCCTTCAGCTGAAGAAAAAAAAGAAAAGAAAAAGAAAAAGAAAAAATTGTGGTAGCCATCCTTGTCTCAGACAAAGCAAAAGCAAAAAGAGAACTAATTAAAAGAGATAAAGAAAGACGATAAGCACACCTTGTTAAAAAGGTACCATAGACAATGAAATAATATCAATACTAAACATATAAATATCAAGTGGTATAACATCCAAATTATTAGCAGAGAATTTAAGTGAGTTACAGGAAGTAATAGAAAGCAAAGCAATATTAGTGGAGGATCTTAACCACCCCCTCTCAAACTAAATAAATATAACTAAAAAATAAATGAGAAAGAAGTTAAGGAAGTGAATTATTTTGGAAAAAAAATTGTTATGATAGTCTTCTGGAGGAAACTGAATGGGGATAAAAAGTAATATACAATTTTCTCAAGAGTACATGAGATGTAAACAAAAATTGGCCACGTATTAGGGCATAAAAACTTCAAAATGCAGTGCAGAAGAACACAAATATTAAATACAACCTTTTAGATCATGATACAATAAAAATTACATGTAATAAAAGACCATAAAAAGATAGACTAAAAACCAACTAGAAAATAAATAAGCTGATCTATACAATGACTGGGTCACATAGCAAATCACAGAAATAATCAATAATGTCCATGAAGGAGAACAATAATAATGAGACAACATGTCAAAATGTATGGGATACAGACAAAACAGTTCTTAAGGGAAATTTTATATCTCTAAATGCTTACATGAATAAAAAGAGAAAATGAGATCAGTGAACTGGGAATGCAACTAAAAGATCTAGAAAAAGAAAAATCAAAAATCCCCAATTAAATACCAAATTAATAATTCTGAAAATCAAAGGTGAGATTAATAAAATTAAAATTAAGAAAACAATTTAACTATTAAATAAAAACAACCACTGGTTTTATTCAAAACAAAAACAATAAATTAGGTAAACATTTGGTTAATATGAATTTAAAAAAAAGAAAAGAAAATTACCAGTGAAAAGGAAATTAAAGGAATAATTAGGACCTATTTTGCCCAAGAGAATGCCAATAAATCTGACAATCTGACAATCGAAATGGATTAATATTTATAAAAACATAAATTGTTCAGATTAACAGAAGAGGAAATTTCAGAAAAAGAAATTGAACAAGACAACAACGAACTTCCTAAGAAAAAATCTCCAGAACCAGATGGATTTACAATTGAATTCTAGCAAGCATTTACAGAACAATTAATTTCAATATTTTACAAACAATTTGGAAGAATAGGTGAATAAGGAGTGCTACCAAGTTCTTTTTATGACACAAATATGGTGCTGATACCTAAACCAGGAAGAGCCAAAACACACAAAGAAAATTATTGACAATTTCTCTAAGGAATAGATACAAAAAATTTAAGTAAAATATTATCAGAGTGATTATAGAAAATTGTCAAGAGGATAATACACTATGGCCAGGTGGGATTTATAACAGAAATGCAAGCGTGGTTCAATATTAGGAAAATTATGAACATAATTGACCATCTCAATAACAAATCTAAGAGAAAACATATGAATATCTCAATAGATGCAGAGAAAGCTTTTGACAAAATACAGCATTCATTTCTAGTAACTACAATAAAGAGAATAAGAATAAATAGAGCTATCCTTAAAATGGTAAGCAGCATCTATCTAAAACCCTCAGCAGGCATTATACATTACTGGAGTAATCTAGAATCTTTCCCAATAAGATCATGGATAAAGGAAGGATGTCGGTTGTCAACATTATTATTCAATAATGCACTAGAAATGTCAGTTTAAGCAATGAAATGAAATAGAAATTGAAGGAATTACAATAGGCAATGAGGAAACAAAAATCACTCTTGGTAGATGATAAGATTATAAACTTAGAGAATCCTGGAGAATCAACTAAAATACCACCTGAAATTATTAACAATTTAAACAAAGTTGCAAGCTATAAAATAAATCTACATAAATCATTCACATTCCTATTTATTACCAACAAAACCCAGCAGAAGGAGACAGAAACAGAAATTCCATTTAAAATAACTGTAAACAATATACAGTACTTAGGAATCTACCTACCAAGACAAACTAAGGAACTTCATGAATAAAATTACAATACACTTTTCACAGAAATAAAGCCAGACATAAACAATTAGAAAAATATCAATTTCTCATGAGTAGGCTGAGCTAATATAATAAAAATGGCAATTCTACTTAAATTAACTTACTTATTCAGTGCCATACCAATCAAACTACGAACAATTATTTTATAGAGCTAGGAAAAATAATAATAAAATTCATCTGGAAGGAAAAAAGCCAAATTTATAAAGAGAATTAATGAACAAATGCAACAGAATGTGGACTACCCATATCAGATACAAACCTGTATCATAAAGCAAAATCAGCAAAACTGATTCGTACTGGCTAAGAAATATAGTGGTTGATCAGTGGAATAGGTTAGCTACTCAAGGCACAAGAATAAATGACCATGGTAATATACTGTTTGATAAACCCAGATACTCCAGGTTCCGGATAAGAACTCACTCTCTGAGAAAAACTGCTATGAAAATTGGAAAATATTGTGGCAGAAACTAGGCATATATCAAAATCTCACACTGTATGCCAAGATAAAGTCAACATGGGCACATGAGTTTTACAGAAAGGGTGGTACCATAAGCAAATGAGGAGATCAATGAATAGTCTACCTGTCAGATCTATGGAGAAGAGAAGAATTTATGACAAAAAAAGAGATATAGAACATTATAATATTCAAAAAGGATATATTTATTACATTAAATTTAAAAGGTTTTGCACAAAGAGAGCCAATGTAGCCAAGATTAGAAGGAAAGCAGGAGTATGGGAAACAATTTTTACAATCATTGTTTCTGTTAAAGATCTCATTTCTTAAATATGTAGACAACTGTGTCAAATTTATAAGAATACAATTCATTCCCCAAATGATATTCAATGGATATGAGTAGGCAGTTTTCAGATGAAGAAATTAAAGCTATTATAGTCATATAAAAATGCTCTAAATCACTCACCCTTAGAATCCTTAGCTTCGGGGGCAGAGCCAAGATGGCGGCTGGTAAGCAGGGAATAATGTGAGTTCCATGCGGAGACCCTCCAAAAACTTATAAAAAATGGCTCTGAACCAATTATAGAACGGCTGAACCCACAAAACAGCAGAGGGAAGTAGGGCCCCAGCCCAGGATAGCCTGGATGGTCTCTGGGTGAGGTCTATCCCACACGGAGCTCGGAGCTGGGAGCTGGGAGCTGGGAACGGAGTGGAGCAGAGCCCAGCCTGAGCGACGTGGACCATCCAGACCAGAAGCCGGGAGGAGGGGGCCCTAGTGCCCTGATTCAGTGAGCTGCAGTTACGAGACTTCTCAACCCACAAACACCAAAGACTGCGGAGAAGGTTAGTGGGAAAAGCTGCGGGAGTGGAAGGAGTTCGCGGTTCGGCTTCCAGCCCCGAGGGCAATGGAGGTGGGGCAGCTACAGCTGTTGTTACTTCCAGCTCCAGGCCCACCTGGTGGGAGGAATTAGGTGGCGGATCAGAGCAGGGGTGCACAGCCTGCCGAAGATCTAAGCCCAGTTCGGGTTGGGGGTTGGGGAAGGAGCAGTGCTGGAGTGGCAGAGCTGGCACCTCCCCCCCAAATGTGGAACATAGAACTCGTTAGTCTACAAGGAGTGATAACCCACTGAAAAACTCAAGGGTCAAGTTAGTTGTCTGGGAATATGGCCAGGCAGCGAAAACTCACTGAGATTCAGTCTCAGACTTTGCATTCTTTCTTTGCTGACAAAGAAGACCAAAACATACAGACACAAGAAATTAATAAAGTCAAAGAGCCTACAACAGAAACCTCCAAGAAAAACAGGAACTGCTCCCAGGCCATGGAGGAGCTAAAAAAGGATTTGGAAAAGCAAGTTAGAGAAGTAGAGGAAAAATTGGGACGAGAAATGAGAAGGATGCGAGAAAACCATGCAAAACAAGTCAATGACTTGCTAAAGGAGACCCCCAAAAATACTGAAAAATACACTGAAGAAAACAACACCTTAAAAAACAGACTAACTCAAATGGCAAAAGAGCTCCAAAAAGCCAATGAGGAGAAGAATGCTTTGAGAGGCAGAATTAGCCAAATGGAAAAGGAGGTCCAAAAGACCACTGAAGAAAATACTACTTTAAAAATTAGATTGGAGCAAGTGGAAGCTAGTGACTTTATGAGAAATCAGGATATTATAAAACAGAACCAAAAGAATGAAAAAATGGAAGACAATGTGAAATATCTCCTTGGAAAAACCACTGACCTGGAAAATAGATTCAGGAGAGATAATTTAAAAATTATTGGACTACCTGAAAGCCATGATCAAAAAAAGAGTCTAGATAACATGTTTCAAGAAATTATCAAGGAGAACTGCCCTGATATTCTAGAGCCACAGGGCAAAATAGAAATTGAAAGAATCCATCGATCACCTCCTCAAATAGATCCCAAAAAGAAATCTCCTAGGAATATTGTTGCCAAATTCCAGAGCTCCCAGATCAAGGAGAAAATACTGCAAGCAGCCAGAAAGAAACAATTTGAGTATTGTGGAAACCCAATCAGAATAACCCAAGATCTGGCAGCTTCTACATTAAGAGACCGAAGGGCTTGGAATGTGATATTCCGGAGGTCAATGGAACTAGGATTAAAACCTAGAATCACCTACCCAGCAAAACTGAGTATCATGTTCCAAGGCAAAATATGGATTTTCAATAAAATAGAGGACTTTCAAGCTTTCTCAGTGAAAAGACCAGAACTGAATAGAAAATTTGACTTTCAAACACAAGAATCAAGAGAAGCATGAAAAGGTAATCAGGAAACGGAAATTGCAAGGGACTTACTATAGTTGAACTGTGTTGTTTACATTCCTACATGGAAAGATGATGTGTATGATTCATGAGACCTCAGTATTAGGGTAGTTGAAGGGAATATGCATATATATATATGTTTATGTATATATATAAGTGAATGTGTATGTGTGTATGTATCTATGTGTATTTGTATGCATGTGTATGTAGGTATATATATATATATATGTGTGTGTTTGTGTGCTTTTGTATATGTATATATATATGTATATGTGTGTGTATATATATACATGTAAAAGAGAGAGAACAGACACAGGGTGAGTTGAAGATGAAGGGAAGATATCTAAAAGAAATAAAATGAAATTAAGGGATGAGAGAGCAACATACTGAGAGAGGGAGATAGGGAGAGATAGAATGGGGTGGATTATCTCGCCTAAAGGTGGCAAGAGGAAGCAGTTCTGTGGGAGGAGGGGAGAGGGCAGGTGAGGGGGGAATGAGTGAACCTTGCTCTCATCAGATTCGGCCTGAGTAGGGAATACCATACACACTCAGTTGGGTATCTTACCCCACAGGAAAGAAGAGGGAGGAAGATTAAAAAAAAAAAATAAAAGGGAGGGGGATGATGGAGGGGAGGGCAGATGGGGGTGGAGGTAATCAAAAGAAACGCTATGGAAAGGTGACAGGGTCAAGGGAGAAAATTCAATAAAGCAGAATGGGTTGGGAAGGAGCAAAATGTAGTTAGCCTTTCACAACATGAGTATTGTGGAAGGGTTATACATAATGATACATGCATGGCCTAGGTTGAAGTGCTCAACTTCTTAGGGAGGGTGGGTGGGAAGGGAAGAGGGAAGAGAATTTGAAACTCAAAGTTTTAAAAACAGATGTTCAAAAACAAAAAAAAAGTTCTTGCATGCAACTAAAAAATAAGATACACAGGCAATGGGGCGTAGAAATTTATCTTGCCCGACAAGAAAGGAAGGGAAAAGGGGATGAGAGCGGAGCGGGGTGATAGAGGGGAGGGCTGACTGGGGAACAGGGCAACCAGAATATATGCCATCTTGGAGTGGGGAGGAGGGTAGAAATGGGGAGAAAATTTGTAATTCAAACTGTTGTGAAAATCAATGCTGAAAACCAAATATGTTAAATAAATAAATTTAAAAAATGCTCTAAATCATTATTGATTACAGAAAAGCAAATTAAAACAATTTTGAGTTACCACATCAAACCTATCATATTAGCTAATATGACAAACCAGGAAAATGATAAATGTTGGAGAAGATGTGGGAAAATTGGAACACTAATGCATTGCTGTTGGGGTTGTGAACTGATCCAACCATTCTGGAGAGCAATTTGGATCTATGCTCTGCAGACTTTTTGACCCGGAAATACAACTTCTAGGGCTGTATCCCAAAGAGACCATAACAATGGGAAAAGCACCCACAAGTTCAAAAATATTTATAGCAGCTCTTTTCATGGTGGCCAGAATTGGAAAGTGAAAGGACCCGCCTCAGTTGGGGAATTGAAGACCAGGTTGTGCTATATGAACTGAATGGAATATTATTGTTCTATAAGAAATGATGAGCAGCTGGATTTCAGAAAAACCTAGAAAGTCTGTCATGAACTGATGCTAAGTGATGTGAGCAGAACCAGGAGAACACCGTACACTGTAACACCAACATTATGTGATGATCAACTATGATAGACTTAGCTCTTCTCATCAATAAAATTATCTGAGACAATTCTAAAAGACTTGTGATGTCAAGTGCTACCCACACCAAGAGAAAGAATCATTTTGACTTTCTTTCTTTGTTCTCTCATATTTTTTCCCTTTTATTCTCATTCTTCTTTCACAACATGACTATGATTAAAATGACTGTACATGTATAACCTATATCAGATTGCTTGCTGTCTTGGGAAGGAGAGAAGGAAAGGAGTGAGGGACAAAAATTTGGAACTCAAAATCTTACAAAAATGAATGTTGAAAACTATCTTTACATATGATCGGAAAAAAATACTATTAAGAAAAACATTTTAAATCTCATTTTATCCTGAAACATTCTTAAGACTGATACACTATTATTGTACCCATTTACAGATGAAGAAGCTGAAAGAAATAGAGATTAAATTACTTTCCTGGAGTCATCTAGGTAGAAATGATGTTAGGCAGGATTTTAACTCATCTCCTCCTGATTTCATATCCAGTACTTTGTCCAATAAATGCTGCTTAACTAATGTATGTTCATGAATTAATTATGTATTGAAACCAACTTGCAATTATTGTTATTCTTTCTGTAACAATGAAATACTGCACTGAACTTGGAGTCAGGAAGATCTCTTTCTGCCTCAGTCATCATATTTGTAAAATTATTGGTTTGGACTGCAAGTTCTCTAAGTTCCATTCTGGCTCTAAATCAATCAACTTCTTCCTACCCAAACTTGTTCATATCCTTTGACCCAATGGTCCTAATATAAGATAGATACCTCGATGGAAGCCAAAAGCAACAGCAACATGCTTTATAGTAGTGTAACTTGATCCAAGTAGGCATTCACTGATAGAGGTAAATAGCTGGACATGGAGCATGCAAATATAATCTATCATTGGATTGTAAAGAATAATGAATATAAAGAATTAAGAGAAACTTAGGAAAGTTGTATGATATGATACAAAATTAAGAAGCTGGACAAGGAGAAGAATACATTCAATGAAAGGGAAATGACGTGTACACACATAGGTAAATAGATTGGTAAATGGATTAAAAAGAAATGCAAAGTCAGTTAGGGCAGTAGAAGCGGTAACTTTTAAATGGGTTAGAAAAAGTCCCCTGTAGGACAGGATAACTGAGTTGAGACTTCAAGGAAGCTAAAGAAATACAGGTGATGAAAGAACGAAATCTAGGTAGGCATGGAGGAGAGCCCATGCAAAAGCAAGGGGATGAAATTCTATATCATATGAAGAAATTGAGCAGTTTGGCCGAAGTTTATATTTCACGAAGGAGAATATGTGTAATCAGTCTGGAAAGGCAACTTAGAGATAGATTGTGAAAAGCTTCAAATGAAGGAAGAGTTTGTTTTTATCCCAGAGGAAATTGGAAGACTCTGGAGTTTAATTGCTATATGCATGAAAGTGAAATGCCCACTTCATTAGGAACCTAGGTCTAGGTTACAGGGCTACTTCTCCCCTTTACCCTTGAAATGACCTTGAGAAAATGATCTGACCTCATAGTTTCCTCATCTTTAAATTGAGAAAATGGAAGTCTAAATCTTTTATGCACTGTCATGCAATGAAACATGAAAAGGATTAATTTGTTTCTTGATTACTTTATAGATGCTTCCTAATTAAAATAAAATCCCTGACTTCCCCTTGTGCTTTGCACAATCTTTCAAATGAAAAATTCATCAAAAGACCATGACCTCTTCCTTAGTATGTCTGTCTTTAAGTGGATAATTTATCACAGAACTGAAAAAATACTGAGTCAGATTCACTCACCCAGGAGCAGAATCCAGGTAGAGGAAAAACTGTGCTCAAGTAAAAATGTAGAGGGTTTTGCTCACTAGGGTTTGCTTAGGAGAGACAGGCCAGGCAGGAGGAACAATTCATCATTCTCAGCAATGTCCTTTGCAATATGCTGAAAGTCAGATTTGGGACCAAATTGGCTCCACAGTCTCCCCAGCATTGCATTATAATGCTCACTCTAAAACTGAATTTCAATGTTATGCTAATTAAATAAATTACTCCCTGACTCTGTCCCAAATAAGTAATATTTTTTTTTATTTTGTTGTCTTCTACAATTCAAGTAACTGGTTGTTCTGACAAATGGATAAGCTAGTCTATAAGATTTGCAGAAATTGGACCAAATCAGCAATCTTCATGGCTCCAGAAGATAGTATGGAAAGAGGACAGGATACATTCTTCTTTCTATACTCAGGACATGATGAAATACCTCTCCTGCAGGGAAGGAGGCAAGGGAAGAGTCGGAACATGATACTTTTTTTCTGGTTAAGACAATAAATTGTAATTGTCTAAAACAATGTCCAAATGATAACTCAAAAATCACTGGGAAGAAAAATTAAAAACAATGAGTATTTCAGTGGTTATTAGAGTGCTCTACAAATTCTATTTTAGCTGAATCCATCAGTTTTCTTCACAGTAAAATAAATAAAAAAGGACAATTCTCTCATATTAAGAGAATCAAATAGCTTGACCAGTTCCACTGGTCCTCTACCTTCTGATGCTAGCTGAATATAGTTATAGTAGATTGACAGAGAGAACAATACATACATCTTGAAAATCATACAAGAACAACCATTTATACATGATTTAGAAACTAATAGCTAAGATACTATTACTCTTAGTAATCAATAATTTTCATCCCAGTAAAGCACTTTTCTTCTTTTTATAATATAAACAAGAATGAGAACATAGTAGGGGAGAGGTGAGGTTAGAAACAGCAGAGTCATACGGGGAGAATAGTTAACAAAATTTAATTACTACTCATAAGGAGAGGAGGACTTCAGACACCAACACGGAAAAATCTTGTTATATGGCCAAGGGCAGCACACAATGGAATGGCTTCTGAACTTAGAATAGCTTTTGCACTCTTACAGAAGGCCCGGAGGCTCTTAGAGCTCAATCCTGTAGTTTGACAAGGAACCAGTATGGCACCAATAGAAGACTGCCCTATTCTTTATAACAGTATATTAATATGTAACATTTATATAACATTTACTATGTGCCAGGCACTGTGCTAAATGTTTTACAAGCATTATCTCATTTGAACCTCACAGTTACTCTGGGAGCTCATAATAGTATTTAAGGTGGGACTTTTTGCTGTTCTTCTCTTAAGTGCCCTTAAGGATTCTGGCCTTTGTTTGAATGGGGCAGATGGAAGTGGGATTTTGCCTTGGAGTGTTTCTCAGCATTAAGACAATCAGAGTCATTGAATAGTATATGATATGATACTAGGGATGGGGAACTTTCACCCACCCAGCTTGGGTGAAGTCAGAGCCCTCAGGGCTCTGAGCAGGATAATAATTGAGCGGAGCTTCATGTTTGACTTTTGGGGCACACTCATGGAAGGAGTGTTGAGACTCTGGGCAAGCCGTAACTGCCCTCTCCCCATTCTCTGCCCCAGCTTGGCTTTAGTAACCCAGACAGTTAAGATGTTGGTGCTTCTCTGGTAACTATGAATTGTGATTTGAATCAGACAAGGTCTGTTGATGTTTGTAATTTCTGTTTGTATTTGCCTGGAAATTCAGGGGCCTGATCTTTTCCCCCTGAAGTAAGTGAATGACATATGTATGTTTGATTAAACTGAGATTGCTAACCTCTTAAAGTTGCTGTCCCTAGAAAAGGAGATCAAAGAACCTGTGTTGGCAGCTTTCTGTGTGCTGGTTGTGGGTGGGTCTTACACCCCTACAGCAGCTGCTGGACACATTGTTGCCACAGAGCTAGGTGCTAATATGATCCTCATTTCATAGATGATGAAACAGGCAAACAGAGATTATGTAACTTTCTCATAGTCACATAGCTAGTGTCTGAAGTTGTATTTGAACTCATGTCTTCTGACTCCTATGTGTATTTGTGTGTGTGTGTGTGTGTGTGTGTGTGTGTGTGTATCTGTGTGTATTCAATATTGGAAAACAAATTCAAGTTAACGGATTTCCCCAGAAGAAATAACATGGTTTTGATTGAAAAAAAAGAACAAAAACACATGCCTTTTACCCCCCCAAAAAACCCACACCTAGTTTTTTATTGATTAAACATTGAGAACTTTAAAAAATTTTCTCAGTATCACAACCTTGCTAAAAGAATAAACAAATACTCCTTCAATTCCACCTGTGTGGTAAGAGTTAAAGAGCCATGAATTTGAAAACAGATAACCTGGGCTTGAACACAGATTCTGACCCTCAATACTTGTTGAGGTTAGGCTAGTTCTTTAAACTCTGTGATTATTTCCTTACCTAAAACAATAAGAAAATGGGACTAGATGATCTTTAAGTTCTATTCTATCTTTTTGTTTAATGAATGAATTAATTAATTTTTAGTTTCTACCATTCACTTCCATAAGATTTTGAGTTCCAAATTTTCTCCCCATCCCCTCCCAAGATGGCATGCAATATTATACAGGCTCTACATAAATATTAATATTAAACATATTTTCATATTAGTCATGTTATAAGTAAGAAATAGAAACAATAGGAGAAACCATGAGAAAGAAGAAACAAAAAAGAGAGCCAAGAGTATGCTTTGATCTGCATTCATACTGCATAATTCTTTATCTGGCTGTGGATACCATTTTCTATCATGAGCCTTTCAGATTTGTCTTAGAACCTTGCATTACTGAGAAGAGCTAAGTCTATCAAAGTCAGTCATTGCACAATGTTGCTGTTACTATGAGTTAAGTTCTCCTGGATCCACTCAACTCTCACAGCATCAGTTCATATAAGCCTTTCCAGGTTTTTCTGAAGTCCTCCTGCTCATCATACCTTATAGCAAAATAGTATTCCATTACATCATATACCATATACCACAACTTGCCCACCCATTCCCCAATTGATGGGCATCCCCTCAATTTCCAGTTCTTGACCACCACAAAAAGAACTGCTATGAATATTTTTGTATATGTGGGTCATTTTCCCATTGTTTTGATTTCTTTGGGATACAGTCCTAGAAGTGGTATTGCTTTGTCAAAGGGTCTGCAGAGTTTTATAGCCCTTTGGGCATAGTTCCAAAACGCTCTCAAGAATGGTTAAATCAATTCACAACACCACTAACAATGCATTAGTATTCCAATTTTCCCACATCTTCTACAGTATTTATAACTTTCCTGTTTTGTCAGGTTAGCCAGTCTGATAGGTGCGATGTGGTACCTAAGATTTGTTTTAATTTGCATTTCTCAAATCAATAGTGATTTAGAATATTTTTCATATGACTATAGATAGCTTTAATTTCTTCATCTGAAAACTACCTGTTCATATCCTTTGAACATTTATCAAATGGCAAGCGAATTGTATCCTTATCAATTTGACTTAGTTCTCTATATATTTTAGAAATGAGGCCTTTATTAGAGACACTAGTTGTAAAAATTCTTTCCCAGTTTTCTGCTTCCCTTCTAATCTTGGTTCAATTGGTTTGATTGTATAAAACCTTTTCAATTTCATGTGATAAAAAATTATCCATTTTGTGTTTTATCATTTTCGCTATTTCTTTTTTGGTCATATATTCTACTGTTCTCCATAAATCAGACAAGTAAACTTATTCCTTGCCCTCCAAGGTTGCTTATAGTATCAGCCTTTATGTTTAAATCTTGTACCCATTTCGACTTATTCTTGGTATAAGGCATAACATGTTGGTCTATGCCTAGTTTATGCCATACTATTTTCCAGTTTTCCCACAAGTTTTTTTTTTTCAAATACTGAGTTCTCATCTAAGAAGCAGGGGTCTTTGGGTTGATCAAAAAATAGATTACTATAGTCACTGACTACTGTGTCTTGTGTACCTTACCTATTCCACTGTTCCATCCCTCTATTTCTCAGCCAGTAGAAAGTGGTTTTGATGACAGCTGCTTTATAATACAATTTAAGATCTGGTAAGGCTAAGTCACCTTCTCTGGCAATTCTTTGTTTTTTTTTAATTTAACTTTATTTTAGACTCAAGGGCCAGAACACAAATACAGAATAGAGAAAAGAAATCAAACATATGATAAACTTAAATATTGAAGTTTAAATACAAAGAAAGGGAAAAAAGCATGTCATGTGCATAGCAGAAGTAAGAGAGGATTCAAACTATATAACAATAGATTTTAATTTCAAGAAAGCGTATATGAAAAGTAATACATGTTGTCTTGAGAATTGTCCATCTTTTCTTTGCATCCTTGTGAGTTTTCTTTTGTTCTCTGCTGTGCACTTTTTTACTTTGTTCTTTTCCCCCTCCCCTACACCATCCCCTAAGGGTACAATAAAGTTTAGATAGGTTTCTCCATAGCTATAGATATATACATGTATACGTATGTATATATATATATATATATATATATATGTATATAGACACATCCTTTGCCAAAATGTTCTACTCCTAATCTTTGTTTTTATATTTTTGCATATCTCTTGTTTCCTATCCCTCCTGATTCCTCTACTTTACTTGACTGACTACCTTGCCTTCTTATTATTTGCCTCCCTCCTTCCAAGGATGCCTCCTCTATCCTCCCATTCCCATAAATCTAAATACACTTCTATACCTCCCTTTTACCTATTCCCTCATTCTCCCCTCTAAAAATCTCTCCCTTGTCCCCTCCCCGCTCACTATACCACTACTATTATATTTCTTCTAAATTTAGAAGACTTTTATACTCTACTAAATATATATGTATTGTTCCCTCTTAAACCCATTCCTGATGAAAGTAGGTTACCAGAACTACCAGGCCTCCTCCCCCATCTAATTCCTCTCTATCCTTTCTTCCTTGTGCACCTCTTTTCTACAAAATAGTTATTCTTTTTAGCTCTTTCTAAATGGTTGTACTTTTAAAATTCATATCATAGTCAGGTTTATCCCCCTTTCTTATGAGCTTGACAATAATAAGAATCTTAAACAAACATTTTACATTATATGTTATATAAAAGGTAAACAGTCTATCCTTATGAATCCCTTATAGTCAGTCTTTGATACGTAACTTATGTTTCTCTTAGTTCTTGTATGTCGAATATTCTATTAAGCTGAGAATGTTTTTAACAAAGTCTTGAAAGTCTGAGGGTTTGTCAAATGTCCATTTTTTTTCATTCAAGATAATACTTAAATTTGCAGAGTAGGAAATTTTTGGCCAGAGCCCTAGGTCTTTTGCCCAGTGATATATTGTGTTCCAAACCCTGCAGTCCTTTAATGTCTCTGCTGCTAGGTATTCATATTTAAATCGTTTTAATCTTGATGCTTTTAATATTTTATCCTTCAGCTGGGGGTTTTGGTATTTGACTATGGTATTCCTATGAATTTTCCTCATAGGATCTCTTTTAAGTGGTGTTTGATGGATTTTTCTATTTCTACTTCCCTACCTTGTTCTAATGCTTCAAGGCAATTTTCTTTAATTATTTCTTGTATTATTGTATCAGGAGTCTTTTTTTGATCATAACTTTCAGTAAATCCAATTTTTTATATTTTCTCTTCTTGATCTATTCTGTAAATCTGTTGTTTTTCTTATAAAATGTTTCACTTTCTCTTCTATTTTTTCATTATTCATGTTTTGTTTAATTATTTCTTGATGTCTTCTAATATCACTGGCTTCACTTTGGCCAAATCTAATTTTCAAGGTGTCATTTTCCTCCTTGAGATTCTGGATCTCCTTTTCTAATTTGTTGACTTTGTTTTCATAACCTTTGTGTCTTTCTTGGATTGTTTTTATATTTTTTTTAGTTTTTCTTTCATCCGTCATTTGATTTTTAAAGTCTTTTTAAAGATATTCTACAAATTCTTTTTGGGCAAGTGACCATTTGATGTTGCTCTTTGGGGGTTGCTTTACTTCAATATCCTCCTCTGAAGATGAACCCCAGTCATCTCTATTCCCAAAATAGGTTTCTGTGGTTGGATTCTTTCTCCTTTTCCTGTGCATTTTTTGGTAGTAATAGCTTGATTTTCGTAATCATCTCTAGCCCTGGGGTATGGGAATGGTGCTTCTTGCCTCAGATCTTCAGTTCTTCCCTCTAGTCCAGAACCAAAGCCAAACTTCCAACCTCCTGTAAGTGCCCACAGCCAAGGGCTTTCTGCCCCATTGCTTCTGCTCTCATCAAGTCTGTGCTGGTTCCTTCTAGTCCCAATGGCTCTTTGCAGCACAGCTGCATCTGGCATTCCTCATCAGCAGAGGTTCCTTCAATCTTCCTGGGCTCAAATGCCCAACTCCCCTCACTATCTTGAGGTGCAAAATTCCAGTGGCTGGGGCTGAGGTAGCCTCTCAAACCAACTAAATCCATGGATTGCTCTTAGTTGTTTAAGCTGCTTGCCCACTTGTTGTTAAAATGGAACCTAGCCTGGAGGTGTTTATTCCTCAGAGGAACCAAACCTGGTCCTGGGATTTTTCTTCAGATCTTCTCAAATTGTCTGAGGAAGATCCTGGTTGTGCCCCTATTCTTTGTCTCCACCCAAACTTTGTTTGCCCTAAGGTTCTATTTTAACTCTTTTGTGGGGGAAAATCTTGAGAGCTTGAAATTTTCTGACCTACTCCACCATCTTCCTAGTATCCTCTCCTCTGGCATTTCTTTTCATTAATCCCTTTGATATTCTGAATCTTTTGTCATTGCAGATGAATTTTGTTATTATTCTTTCAAACTCTATAATTTTTTCTGTAGTTTCATTGGTATGGTATTGTATAAGTAAATTAATTTATTATATTAGCTCAGCTTACCCATGAGCAACTGATTTTTTTTTTTACAATAATTTAGATCCAACTTTATTTATGTAAAAAGTGTTCTGTAATTGTGTTCATAGTTCAGTAGTTGTTTTAACAACCCAGCTAGCAGCTTTGGTGGGGGCGTAAGATCCCTCCCCCACAGCCAGTACCCAGGGGGCTGCCGGGACCCAGGAGGCTGCCAGGACCCAGGAGGCTGCCGGGACCCAGGAAGCTGCCAGGAAAGCACAGGTTCTTTTTATCTGCTTAAACAAGGAAAGCATGGTGAAGGGGTTGACCGGCTTACTTTAATCCAGCATTCAGTTAGCATACAGACAACAATCATTTAGTTCAGGGGAAAATGCCAGCATTCAGTTAGCATTCAGTTAGTTCAGGGGAGCATACAGACAAGCATCAAGAGACAGACCAAATACAGATTCATTGACTTACTTCAGGGGAAAAAAAAAACCAGCACCCTGAGGTTCAAAACATTCATTTAGTTCGGGGGAAAAACAAACCAGCACCCCGAACCTCAAAACCAAAACACAAACAAATTACAAATATCAACAGACAGACCCAACACAATTCATAGTTACCAACATCTGGGCTCGGCCCGAGAGCAAGGGCTGGCCCAGAGTCACGCTTGCTTGCCGCTGCTTCCCACACCAACCGGAAGAGGAAAGAGAGAGCTTCAAGCTGTCCTCTCCCCTCTTATAGGGTTTTTGACATCATCAAGTGCCGCCTGAATGACCAGGGCCGATTGGTTCTTGAGTTGGCCCCTCCCCCTAGCGTAGCCGTTAACACCTCCCCTCAGCCAGCCCCATGACTCATCACACAGGAAGTTGTCTGCTTCCTGGCATGCTCTTTGGGCTCCCTGCCCCGGAAGAGCAAGCCACAGTGTCCAGAGGCTCAATGAGGTAAGCTGAGTAATTCAAAGAAAACAAAGGCCATTCTGGTTACAGTAGTTCTGGGTTTGTCTTGGCAGGTAGACTCCCAAATATTTTATAATGTCTACAGAAACCTTAAATTGATTTTCTTTCTTTATCTCTTGCTGTTGGGCTTTGTTAGTAATACATAGAAATGATGATGTTTTATGTGGGTTCATTTTATATCCTGCAACTTTTCTAAAGTTGTTTATACTTTCAAACAGTATTTTTATTTTATTTCATTCTCTGGGTTTATCTAAGTTTACCATTATATTATCCTCAAAGAGTGATAAATTTGTTTCTTCTTTGCTTGTTCTAATTCCTTCAATTTCTTTTTTTTCTCTCTTTGCTAAAGCATACACTTCCAGTACAATCTTGAATAGCAGTGGTGATAAGGGACATCCCTGTTTCACCCACGATCTTATTGGAAATGCTTCTAGCCTATACCCATTACATATAAGGCTTGCTGATGGCTTAAGGTAGATGCTACTTATCATTTTAATGATAAGTTTATTTTAATAATTTTATTTCTATGCTCTACATTGTTTTTAATAGGAATAGGTGCTGTATTTTGTCAAAAGCTTTCTTTGCATCTATTTCTATAATCATATGATTTTTTTTAGTTTTTTTGTTGATATGGTCAATTACATTGATAGTATTCCTAATATTGAATCAGCCCTGCACTCCTGGTATAAAACCTACCTGCTCATAGTGTATTATCATCATGATAAATTGATGAAATCTCTTTGCTAATATTATATTTAAAATGTTTGCTTCTCTACTCATTAGGAAAATTGGTCTGTAATTTTCTTTCTCTGTTTTGGCTATTCCTGGTTTAGGTATCAGTACCAAATTTGTATCATTAAAAGAAATTGTTAGGACTCCTTCTTGACTCGCTTTCCCAAATAATTTATATAGTATTGGAATTAATTGTTCTTTAAATGTTTGAGAGAATTTACTTGGACTTGGAGATTTTTTTCCCTAGGGAGTTCATTGATGATTTGCTCATGTAAGCATTGAGAGATATAAAACTTCCTCTAAGAACCACTTTCTCTGCATCCCATAATTTTGGTATGTTGTATCATTATGGTCATTCTCTTGGATAAAGTTACTGATAGTTTCTATGATTTGTAACTTGACACACTCATTCTTTCAGATTAGATTATTTAGTTTCCAATTAATTTTTAGTTTATTTTTCCATATCATTTGAGTACATGTAATTTTTATTTCATCATGATCTGAAATGGATGCATTTAATATTTCTACCTTTCTGCACTGGATTGTGAGGTTTTTATGCCCAATACTGTATCAGCAAGACAATAAACACAACATCAATGATAATTGTGAATATTCCTATGTAGTTCTATATGGCAAAACATGAGAGATTCTTTATATAGAAGGTAGAAGAAGTAAAACATTTAATCAGACACTAGATGACCAAATCCCATAACCAATAAACCCAACCTATCCAAGCTGCAACCAGCTCCCCAAACCAGTAAGCTCACTTTATCATAATAGCAAGGAACTTAAAACACAATATCACAGCATGGAGCCCATAACCTTCTGCCACCTTGCTGGGCCCTTCCCACAAACACTCACAGTATAGCTAGCCTGCCTATGTCTGCTGTCTCCCTCAGCTGTAATTGCTCTCAACATTTCCTGCTCCACCCTTTCTTGTTCCTCTCATTCAGCAAGCTCCTCCAACCACATGTTACTTAGGCTTCCTATGACATAAGCAGGTCACATGGGCCTATTAATGGGTGGGAAAGATCTTCAAATTTACACTAGTATTACAAATACATGATCAATTTAAAAAGCATTATCCTGTTTGATCTTGACAACAGACCTATGAGGTGTCTAGTGGCTGTAACATTCCTTATTTTACAGATAGAGAAACTGAGACAACCAGCAGTTGAGCAACATGTCCATGGGCAATTTTTGTGTAGGTGCCATGTACCACTGAGAAAAAGGTATATTCCTTTCTGACACCATTCAATTTTCTCCATAGGTCTACAGTATCTAACAGCTCATAGCTCTGTTGTCAATCTCAAACAGGATGATGTTTTCCAAATCCATTGACAATCTTTAAAGTGCAACATAAGAGTTAGCCATCATTAAGAGGGATGGAGTTTTGTTTTGTTTTGGCAGAGAAGGAATCCAGATGATCATAGATTTGGAGCTCAAAGAGAACATAAAGGTGCTCTTTGAGATACAGTGTAAGCCTTTCACTTTATAGGTGAGGAGACAGAATCCCAGACAGTCTAGGTAACTTGCCCAACATCAGCAAATAGGCAGAAAATAAAAGAAAAATACTAACATAGTTATACTTTATCTAAATTCAGGTAGAAGTTTTTACATTGGTACATTTTGGAACTGAATTTGGAGTTTGTGATAGGATTTCACATGACATACAACAATAGAGTTTTTTCTGGAGCAAATCACTGTGTTTTGGAAGGAAGTTTCCAGAATAGCCTCAGTAAGAAGATATCCCTGATCTAGTACTGAATCACTAAAGTGTGATTCACAGTGACCACACACTGAAGAGGAAGAATTAACTCTTGCCAGACAAAAAGAATTAGAGTCATTTTTCCAGTATGTTGTGACACCACAAGGACAAAGAATTCTTAAATCTCTCACTCTCCTCCTTCCACTCCTTCCTGAATATACTTATTGGTCCAAAGTACTACCATGCTTTGGAATAAGAGAAATTTATGCCAAGCATTGGCCAGCAGAGAGATGCTTTTCATAGACACTAGTAGACCATAAGAGATCAAAGCTTGAAGTCATTGGTTGAGAACCTAGGAAGCTATGAGTCACTCCACACAGCAGAGAGATGATAGTAATAGAAAAAGATCAGAGAATCCCTCACATATGCTATTGCAAATTAGGAGAAATTTCCAACATGTTATCCTTTATAAGAATCCTTATCCATTCTAGGATTTATGTTTTGTTTTTCTTATTATCACTGCCAAAGTCCTGTTCAGACTGCTAAACTATGGCATGGAGGAACTCCTAGGAACTCAAGTTATGCTAGGTTACTACAAGCTATCACCTTCTCCCAAGAAAGTTTTTGAGGACTACCTTAAGAAAAGTCATGTAATTACTGTCTAATATTATCTATGTGCCAAGCCATCTATACTCCAATCATTACCTTCATCTCTCTTCTATCAGAAACTTGAAACTTGTTGGACTCTGATAGGTGAAATTTATTTTATGTTTGTCTAGAATCTGATTTCCATACTACTCTCTAGACATTTTCAAATTATGCCGCTGAGGTCATGCCCTTCCCCTTTGTCTTTTAGCTCCCTTTAGTATGTTGTATTTCTCCACCAGAATGCAACTTTCTTGAGAGAAAACACTGTCTTTTTTGATTATATTTGCATCATTAGAGCTTCAGATAATTTCTGGCAAAAAAAAAATGCTTAATGAATCTTCTCTTTTTCTCTCTCTCTCAGAATATTTGTAAATAGTTGATGGATTACTTGTCCATAATTACACATAAAATAGATACAAATGCAAAATAGCATTTGGTCCTGGTCAGTTCCCTTCTGATTCTATAGTGATAGTGGCACAGTGGCAAAAAGAGAGTAGATGATGTTTAGAATTGTAATTTTTAGATAATCAACAAGCAGTACTTGAAATGTGAGATCCTGGTCCAATGATATATAGAAAAATATTAATAACATTCATAATAATGATTATATATATATATATGTGTGTGTGTGTGTGTGTGTGCGTGTATACACACACACACACACTCATATACACCCTAGGGTTTCCAAAGGACTTTAGCTATAGCATCTTATTGGATCCTCACACAAAAACCATGTGAAATAGGTGCTATTATTATTTCCATTAACAATTATGTAGTACTAGAGGAAATATATGACATATTTATGAAAATTCTTGCTATGAATTTAACTAAGAAACAAGGGCAAAGCAAATACCAAAGACACACTAATGAGGGGACAATCTCTGGGAACCCCCTTGAACCTGGAGTACAGTCTCTGGGAGCCCCCTTGAACTCTCCTTGAGTCTTCCAACTAGATCTGGCCTTCCCCTAAGGCCATGGGCCTTGCATTATCATTGGGCCCAAGTCTCTGCCTAGCCTAGCCCTCTATTGTCCAGCTGTTTCCCCACACTTAATCTTGATTAAAATATCTATACCCTAGCTCTGTTCCCCTAGCCATCTATTGTTTGTCATCTCCATGTAGCCTTCAGCTATTTCCCACCCTGGAGTCTGACCTCATCTCAGTCCCATCAAGCTCCTCCTTAGACTCCTCCTCAAGGCCCTCCCTAAACCCTTCCTCTAGTCACCCCAGACCACCCCTCAATCCCTCCCACAATCTTTGTGTATATAATCTCCATCTTGCCTCCATGAAGGTGCTCAGATTCAATCTAGCTCAGCTGAGATTCAACCTCACTCAGTAGATTGAATCTGGCCCGCTTGTGAAAACAGGTGTAACAAAGGGTGTGATTTCTTAAGACAACCCATTATGGTGAATCCCTTTCCCTTGGCTGAGAAGGCTTGAGTCAAATTCTTTTGGCAGGACCCGGCATGTTGGTATTTTGGGGTCATGAGCACCCCTAGAAACATATGGTTCCCTTACCTATCATCATTTTGATTAAACCTCTTCAACACCAAGTAAAGCTATGTTAACCTAGACAAGCCATTTAATCTGTATCTTCTTCATTTTCTTCATTTGGAAAATGAGAATAATAATAGCCCCAAATTCCCAGGGTTGTTTTAAAGGGAAAATGAGACAATATTTGTAAACTACTTTGCATATCTTAAAATTCTGTATAAATGCTACCTACTACTATTACAATTATCCCTTCCACCTCTCAACTTTTCCCATCCTGGTTTTGATATATAGCGGGTGGGCAGACAACACACAAAGGCCAGCAGATGACACCTACAAAGATTAGAAACTCATAAATGCATAAAATATATGTTTAGCATTATATAATTTCAACCCTAAATTTTGCAATAAGGTACTGTAAACACCCATAAAAGAAAAAGAAAACAATTAGACTTTTTCTCTGCTATGAAGGGAGAGCCAAAAAATCTTACACAGATTTTCCAGATTGCAAGAGCATTGTGCTCCTAACCCCTGAGGTAGAATGGATAACTGTACTACTACTACTAAGACTACTACTACTGCTACTGCTGCTGCTACTCATGCTACTACTACTACTACTACTACTACTACTACTTCCTCCTTCTCCTTTTCCTCCTCCTCCTACTACAATCAAAGTCCACAAAAGCAAGACTCATTGGAATAATCATCTCCTCTTAACAACACATAATCATCACAGGCAAGGATAGCTATCAAGAAAGTTGCAACTTATATATTAACAAATGTTGTAGAGTTGCTAGACAATTTGTCCAGGCCACGCAACACTCTAATACCCTCTGGAACCATATTAAAATGTTATTTGTATAATATTTAACAAAATAAATTGAACATACAATATCACATTTCAAAATTATGTCAATATATAACCCGAAAGGATTCTTATAGATGGATTAGTGTACCTGTTTCTGTTTGAGTCTAACACCACTTTCACATGGTACGAATAGGAACATTGATAATTTGTAATATGTTTTAAATAGATTTTATTTATATCTTTTTGCCATTATAACACTTAGATTTTCTCTCTATATTCTTTCTCTTTCACGTTCTTTTGAAGGACTCCCACATAACAACTAAAATAAATAAATAAAAGGAAAAATAAGATAAAAATTCAGCAAAACCAATCAATGTAGAATAAAAGATAAGTTAAAAATATGTGTAATGTTATAGCATCTTTAAAAGAGCAGGCAAGATATCTTTGAAGAGCTATTCTTTGGGGCAAAGGTTGTTCTTTAGAATTTTTCAACATTCATTTTCAATTATATGGTGAATGTTTTCCTTTCCATTAACATTGCTATAATTAATGATTATATTTTTACCTGCGTCCACTTCTCATATTTTGTATCAATTTATGTTGCTTCTCTCCATTCATTTTTGTTGTTTATTAGAGCATAGTAATAATATTTCATTATATTTATGTGCCATAATTTATTTAACCATTCTCCAGTTCGCGTGAATCTACTTTGTTTCCAATTCTTTGCTATCACAAAAATTGCTATTCCAAATATTTTAGTGTACATAGGACATTTAATGTACATAGAATATATTAAAAATGTTTCTAAACCAGTTACAATGTACCTCTATACTTGATGACATTAGTGCAAAGGTGGACACAATGGGACAAAAAGTTAGAAAACACTATATAGGACCTTATCAATAACTTATTTAAGAAGAATCATAACATGTGTATTTATATTTATATCTGTGGTATTTAACACCTCCTGGTACATAGTAAATTCCATACACAAATACACACACACACATGCACACACACGTAGGTATATATTTACATTCAATCTGTCAAATAGGAACTGTACATGAGACCCACTAAATAACACTCAAAAAATTAAATTGATTATAGTTTAGCCTACAAGAAAAATTGGTTATTGACAATCTATTCACTTCAGAATTAGGGATCTGTGTTTATGTATATCATCAGCTGGTTGGAATAAAGCCCCAGATTAACAGCTAATTAGAAAAATAGAATAAAGGATTGCAGAGAATTGCAGCAGCTCTATTACAGCTTATTTAAGCAAGCTATTGACTCTGAGAAGTGGAAAACAAATAAAAAAGTTCATTAGCTCCATTTACTATTATTTCTTCAGAGATTTATCTCAAAGATAAAACTTATATAAAGCAATGACAATGCTAAGAAGGCCTAAAAATCTCAGAAACCACTTCTTTTAGGGGAAGGGGAAAATAATCATTTGCTTATAATGCATTAGTTACTGTGTTAAGAACTTTGCAAATCTTATGTTATCTTTACAACATACCTGGGAAGTAGATGCTATTACCATCATCACTATATATAGTGAAGGAAATTGAAGCAGACAATTTGCCTAGAGTTCCCAAAGCTAGTAAGTATCTGAAGCTGGATATCCACTCAGGTTTTCCTGACCTCAGGCTTGTCACTCTATTACTGAACCACCTAGCTGCCTCAGAGAATCTTTATTTTCCTTTCCAAGCAGAGAGATATGGTAGTAGTTTAGAGTACAAACCCATTTTCAAAATATTACAGAGGAGAAAGGTGAAGATTATGAGCAATATGATCTCACAAAACAACGGCAGGCAGTAGAGAGGGAAATGAGTCTGCAGGAGTGAGTCTTAATGATCATTCCTTCTAAGAGCATTAATGGATGAAAAATTAAGGATGACAAATGAAATCAAAATGGAATAACTTTGCTAGCATTTCCCATCACAAAAAGTAACAGATATCAGATTGATAGCCCAACTGTCACTGGTTCCTATGAAATTGTAAAGCCCTTAGAGGAAGACCTGAAGAAGTTGTTGAGCTGTACATAAAAGTTCTTACAGACACAATGTTGGTAAGAACTTTTGTAGAAGATTTTGAGGATACAGACAAGAATGTAGGAATAACAACAACAACAATAATCCTATCTAGCATTTATGTAGTGTCTGTTATGTTCCAGACACTGCGCTACGTGCTTTACAATTATTATCTCATTCTATCTTCACAACAAATTTGGGATGTTTTCCTCATTTAACACATGAGGAAACTGAGGCAGACAGAGATTCACTTACTTGCCTAGGGTCATGTGATTAATGTGTCTGAGCCCAGAATTGATTTAATGTCTTCCTTACTCCAGGCCTGCTAGTCTGTCCACTATGCCTCTAGAATATCACAGGCTGAAAAGACATCAGTAGGTTATTATCTGTATCAGTGGAGAAAGTACCCAAACCCAAATACATTGGCATCACATGTACAGGAAGAGAGTATCTTCTGAGCAGGTGATAGCTAAAATCTGACTGTCTGGGTGTCAAGAGAAAATAGGAAATGAAATCAGCAGCACTGATTTTAGCAAAGTATTGAAGGTTAGGGCTCGTAACTTTTTTTAAACAATCATTTAAGAGAAAAAGGACAATATTGTAGATAAATCTCACCAGCTATATTCACAGAGATAGTGAAGTATAATGAAAAGAACATTATGCTTGGGGTAATAAAATTTTGTTTCACATTCTGTCTTTGGCCCTTATTAGCTATTTGACTTTGGTTAAGTTAACTTCTCTGAACCTCTAATTCCTCCTCCATAAAAGTAAGATATTGATAAATTTATGTGGTTGTACCACCAGCCTAACAACATTGTTCTCAGTTTCAAATGAAATAATTTATATGATGTGCTTTGTAAATCTTAAGCATTGTAGAAATGTAAGTTATACAAGGAATAGAATGCAAAGCGGGTGCTCATCAATTGGAGCACGGTCTATAAAAGTGTGTATATAAATATATTATATTTTATACAAGGAGTAAAGGTAAATATAAGTAACTCAGAGAAACCTGTGAATATTTGTATGAAATGATGCAGAGTGAAATAATTACAAACCAGGGGAACAATATATACCATGACTACAGCAATGAAAATAATCACTGGAGGGAAGACAAATGCTGAACAACTGAAAACTCAGTAATGGAGATGCAGAGCAATGAAATAGTCACCCTTCCTTTCAGTAAAGAGAGAGAGATCAACTGGGACAGAATATAAGTTTCTTTGTGGAAAGTATCATTTCACTATCGTATTTGTTTCTTTAGTTTCCAGTACAATGTCTGGCATATAATAATTAGTGTTTAAGAAATGCCTCTTGGTTGATATTGTATATATTGATAGAAAGGTGCCTTTGCTTAATTAATTATTTTTCTCTGTGATAGAGAAGAGTTCAAATGGAGGGCAGGAAAGAAAATATATAAACACAGCTTTAAAAGAGATGTACAAGCTATTGTTAACCATTGGACTAAATTATAAAATTATTTTAAAAGTTTTCATAATTTGGATAGATCATAATTGTCATAATTTTAATCAGAAAGAAAATAATTGGATCAGAAAGACACATCAATATATTCCCATATGTTCTATCTCAGAAATGTCCTTTGCCATTGTAGTGTTCTGTACTTTATTGAGGATGAAAAAAGAGATATGCGGAATGATTTTTGTAACTTTAAGAAATGTACTCTGAAGGTCTTATTGAAAAGAAAAGAGAAAAATAACATGAACTGGTCTTTGGAGTCTGGTTTGTGCTAATGTCCAATCCAGTTCTAAAAGATAATTAACTATTGCTGTTGTATCTCATAGGTATAAGTATCAGAAGAAATTGCTCAGTCAAACCCCACAAATGGTCCCAAAGTACAAATAAGTTATAATATCTTTGATCAGGGGGTGCGGCGGATAAGAGAGAGAAAGAAAGAGGAAAAAAGAGAGAGAGAGAGAGAGAGAGAGAGAGAGAGAGAGAGAGAGAGATATTATTCTTATTTCTTCTACCTGTTCTATTTCATACAATAGGCTTAGCTCTTACATCCTAATTTCCTAACCTTGAATGCTGGGTCTTCCATATATTTAATGAAATCTGCTAATAAATCTTCAGTTCTCCCTGAGTAAGCAATCCTCTTGCAGACTCAGCTCTCTCTCCCTTGACTTTACTAGAGACCAAATAAAATTTGTGCTCTGACAGGGTAAGCATTTACTTTATCAGAAAGCATATTAGTGTGGGCATGTCTCAGCATAATGTACACCAAAAGCAGAGAGTATGACTAATTTGTTCTGCTATTAAGTGGATAATAAAATGATTTAGGCATGTAGATATGGGACAGTGGGCACTTTAGGAATTACATGTAGCATATCTCATCCTGAGTCTGTCAAAGTCAGAGAACATTTTATATATTAAATGGTATTTATAGGAAAGAAGGCTTTTGCCCAGAAGTTAGCAATGTTTGTCTAAGATGAGATAAGATGATGAAAACTATGAGTTCTCTAAAGGATAACTTCCACGATGTCAGTGCTATGAATTTAACATGAATTTTGCCATTCCCCTTTAGTCAAGTTTCTTCCATATGAGAATAGGTATTACAAAAAAGAAAAGAAAAGAAAAGCAAAAAAAGAAGAAAGCTAGGTAATACATTTAAATCAGAGTAATAGTTTGAGGTATCATTGCAACATTGAACAAAAGGATCATTTTTTTTTCTCACAGTCTTTTTAGGTTCTATTTTTACCCTGACTTATGAAGACTAGACCCAAACAGAGTCAACCAGAAAATTAAATGAATTATGAAGATGACTAGCCCAAAATCTCTAGTTCTCTTTGGCTATGTCAACACATATCATTCATGAGGAAAAAAATGCATATTTTGTTTTTAGGTTTTTTTTTTACATTTTATTTAATTTAATTTTAGTTTTCAACATTCACTTCCACAAGATTTTGAGTTCCAAATTCTCTCCCCACCTCAATCTAAGACAGCGTGCATTCTGATTATCCCTTCCCCCAATCTGCCCTCCCTTCTATCACCCCCCTTCTCTTATTCTATTCCCTTCTATTTTCATGTAGGACAATATAGATTTCTGTACCCCATTGCCTGTATTTCCTATTTCCCAGTTGCATGTAAAAACAATTTTTAACATTTGTTTTTAAAACTTTGATTTTCACATTCTCTCCCTTCCTCCATCTCCATCCACCTTCATTGAGAGGGCAAGCAATTTGATGCAGGTTGCACATGTGTAGTCATGGAAAACACTTGCATAATAGTCATGTTGTGAAAGACTAGCTGTATTTCCCTCCATCCTGTCCTGCCCCTTATTTATTCTATTCTCTCCTTTGACCCTGTCACACCTCAAAAGTGTTTGCTTCTGATTACCCCCTCCCCAATCTGCCCTCTCTTCTATCATTCCCTGCTCTCTTATACCCTTCCCCCCAACTTTCCTGTAGGGTAAGATAGATTTCAAATGAATTGAGCTTGTATGTTATTCCCTCCTTTAGCTAAATCTGATGGGAGTAAGGTTCACTCATTCCCTCTCACATCCCTTCCCCCTTCCCCTCCACTGTAAAAGCTTTTTAATGGCTTTTTTATGTGAGATAACTGACTCCATTCTACCTCTCCCTTTCTCCTTCTCCCAGTACATTCCTCTCTCACCCCTTAATTTTGTTTTCTTTTTTTTATATAGCAACCCTTCATATTGAACTCACACCTGTGCCCTCTGTCTGTATATACATTCCTCCCAACTACTCTGATACTGACAAAGGTTTCATGAGTTACAAATGTCATCTTTCCATGTAGGAATGTAAACAGTTCAACCCTAATAAGTCCCTTACGATTTCTCTTTCCTGTTTACCTTTTCATGCTTCTCTTGATTCTTGTATTTGAAAGTCAAATTTTCTATTCAGCTCTGGTTTTTTTCATCAAGAATGTTTGAAGTCCTCTATTCCATTGAATATCCATTTTTCACCTTGAATTATTATACTCCATTTTGTTGGGTAGGTGATTCTTGGTTTTAATCCTCCTAGCTCCTTTGAACTCTAGAATATTATATTCCAAGCCCTCCAATCCCTTAATGTAGAAGCTGCAAATTTTTCTACCTGATTGTTTTAGACAATACTTGAATTGTTTCTTTTTGGCTGCTTGTAATATTTTCTCCTTGACTTGGGAACTCAGGAATTTGGCTACAATATTCCTAGGAGTTTTCTTTTTGGGGTCTCTTTCAGGAGATGATTGGTGGATTCTCTTAATATCTGTTTTACCCTATGGTTCTACAATATCAGGGCAGCTTTCTTTAATAATTTCTTGAAAGAAGATGTATAGGTTCTTTTTAATCATGGCTTTCAGATAGTCTATGAATTTTTAAATTATTTCTCCTGGATCTATTTTTCAGGTCAGCTGTTTGTCCAATGAGACATCGTCTTCTTTGTTCATTATTTTGGGTTTGTTTTATAATTTCCTAACTTCTCATAGTGTCATTAGCTTTCACTTGCTCCGTTCAAGTTTTTGAGGAATTATTTTCTTTTTTTAATAAGCTGGTTTATTTATTTTTAGATTCCAATATTTACTTCCATAAGTTCTACATTTTCTCCCCCTTACTCCCCTCCCACTCCACAAGATAGCACACAATATGACATGGGTTCTACATATATATTCTTATTAGTTATATTTTCACATTAGTCCTGTTGTATAGAAGAATTACAACAAATTGGAGAGACCAAGACAAAGAAAAACAAAAAGAAAGAAAACAGTCTGGTTCACTCTGCATTCAGACTCCATATTTCCTTTTCTGGATGTGGATGGCATTTTCAGTCATGGGCCTTTTGGAATTGTTTTAGCTCCCTGCATTACTGAGAAGAACTAAGTCTCTCAAAGTCAGTCATCTCACAATGTGGTAGTTACTGTATATGATGTTTTCCTGGTTCTGCTCATTTCACTGAGCATCAGTTCAATTGATGGACATCCCCTCAATTTCTAATTCTTGGCCACCACAAATATATATACATATTTTTGTACATTTGGATCCTTTTCCCATTTTTATGATCTCTTTGTGATACAACCCTAGAAGTGGTCTTTCTGAGTCAAAGGGTATGTACATTTTTATAGCCCTTTGGGCATAGTTCCAAATGGCTCTCCAGAAGGGTTGGATCAGTTCACTACTCCACCAACAATGAATTAGTGTCCCAATTTTCCCACATCCTTGCCAACATTTATTATTTTCCTGTTTGGTCATGTTAGCCAATCTGACAGGTGTGATGTGATACCTCAGATTTGTCTTCATTTGCATGTTTCTAATTAATAGTGATTTAGAGCATTTTTTTTCATATGACTATAGCTAGCTTTAATTTCTTCATATGAAAACTGCATGTTTATATCATTAGACCATTTACCAATTGAGGAATGACTTGCATTCTAATAAATTTGACTTAGTTGTCTATATATTTTAGAAATGAGGCCTTGATCAGAAACACTAGTTGTAAAAATTCCCAGTTTTCTGCTTCCCTCTGATTGTTAGTTACATTGGTATTGTTTTCAATTTAATGTAATCAAAATTATCCATTTTGCATTTCATAATGTTTTCTGTCTCTTGTCTGGTCATAAATTCCTCCATTCTCCATAAATCTTACAGATAAATTATTCCTTGCTCCAATAATAGATTTGTAGTATCAGCCTTTATATCTAAATTGTGTACCCATTTGGATTTTATTTTGATATACAATGTCAGACTTTGTTCCATGCTCCTTTTCTGCCATACTATTTTCCAGTTTTCCAAGCAGTTTTTTTTGTGTGTGTGAAATAGTGAGTTCTTATCCAGAAGCTGGTGAATTTGGGTTTATCTGTCACTAAGTTACAATAATCACTGACTACTTTGTTTTATGTACCTAACAAATTTCACTGATCTACCCCTCTATTTCTTAGCCACTACCAAGGAGCTTTGATGATTGCTGCTTTATAATATAATTTCATATCTAGTATGGCTAGGCCCCCTTCCCTAGCATTTCTTTTCATTAATTCCCTTGATATTCTGGACCCTTTGTTCTCCCAGATGAATTTTGCTATTACTTTTTTCTAGTTCTATAAAATAATTTTTTGGTAGTTTGATTGGTATGTCACTGAATAAATATATTTGCTTTAGGTAGAATTGTCATTGTTTTCATATTAGCTGAGCCTACCCATGAGCAACTGATGTTTTTCTAATTATTTAGATGTGACTTTATTTGTGTGAAAAGTGTTTTATAATTGTGTTCTTATGGTTGCTGGGTTTGTTTTAGCAGGTGGATTTCCAAATACTTTATAATGACTATATTAACTTTAAATTGAATTTCTCTTTCTATCACATGCTGTTGGGCTTTGTTAGTAATATATAGAAATGCCAATGATTTATGTGTGTTTATTTTGTATGTTACAACTTTGCTAAAGTTGTATATTATTTGAAATAGTTTTTCACTTGATTGTCCAGCATTCTCTAAGTATACCATCATATCATCTTCAAAGAGTGATAACTTAGGTTCTTCTTTGCCTATTCTATTTCCTTCAATTTCTTTGTCTTCTCTTATTGCTAAAGCTAATGTTTCTAGTGCTATGTTTAATAACAGTGGTGATAATGGACATCCTTTTGTCACCCCTGATGTTATTGGAAATTCATCTAGCTTACCCCCATATAATGCTTGCTAATGCTTTTAAGTAGATGCTACATATCATTTTGAGGAAGGCTCCATTTATTCCTTTGCTCTCTAGTGTTTTTAATAGGAATGATTCCTTGTAAGGGTAAGAAGGGTGGGACTTTTTTACTGTTTACTATTTTGGAATGGTAAGGCAAACAAAGGCCTTTAATGAATCTTGCCTTTGTTTGAATCAGACAGGTAAAGTAGGACCTTTTGTTTTTTGTTTTGGAGTGATTCTCAACACTGAAGTAATCAAGTACCTTTGATGAGTCTTGCCTTTCAAATGTAATGGCAAGCAAAGTGGGGTCTTTTGTTTTGGAGTGCTTCTCAGCACTGAGAATTGGGTTTCATTGAATCTTGCCTTTGTATGAATCAAGTAATTGATTAGAAAAAAAGTATATGATGTGGAGCTAGTCATTAAAGATCTTTCTTACACCCCATTTGCTAAGTAGGTGCTGAGCCCTCTGGGCACTGAACAGGGTATATGAGCTTTGAGGTTGGTGTTTTGCTTTTGGGAGTACACTCCTTGGAAGACAGTTGGTGATTTGGCCAGATGAGATTCTGGGTAGCCATAGGAGCCCCCTGGTTTTGAAAGCCCAGGTGTTGGTGCCTTTCTCTCTGGTAACTATGTATGTAATTGTCCTGGTCAGAAAGCTAGAGGTCTGTTCATTGATTTCTGTGTCATATTTGCACTATTCATATAATTTCTCCTTGTAATTTCTGTTTTCTTTTCCCTGAACTTCAAGGTGCTTACTTTTTCCCTTGAACTAAGTGAATGATATATGTATATTTAATTAAAGTGAGATTGCAAACGCTTTAAAGTTGCTTTCCTTAGAAAGCAGATTGAAGAACCTGTGCTAGCAACCTTCCTGTGTGCTCTTGTTGTTGGTTTTTCATCTCCACAACAGCTGCTAGCAACATTGTTGTTTCAAAATGGCACAGTCGGCAGGATCTTCAGATTAAAAGGAAAGGATGGGGTTTGGGGGGACTGGGATAGTGGCTGGATACTTCTCAGTTACTGGGTTGCTCTTTATACTTGTGATGGTTATGGTTCTGTGGAGCCCCAGGAGCAGAAGAGGCCTGAAGGAAAACAGGCAAGTAGTAGTGAGGCGAGTGGTTTCCCAGGAGCCCAGAGCAGGGCCTCTGGGAGGTAACCTCTCCGTCCCCCTCCTTACCCCACTAGCACTCCAGAGGAAGCAGGCTGGAGCAGTGGCTGCTGGAGGAAAACAAGCTGAGGCTGGGGGAGATGGGGCAGGCCAGAGCCAGGGCTTGAGTGGATTAGCTCAGCTCTGGACTGTACTGGAAGGGTGAATGTCCTGAGATAGTATTGCATGTGGAGCCCTGAAGTAGGAGCAGAGGACTGCCTGCCTACAGAATCAGAAGGAGTGATTGGTGCAGTGAGAGAAAAAGTGGAGAGATGCCCACATACCCACCCACTGTGAGAAGAGAACTGCCTTCAAGCCAACCTTGGTGAGAGGAGAGTGAATACGGAGAACTGCTTGTGTCCAGTACTCAGGCAGAAGCCAGGAGTAGCTGGCGCCTCCTGGAGGACAAGGAACTTAGAAGTTTGAAATCCAGCACCAGAGCAAGATAAAAAACTTTGCAGCGAGACTCTGAGTGTGCTTTTTTGCTACCTTCTCCTGGGATAGTTTGGGATTCAGGAGGAGGAAAATGGAGTTGTCTATGATGGGCATGGGGGGAAGTGTCATGGACTCCCCAAGGATCCCACACTATTGGCTTTGTTGCCCAGCTGCCCCTCAGAACTTGGAAGTGGGGACTGGAACAGCGTGGACAGGAAGAACACACCCCCCCCCCAAGAGAAATTTATTTGGATTTTTTTCATTTGTGTTGGCACTTTCCTCGTTAAAGCATGCTGGTACCTGAGGGTGCCAAGAGGAAGCCTACAATGGAAGTATGGGGAGAAAGCCACACCTTCAAGAAGGACTTCACTTGGACACTCGTTATTGACTGAAGAGTTGTAACTTGCTGTGACCTAGGGATGGGTGGTGTTTGTAGTGTAAACAAGTATTTTGGGGAATGATACTGAATGATATGTTTTGTTATGTTGTGAGTGTTATGCTTTAATTCCCTGAATGTGATTGCAAAGTATAGTGCCTCTATTTGTTCCAGAATTCATGGCCATTTAGATTGTAAGGCAAAGAATCCTGGAAGTGTGAAAATATAAGGGTAAGAAGGGTGGTACTTTTTTTTTTTTTTTTTACTGTTTTCTATTTTGGAATTTTAAGGCAAACAAGTGCCTTAAATGAATCTTGCCTTTCTTTGAATCAGGTAGGTAAAGTGGAACCTTTTGGGTTTTTTGGTTTGCTTGGTTGGTTTAGAATGCTTCTTAGCTGAGGTAATCAAGTATCTTTGATGAGTCTTGCCTTTCCAATGTAATGGCAGGCAAAGTGGGGTCTTTTGTTTTGTAGTGCTTCTCAGAACTGAGGCATTTGGGTGTCTTTGAGTCTTATCTTTTGTTTGAATCAAGAGTCATTCATTGATTGGAAACAATGTATATGATGTGATGCTAGTGATTAAAGACCTCTTTTGCTAAGTAGGCACTGAGCCCTCAGGGCCCTAAACGGTATATGAGCTCTGAGGTTGGCATTTTGTTTTGGGGGGTACACTCATTGGAAGAGTGCTGGTGATTTGGCCAGATGAGACTCTGGGTAGCCTTGGAGCCCTCCTCCCCCACCTTTGAAAAACCAGATATTGATGCCTCTCTCTCTGGTAACTATGTATGCAATGTCCTGTTCAGACAGCTAGAGGCCTGTCTTTCGATTTCTGTGTCTTATTTGCTCCGTTTACATAATTTCTGCTTGTAATTTCTGTTTGTGTTTTCCCTGAAGTTCAGGGTGCTGAATTTTTCCCCTGAACTAAGTGAATGATGTATGTATGTTTAATTAAAGTGAGGGTGTTAACCCCTTAAAGTTGCTTTCCTTATAAAAGCAGATCAAAGAACATGTGCTAGCAGGGCTCCTGTGTGCTCTTGTTATTGGTCTTGTCATTGGTCTTTCACCTCCACAGCAGCTGCTAGCAACATTGTTGTTACATTGCTGTTTTGGTCAAAAGCTTTGCATCTATTGATATGATCATATGGTTTCTGTTAGATTTGTTGTAGATATGAACAATTATGCTGAACCAGCTTTGCATTCCTGGTATATATCCTACCTGATCAAAGTATATTATTCTCATTATAAATGGCTGTAATCTTTTGGCTAATATTTTATTTCAAATTTTTGCATGTATATAAACTAGGGCAATTGATCTATAATTTTCTTTCTTTTTTTTTGATTCTTTTTGGTTTAGGTATCAATACCACATCTGTTTCATAAAAAGAATTTGGTAGAACTCTTTCTTCCCCAATTTGCCAAAATGATCTATATAGTATTGCAATTAATTGTTCTTTAAATGTGTGATAGAATTCACTTTTAAAGCCATCTAACTCTGGAGATACTTTCTGAGGGAGTTCATTGATGGTTTTTTCAATTTTTTTCTGAGATTGAGTTATTTAAGTATTTTATTTCCTCTTCTACTAATTTAGGCAATTTATATTTTTATAAGTTTTCATCCATTTCACTGATTGTCAAATTTATGGGCATACAGCTGGGCAAAATAATTCCTAATTATTATTTTCCTTTTCATTGATGGTGAATTCACTCTTCAGTTTTGAGACTGGCAATTTGGTTTTCTTATTTCTCTTTTTAAAATTAAATTAGCCAAAGGTTTATCAATTTTATTTTTTTCACAAATCCACCTGTTTTATTTATTAGTTTGGCACCTGGAATTATTTTCTTCAGTGAGGTTTTGGACCTCCTTTTTCATTTGGCCAATTCTGCTTTTTAAGGTATTGTTCCCCTCATTGGCTTTTTGGACTTATTTTGCCATTTGGGTTATTCTGTATTTTAAGGTGTCGTTTTCTTCAGCTTTTTCTTTTTTTGGGGGGGGGGTCTCCCTTAGCAAGGTGTAGACTCATGTTTCATGATTTTCTTGCATCACTCTCATTTTTATACCCAATTTTTCCTCTCCTTGTCTTCTTTGATTTTTAAAATGCTTTTTGTGCTCCTCCACATCCTGTGACCAATTCATATTTTTCTTGGAGGTTTTGGATATAGGAGCTTTGACTTTGTTGTCTTTTTCTGGTTGTATGTTTTGATCTTCCTTGTCACCAAAGTAAGATCCTATAGTCTGATCTTTTTCCACTGTTTGTCCATTTTTCCAGCCAATTACTTGACTTTTTAGCTCTTTACTAAGGTAAGACTCTGTTTCCAGAATGGAGAGTGCTCTGATCCACACTTCAGGGGTTTTGCACAGCTGTTTTCAGAGACATTTCTATGGACCAGTAAATTTGTATTTCTTCCAAGGTTGTATGATCAACAGAAAGGGGTTCATTCCACTCCTGGTCTGTGCTGTGGTCTGTGAGTGACCACAAGCATTCTTTTCTGCCTTGGAACTATGAAGAGGATTCCCTCTGCACCACCACTACAAGCTCTACTACACCAGTGCTCCACATTGCCCCAGGACTGCCACCCAAGACTGTGACCCAGATCTAAGCAAGGGCAAAGCAAGAGAATCCTGCCTCAGCACCAGCAAAGAGAGCCCTGAAATCCCCCTCTGATCAACCACTCAATCCCCCCACCATCTGTCAGCCAACATCTCTGGAAGAAACTGCTGATGTAGTTGCTGCTGTGGCCACCACAGCCATGAGGATGGGGTAGGGCCTGGGGCTAGATCACATTTATCTCTCACCCAAGTATGACAGATCTTTCCTACTGACCTTCTAAGTTGTCTTTGGCATTTGTGGGTTGAGAAGGCCGGAAACTTGCCACAGCTGCCAGTGACTCAGTCCCCTGAGGCCTACCCTGGATTTGCTGTGGCTGGGTCTGTGCCAGCATGGCCCACACTGGACTGTACTCCTCTCTCAGAGTGGCATGACAGATCTTTCCTCTGGACCATACAGGTTGTCTTGGGCTAGAAATTTTTTTCACTCTGTCATTTTGCGGGTTCTGCTGCTTTATAATTTGTTTAGTCATTTTTACAGGTAATTTTGAGGGGTTTGGGGGAGAACTTGAAAAATGCATATTTCTAAGAGGCTGAATGCTTGCTGTAGAAAGGACATGGCTATTTCACAGGAGTATCTCATATTGTTTTGGGTAGAATTTTGGCATCTGCTAACATAAAGGTAGTCAAAGGAAGGACCTATATAACAAAGCAAACCTCATTTGGAGGTATTTCTCCTGGAATTAGTTGGCAAGGACACTATGCTTCAGTAAACAAACAAAATATCTCTCATCCACAATTGTATACTAGTCTCTGTTACCACCATTTTTTTTTCACATTCCTATCTCTTCACCTTAAATCCTCACATTTCTCCCTTGTTCCTTCTTTATCATTAGATCAGTTAGATCACCCATTAGATCAGTGGACAAGTCAGTTATTTAGGCTACCTTGTGCAGTGGAAAGAGTGATGGTTTTGAAGTCAGAGCACTGGGCTTCAAATGCAGGCTACACTATTCCCTACGTTTATGTGCTTGCATACATGCATGTGTGTTTGTGTGGGGTGGGGGGAGAGACAGAGAAAGACAAAGAGAGAAAGATGGACAGACACAGAGAGAGACAGATGGAGACAAAGATAGACAAAAAGAGAGTGACACAGAGAGAATGTAAAATGAATGACTTGAAATGGATCAAGGGTTGGCAGCATTTTCTTTCTTTTCTTTAGGTTTTTGGAGGGAGGAAGGTAGGGCAATTGGGGTTAAGTGACTTGTCTAAGGTCACACAGCTAGTAAATGCGTCAAGTGTCTGAGGCTCGATGCGAGCTCAGGTCCTCCTGAATCTAAGACTGGTGTTCTACTCACTGCACCACCTAGCTGCCCCCTTTCTTTTTTGTTCTATCATGACCCCATTAGGCATTTTGATAACATTTTAAAATAATTGAATGAAGGGATAAATTTCAGTTAGAGGATAGTGAAGGGGCAAAAAATGTAATGGATTTCACAACCGAGTCCACCCTGAATGTATCCATGGGTCCTTAGGGGTCTATGGACCCCAGTTTAAGAAGCCCTAAGATAGGTGATTTCTCAGATTTCTGAAAGGTCTAAATCTACATTCCTCTGCAGAAAGAAATAAGAAAAGTCCCTAGAAAACAATCAGATTTATCACAGAAGGCAATCTACAAAGATTTTTAGTGTCATTTGATAAATAAAAAAGCAGACAGACAAAAACATGATATTACAAGGTGGGGGGAGGGTTAAAATGATGATCTTCATGGATCATGAAAGATAGTATGACCTGGTCACTGTAACATGAAATTAAAATTCAAAGTCTCTAGTGTCTTTCCATATTCATGAAGAAAATTTTAATATCTTTCATATATGAATATGACATTCTCACTGAATCAACCAACCAATATTCACCACTTTATTTTTATATTAAAATATCCTTCAGTAAAGAACACTAAGGTTAGATGACTTTTATTACCCATGTGATGCTATTACAACTAATATTTACCTAAGCATTTGCTTAAGTGACCAGTTTTATCTTCCCCCATGAATACTTAAGTTGTTTCTATATAATGGAAACTTGCCATTACATACATCTCCCAATTTACCCCAAAGTACTGTATCACATCACTATTTGTTAGATTCAAAATTAAATATTTTGAATATAAAAGTTTCCATTTACAGATAGATTTAGCTTTCTATTCTTTATTTTTGATTGTATTTTGTATAATCATTGATTTGTGTGAAGGAGCCAAACCAGTGGGTATAAGTTTGGGGATACTTTACATCTTAATGGCCACCAGGGAAGTAACTTTTGTGAAGCCTGGCTGTGAACCTATTGTACCCTCCAGACAAGCAATATGCAAAGCAGAAGCAGGAGAGGGGAGATCTGATGGATATTATTCTAAGATAATATATACTCTTACAAATAGGTGAGAAAAGAAATAAGTTCCTAGTCATGGCTATTCTGCTATCCTCAAAATATGCATTAGAGTGGGGTAGACCAGACTCCAGGGATATCTATCCATGTCCCACCCACCTTAAACAGCACATTTATACATTTAAACATCCCATGTGGGCAAATAGTATTACATGAGTGCATACGTCTTACATTAATATAGTTTAGGAAAGATGGCAGCTGGAAAGCAGGGACCAGTCTGAGCTCCCTGCCGAGCCCCTCCAAAATCCTATAAAAAATGGCTGTGAACCAATTCTACAACTGCAGAACCCACAGAACAGCAGAGGGAAGCAGGGCTCCAGCCCAGGACAGCCTGGATGGCTCTGGGTAAGGTCTATCCCGCACAGAGCTGGGAGCTGGGAGCTGGGAACGGAGTGGAGCAGAGCCCAGCCTGAGCGGCGTGGACCAACAAGACCAGCAACCGTGCAGAGCATGCCCTAGCGTCCTGTTTCAGTGAGCTGCAGCAGTTACGAGACTTCTCAACCCACAAACACCAAAGACTGCAAAGAAGGTTAGTGGGAAAAGCTGCGGGAGTGGAAGGAGTTCATGGTTCTGCTTCCAGCCCCGAGGGCAATGGAGGTGGGGCAGCTACAGTTGCTGCTGCTTCTGGCCCCAGGCCCACCTGGTGGGAGGAATTAAGTGGCGGATTAGAGCAGGAGTGAAGAGCCTGCTGAAGATCTAAGCCCAGTTCGGGCTGGGGGTTCTTGGGGAAGGAGAAGTGTTGGGGCGACAGAGCTGGCACCTCCCCCCCAAACGTGGAACATAGAACTCATTAGTCTACAAGCAGTCATACCCCACTGAAAAACTCAAGGGTCAAATTAGTTGGTTGGGAATATGGCCAGGCAGCGAAAGCACACCCAGATTCAGTCTCAGACTTTGGATTCTTTCTTTGGTGACAAAGAAGACCAAAATATACAGCCTAAAGAAGACAACAAAGTCATACAGCCTACAACAAAAGCCTCCAAGAAAAACATGAACTGGTCCCAGGCCATGAAAGAGCTAAAAAAGGATTTGGAAAAGCAAGTTAGAGAAGTAGAGGAAAAATTGGGAAGAGAAATGAGAAGGATGCGAGAAAACCATGAAAAACAAGTCAATGACTTGCTAAAGGAGACCCCCAAAAATACTGAGAAATACACTGAAGAAAACAACACCTTAAAAAATAGATTAACTCAAATGGCAAAAGAGCTCCAAAAAGCCAATGAGGAGAAGAATGCCTTGAAAGGCAGAATTAGCCAAATGGAAAAGGAGGTCCAAAAGACCACTGAAGAAAATACGACTTTAAAAATTAGATTGGAGCAAGTGGAAGCTAGTGACTTGATGAGAAATCAGGATATTATAAAACAGAACCAAAGGAATGAAAAAATGGAAGACAATGTAAAATATCTCATTGGAAAAACCACTGACCTGGAAAATAGATCCAGGAGAGATAATTTAAAAATTATTGGACTACCTGAAAGCCATGATCAAAAAAAGAGCCTAGATACCATCTTTCAAGAAATTATCAAGGAGAACTGCCCTGATATTCTAGAGCCACAGGGCAAAATAGAAATTGAAAGAATCCATCGATCACCTCCTCAAATAGATCCCAAAAAGAAATCTCCTAGGAATATTGTTGCCAAATTCCAGAGCTCCCAGATCAAGGAGAAAATACTGCAAGCAGCCAGAAAGAAACAATTTGAGTATTGTGGAAACCCAATCAGAATAACCCAAGATCTGGCAGCTTCTACGTTAAGAGATCGAAGGGCTTGGAATGCGATATTCCGGAGGTCAATGGAGCTAGGATTAAAACCTCGAATCACCTACCCAGCAAAACTGAGTATCATGCTCCAAGGCAAAATATGGATTTTCAATAAAATAGAGGACTTTCAAGCTTTCTCAGTGAAAAGACCAGAACTGAATAGAAAATTTGACTTTCAAACATAAGAATCAAGAGAAGCATGAAAAGGTAATCATGAAACAGAAATTATCTCGCATAAAGATGGCAAGAGGAAGCAGTTCTGTGGGAGCAGGGGAGAGGGCAGGTGAGGGGGGAATGAGTGAACCTTGCGCTCATCAGATTTGGCCTGAGGAGGGAATGCCATACATACTCAGTTGGGTATCTTACCCCACAGGAAAGAAGAGGGAGGAAGATAAAAAAAAAAATAAAAGGGGGGGGGGATGATGGAGGGGAGGGCAGATGGGGGTGGAGGTAATCAAAAACAAACACTTTGGAAAGAGGACAGGGTCAAGGGAGAAAATTCAATAAAGCGGGATGGGTTGGGAAGGAGCAAAAAGTAGTTAGTCTTTCACAACATGAGTATTGTGGAAGGGTTATACATAATGATACACATGTGGCCTAGGTTGAATTGCTCGACTTCTTAGAGAGGGTGGGTGGGAAGGGAAGAGGGGAGAGAATTTGGAACTCAAAGTTTTAAAATCAGATGTTCAAAAACAAAAAAAGTTTTTGTATGCAACTAAAAAATAAGATACACAGGCAATGGGGCGTAGAAATTTATCTTGCCCTACAAGAAAGGAAGGGAAAAGGGGATGAGAGGGGAGGTGGGTGATAGAGGGGAGGGCTGACAGGGGAGCAGGGCAACCAGAATATACACCATCTTAGAGTAGGGGGTAGGGTAGAAATGGGGAGAAAATTTGTAATTCAAACTATTGTGAAAATCAATGCTGAAAACTAAATATGTCAAATAAATAAATTTAAATTAAAAAATATATATAGTTTAGGAAAATAAAACCACTTAGACACAAAACAATCAAATCAATTATTGATTTGTTCTTTGTCTATACATGCATTCATTTATTCAAAACTTATTATTGAAAACCTATTACAAATTGAGCTCTCTGATTTATGAATGGTCAAACACAGCAGCCTGGTTATTTTAGTTGTCTTAATGAAATAAGATTATTCAGCAATCTATTCAAAAGCTTACAATTATCCTAAATAAAAATAGAAACAATCAAATTGGTACAACTTATAGGATAGTATTGAGTAGGATGAATTTAAGCAGTATCCTCAAGATAATTTATTTTTGTAAAATTCTCAAAAACATCTATATTGCAGAAATTTTTAGTATAATTTATGACTTCAATCAATAAAAATTTATTGAATACTTATTGTGTGCCAAGTACTATTCTGGGAGCTCAGAATAGATATGACAAAAATAAAAATCAGTGTATATCTTCAAGAAACTTAAGTTCCATTAGAAAAAAACTATATGAACATACACAGAAGGTAAAAAGTAATTTTCTGGGAGTTTAGAATCAGCCTCATGTACCATAAAAAGTAGCCCTCCATCACAGAATGTCTTTGATCAATGACAGTTCGCTGGCTATTATCCAGTAATTAGAATATGTTGATGTCTAATGTAATAGGTACAGTGAGTGGTGATCACCAATTTAATCAATTATGGTTTCTAACTTTTTCCATATTATATTCCTATAATTCATCTAATATGTAGTGAAAGATAAAAACAAAATTATTATTTGTATTTAATAATAAATGTTCTCTGCTCATAAGAAATATCTTAATTTTGATTAAATTCTTCTATAAAAGTAATGTAAGTGGATTTTTAAAAATTTAACTATTGTTTTTATTTCTTATAGTTAGGTAATCCTACAATGATGGTCAATTTAACTAAGTACAGTTAAGACAAAGAGATCTCTAGTAACACCTGACTCCAAAGATATTAGACAGAAAGTTTGATTTCTACTTTACAAATGCAGCAAAGATGAGTCATTGGAGTGAGAATTAGTGGACATCAGCACATCTCACCAGAATGGAAAGATTTTTGTTTCTGACTCAATGATCATTGATTGTTAAAACTACTGCTCCTGGTTACAGCTTTAGATCATCTTTAATATGATGAATCTAGTCAAGATATAACTGTAAAAGATGCTTATTAACATGAGAGAATCTCCAACCTGAAAATCATCTGCTTTATTCAAATAATTTTCCAGCATAGCCCTTCCTCATATTCTCAATAATTAATATAGAAATACATCACATACTCTGTCTTTTTCATATAACCTTGAAACATTCCTCATGGGCTTCAGAATATACACAATGTGGGGTTCTGAATGGGTGGATAATTCTTTTATGGGTGTGAGTAAAGTATTATAAAGCCATTCACCATCTTCCTTCCTTTCTTCCTTCCTTCCTTCTTTCTTTCCTTCCTTCCTTCCTTCGTTCCTTTCTTCCTTCGTTCCTTCTTTCCTTCCTTCATTCCTACCTCCCACCCTCTAACTCACCTTCCCTCCTCCCTCCCTTGCTTTCTTTCCTTCCTTCTTCCTCCATCCTTCTATCATACCTTTACTTTCTTCCATCTTTTTTCTCTCCATTTCTTCCTTTTTTACTTCATCCATTTTTTCCTTCTTTCATTTCCTCCTTCCTATCTTTCTTTCATCATCATCATCACCATCATCACTGTCATTATCATCATCATCATTATCATCTCTCTGTCCGTCTCTGTCTGTCTCTGTCTCTCTGTCTCTGTCTCTGTCTCTCTCTCCCTCTCTCTCTCTCCCTCTCTCTCTGTCTCTCTCTCTCCCTCTCTCTCTCTCTCTCTCTCTCTCTCTCTCTCTCTCTCTTCCACCCACCTGCATATAGGTAAAATGCAATTGGTATTATTTTGATTTTTATCAAGTGATAGACTATAAGCTTCTAGAAGGTTGGTATTGTGTCTTGTTTTAAATTTGTGTCCTTAAGTTCCACCTTGATAACCTTATAGACACTCTGGCAAAATGTTTCACTTTTATGGGGATAGAAGGGATGATATCATCAATGATTTATCAATTTAAGAAAATCTCTCTTGAGGGAAATTCCCTCTGTAAATATAATTGGACTTTTACAACTTAAAGTTTTGAGTTGCCTGAGGTATTGAGAGATTCATAAAATATAGTCAGTTAATATTTATTGAACTTAATGAAATCACCTAATCATAATTTAGTCAGTTATGGCAATGATTACATATTCGTCAAACAGACAAAAGAGAGGGAAGGGAAAATCATTTATATAGTGTCTACTATGTGCGTAAGTGCTGTACAAATACATCTCATTAGGGACAGAGCTAAGATGGTGGACAAAAGGAAGAGATTTGCCTAATATCTGCAACATTACCCTCCACACAATTATAAATACCACCTCAAAACAAATTTTGTAGTGGTGAAGTCCACAAAAGGATGGGATGAAACTATTTTTCAGCCTAAGGTAGTTTAGAAGGTTGATAGGAAAGGTCTTTTGCACAGGAATGGAAGTGTATCTCAGTCCAGTACAGGCTGCAGTATAGTTCACACTCCAACAAAACAGCAAAATTCCTTGGAAGCAACTGAAACAGCTACATTTTCCAAGAGTTCTCAGCCTACAAATGGTAAGGGGATAAGACAACTGGTCAGAAGCAATTACAGGAGGCCCTTTGCTGGAATGGGATGAGACTCTGTTGCATTGTCCATACTCAAATCCAGGTCACAGATATGGGTCACAAAAGTAGGGAAAGGAGAAACAGCACACTAAAGTTTGCAGCCTCAGGAGAACAGGAGCAAATTCCAGAGCTACCAGATCAAGGAGAAAATATTTCTCAAGTCCCCAGAAAGAACAACTCAAATATTGTGGAACCACAACCAAATCACACAAGATTTAGCAGTTTCAATGTTAAATGATCAGAAGGCTTGGGATATGATATTCCAGAGGGCAAAGGAGATAAAACTACAAGAATCACTTACCCAGCAAAATTAGGCATAATCCTATGGGGACCTGTGGGTGGGGCAGGGAATGGATATTCAATGAAATAGAGAACTTTCAAGAATTCTTGATGAAAAGACCAGAGCTGAACAGAAAATCTGACTTTCAAATACCAGACTCAAAAAAAGATTAAAAAGGTAAACAAGAAAGAGAAACTACAATGGATTCAAAAAGGCCAATGCAACAGGGTCCTTTACAGTAAAAGGTCCTTTACAATCTCCTTCAGACTAATCCTCCATCCCATTCTTCACTGTCTTAGGCTGAGAGCTCCCTGAGCTGCTTCTGCTGTTAAAACAGCTACCGCTGAAGCCTGGAATTGGTACCACTGCTAAATAGTCCCAGCCACATTAAGACAGACTTTCCTGCTGACCTGCTAAGTTGTCTTTGCCTGGAAAAATTGTTTCACCTGAATTTTGGTTGGTTTTGCCACTTGAGAGTTTGATTTGAGGCATTATTTTACATTGGGAGGGAAGGGGCATAATTAGGGAGACTTTGGCTGAGTGCTTTTCTACTCTGACATCTAGGCTTGTCTGTTACTAACAACCTTTTTATTGATGAATCTAAAAACCTTTTCTCAATCTTCATCTTTCGTGACCTCTTTACAGTTTCTGACACTGTCAATAACCCTATCCTTTGGTAGTCTTTTCTTTCTAGGTTTTCAAGACACTACTTCTGGTTCTCCTCCTAATTATCTGATCACTCTTTCTGTCTTCCTTTTATTTTTTTTATATTAATTTATTTAGTTTTAGTTTTCAACATTCATTTCCATGAGATTTTGATTCACAAATTTTCTCCCTATTTCTCCCCTCCTCCCACCCCACTCCAAGAAGGCATGCATTCTGATTACCCCTTTCCCCAGGCTGCTCTCTCTTCTATCACCCCCCTCGTCCCCTTCCCCCTTACTTTCTTGTAGGGCAAGATAGACTTTTATACCCCATTGCTTATGCATCTTATTTCCCAGTTGCATATAAAAACAATTTTTGACATTTGTTTCCAGAGCTTTGAGTTCCAGATTCTCTCCCTTCTTCCCTCCCCACCCACCCTCATTGAGAAGGCAAGCAATTCAATATTGGTTATACATGTTTCGTTATGTAAAACACTTCCATAACAATCGTGTTATGAAAGGCTAACTATATTTTCTTCCATCTTATCCTGGCCCCCATTTCCTTTATTTTTTTCCTTTGATCTTGTCCCTTTTCACAACTGCTTGCTTCTGACTACGCTCTTCTCCAATCTGCCCTCCCTTCTATCACTCCCCTCTTATCCCCTTCCCCCCCCCTACTTTCCTGTTGTAACAATAATGTGGCTAGCAGCCACTGTGGCTGTATAAGACCAACAAGACTAGCAACAAGAGCTGCCAGCACATATTCTTTTCATCTGCTTTTCTAAGGAAAGCAACTATAAATGGTTAACAGTCTCATTTTAATCAAACATATGTATATAATTCACTTAGTTCAGGGGGAAAAGCCAGCACCCCAAACTCCAGAAGAAATACAAATAGAAATTACAAGCAGAAAATTTCAACAGATAAAATAACAATATTCAACAGACAGGCTTTGTCTAATCAAGACAACACATACCAAAAAGAGAAGCACCAATGGGTCTGGGTTAGCAAAGCCAGGGGGCAGTTACAACAGCTTGCCCAGAGTCTCAACACTCCTTCCATGAGTGAGCCCACAAAGCCAAGATGCCAACCTCTGAGTTTATATAACCTGTTCAGAGATGAAGGACATCACAACATGTGACTCAAGCCCACATGACCTAAAAGCTTCTGGCATCACAAACATGTAACTCAAACCCATGTAAACTAGGCTTTACCTTGAGGTAAGCAGTTCATCAAAGACTCCATATTTAATCAAAGAAACAAAGGCCAGACTCATCAAGGGCACTTGATTAAATAAGTGCCCCCAAAGAGAAAACAGTAAAAAAAAAAAAAAAGCCCCACCTTAATTGCTGTAACACCTATAGGGTAACATACCCAATTGAGTGTGTATGTTATTCTCTCCTTAAGCCAAATATGATGAGAGTAAGGTTCACTCATTCCCTTTTACCCCCCCCTTCCCTTCCATTATAACAGCTTTTCATTATCTCTTTTATGTGAGATAATTTACCCCATTCTATCTCTCCCTTCTCCTTCTCCCAATGTATTCCTCTATCATCCCTTCATATTCAACTCACCCTATGCCATCTGTCTATATATACAACTACTCTAATACTGAGAAAGGTCTCATGAGTTACAAATATCATCTTTCCATGTAGGATTATAAACAGTTCAACCTTAGTAAGTCCCTTATGATTTCTCTTTCCTGTTTACCTTTTCATGCTTCTCTTGATTCTTGTATTTGGAAGTCAAATTTTCTATTCGGCTCTGGTATTTCCATCAAGAATGCTTGAAAGTCCTCTATTTCATTGAAAATCCATTTTCCTCTGAAGTATTTTACTCCATTTTGTTCTTGGTTTTAATCCTAGCTCCTTTGACCTCCAGAATATCATATTCCAAGCCCTTTAATCTATAAGCTGCTAGATCTTGTGTTATCCTGAGTATGTTTCCACAATACTCAAATTGTTTCTTTCTGACTGCTTGCAATGTTTTCTTCTCAACCTGGGAAATCTGGAATTTGGCTACAATATTCCTAGGAGTTTTCCTTTTGGGATCTTTTTCAAGAGGCGATTGGTGGATTCTTTCAATATCTATTTTACTCTCTGGTTCTAGAATATCAGGGCAGTTGTCTTTGATAATTTCTTGAAAGATGATGTCTAGGCTCTTTTTTGGATCATGGCTCTCAGGTAGTCCAGTAGTTTTTAAATTCTCTCTCCTGGATCTATTTTCCAGGTCAGTGATTTATTTGTTTTTTTTTTTTTTTCAGTGAGATATTTCACATTTTCTTCTATTTTCTCATTCATTTGTTTCTGTTTTACAATTTCTTGATTTCTCATAAAGTCATTAACTTCCATTTGGTCTATTCTAATTTTTAAGTAATTATTTTCTCCAGTTAGTTTTTGGACCTCCTTTTTCATTTGGGCAATTCTGCTTTTTAAGGATGTAACAACAATGTTGCTTGCTGCTACTGTGGCTGTGTAAGACCAATAACACCAGCACACAGAAGGCTGCTAACACAGGTTCTTTCATCTGCTTTTCTAAGGAAAGCAACCTTAAGGTTTTAACAATCTCACTTTAATTAAACATACATATACCATTCACTTAGTTCAGTGGGAAAAGCCAGCACCCTGAACTTCAGAGCAAATGCAAACAGAAATTACAAACAGAGACAATATAAACAGATCAACATTTCTGTCTAACCAAATCACAATACACAATTACCAGAGAAGCACCAAATCTGGGTTTTGAAAGGCAGGTGGGTGGGGCTGCTTCAATGGTTCAGTCAGAGTCTTGTCATCAACAATCTTTCAATGAGTGTGCCTCCAAAGGCAAAATGCTAACTTTTGAGTTTATATATACTTCTTCAGGGTCAAAGGGCATCACAACCATGTGACTCAAACATATGTGAACTGCGATTTCTTGTTTCTTAAGCAGGCCAAAGACTTTTAATTCAATCAAAGAAACAAAAGACAACAAAAACTCCATTTTGCTTGCCAATACATTTGAAAGGCAAGACTCATCAAAGGTAATTGATTACCTTAGCATTCTAAAAGAGAAAACAAAAAGATCCAGCCCTGTTTACCACTACAAAAACATTCTTCTCTTCATTGGCTTTTTGGAATCCTTTTGCCATTTGGGTTAGTCTATTTTTTAAAGTGTCATTTTCTTCTGTATTTTGAGGGATCTCCTGTAGCTGTTGACTCATTGTTCACAATTTTCTTGCATCACTTTTATTTCTCTTCCCAATTTTTCCTCTACTTCTATTATTTGATTTTCACATCCTTTTTGAGCTCTTCCATGACCTGAGACCAATTCACACTTTTCTTGCAGGCTTTGGATACAGAATCTTTGACTTTGTTCTCTTCTTCTGGCAGTATATTTTGATCTTCTTCGTCACCAAAGTGAGATTTCTATAGTCTGAGTTATTTTTATGCTGTCTACTCATTTCCCCAGTCAATTACTTAACTTTTGAGCTCTTTGTCAAGACATGACTCTGCTTCCAGAGTGTAGAGTGCTCTGTCCCTAGCTTCAGGGGTTTTGCCCAACTGTTTCTGAACTAATTGTAGGCACCTGTAAATTTCAGTACTTCTGAGGTGGTAAGATCCAAGGAGAGGGGTTTACTCCTCTCCTAGTCTGTGCTCTGGTCTCTGAGTGACCTCAAGCATTCTTTTCTTCTTGGAAGTGCAAGGAGGCCTCCCTCTCCACAGTCACCACAAGCTCTTCCACACCAGCACCCCTTCTTACCCCAGGACTGCCAGCCAGGACTGCAACCTATATCTAAGCAGGGAAAATCATGAGCATCTTGCCTCAGCACCAGCAAAGAGATCCCTGGGCTCCTGCTCTGATCAGCAGCTTGATTCCCCTCACTGTCTGTGGGCCTGAAGCAGCTGTTGCTGCTGCTGCTGCTGCCACTGCCACTGTCAGGACCTCTGCCTCACTGGGACTGAGGCCAGACCATGCCCTACTCTCACCCAGGTCCAACAGAGTTTTCCCACTGACCTGTCAAGTAGTCTTTGGCATTTGTGGGTTGAGAAGTCTGGGAACCACCACAGCTGCCAATGATTCAGTGCTCTGAGGCCTGTTCTGCTTAGTCTACTCTAGCCTGGTCTGTACTGGCATGCACCAGGCTGGGCTGGTACAATAGACCCTTCCCATTGATCTTCCAGGGTGTCTTGGCTGGAGACTTGTTTCACACTGTCATTTTGTGGGTTCTGTAGTTCTAGAATTTGGGTAGAGTCATTTTTTACAGATTTTTGGAGGGATTTGGGGGAGAGCTCAAGCAAGTCTCTGCTCTTACTCCACCATATTGGCTCGGCCCCTCTCAGTCTTCTTTGATGGATCATCATCTACAGCTTTGTCTTAGACCTTGTTCTCTTCTCCCTCTCTATTCTATTTCACTTGTACTTCAAGTATTGTCAAGTGCATCTCCCACACTATTGTAATTATTATTTTTTATGTTTTATTTTTCAAAAACTTTCATATACATATACATATTGCCCACTATTCATAAATATCTATTAATTCAGTTCTGTGCTTCAAAGAAAACAAAATAACTATTCAAAATCCATGAAAACAGTAAATAAACAATATTCCCCATGAGGTAATTGAAATAAACACATATTAAGTAACTTACTTAATATTTCACATGGAGTTCATGTGTTTTGTTTTGTTTTTATTCTCATGGAGATGACCTAAGTTCCTTTTGTTTATTTGCTTTAAAAATTATATTATTAGTATAGAAAATAGAAAAAAAAATCATGAAAATATAAGTAGTTTTCGAAGTCTACATTCTGAAAGATTTTTTTAATAATTTCTTTCACAATCTGAAGTGAAAGTTTTTAATTTTCTAAATATACAATCATTTGCCATGAGATTATAGAACCTTAAGATTTCCAAGCTGCAAATGACCTTTAGTGGATTACTCACCTAATTAAATCCCTCACCCAATGAAATACTACCCTCTATATTATCTTCAACCTCTACTTGAATGATTCCAGTAACTGCTTCACTAACTTATAAAACAGCTGATTTTTTTCAGCTATTTTCTACTCTGACACTCAGTTCCAAATAAATGTATACCGGTTCTTAATAATAACAATTTCCTTTTCTAAATAATTCAATAAATACAGTGAAAAGATGGTGGAGTAAGCAGTAAATAGCTGTGACTCTTCCATGTTCTCCCATAATCACCTCCAAATAACTATAAAATAGCACCCCCAAAACAAGTCTTAGAACAGCAGAAACAGCAAAAAGACAGAGTGAAACAATATTTTAGGTGAAGAAACTTGGAAGATCAAAAAGAAACTTCCAACTTACTCAGGCATTACAGGACAGGAAGCATACCAGCAAACCAGCAGCAAACCACATCTCAGAAAAGCAACAAGAGATCCTGCCCCCCAGTATGGTGGAGTGGGGAATCACCAACACTGGGATCCCCCACATGCCTTAGCATAGCCAGTAAAACCAGCAGACTCCAGCTCCAAGAAACTTAATATGCTTCAGCATTGCCCTGTGTTTCAACAATCCGGCTAGCAGCTGTTGTGGGGGTGAAAGCCTAGCAACAAGAATGCTACCAGCATGCTGCAAAAGCACAGGTTCTTTTGATCTACTTAACTAAGGAAAGCTACATTAAGGAGTTTGACAAGCTTACTTTAATTCAGCATACAAACATCATTCACTTACTTCAGGAGAAAAAGCCAGCAACCTGAACTTCAGAACAAAACAGAAACAAAGTACAAACATCAACAGACAGACCTTGTCTAATTCAAATCCCAATACAAAGTTACCAGAGTTTTAACAAAGTCTCAGCATCTGGGTTTACAAGCTGGGGGGCTCTTAGCTACAGCTGCCCGGAGTCTCTGCATCAACACCATCGTGAGTGAGAGCCCTAAACAAATTACAAACATCGACAGACAGACCCAATACAATTCATAGTTACCAACATCTAGGTTCAGCCCGGGAGCTCATAACGAGGGCTGGCCCAGAGTCACTCACACCACCCTGCTGTGGGAAAGAACTCCAAAGAAGAGAAGGCCAACCCCTGGTTTTATATCTTTTTCAGGGTCAGGGGTGAGCCACACATGTGACTCACCCATGTAACCTAGAATTATCACAAAGAGGTGACTTAAATCCACGTGGTCTAAAAGCCTCTGCTGTCCCAGACTGTCACTCAAACTCATGTCTAAACTAAGCCCTCCCCTGAGGCAAGGAGGCACCAAGGACACCCAAATCTAATCAAGGAAACAAAGACCAAACTCTCCAAGGGCACATAGTTGAACTGAGTGCTAAGAGCCCATTTTGCTTACCAACACACCCTGGAAAAACAGACATCCTCCAGCATGACAAGAAGGTAGGCCACACCTCCATGAGCTTCATTTTAGCCCCTGGGAAATCCATAAACACCCAACTGCACCTTAGCACATGCCACACAAAACCACTAGGACTCCAGCTCAGCACCACATAAGCTGCCAGACCACTATGACCTCCAGCCGCACCAGCCACCCCACCCCCAATTCCACCCCCTCAGCACAGCACCAGACAAGAGGGTCCCTTAGGGAACTAAGAGCAACGTCAGTGCAGAACCAGGTAAACATCCAGGACCTCCATCCATTTGCACAAGAAGCCAGAGAAAGTGCTCCTTCCACCCCAGGTGCAGAACTCAAAGTTAAAAGAAAGGGAAAAAGCCAAAAATGGGCAAACAACAACAACAAAAGAATCTGACCACAGAACGTTATTATGGTGACAGGGAAGACCAAGACACAAACTCAGAAGAGGGTGAAAATCTCGAAATACCTATGGGCAAAGCCTTCAAAGAAAACCAGAGAGTGGTGTCAAGACCAGAAAACTCAATCCAGGAGTTTAAAAATTTATGAGAGGTAGAAGAAAAATTGGGAAAAGAAATGAGAAAAACAACACTATGAAATTTAAAGTTGGGCAAGTGGAAACTAATGACTATGAGACATCAAGAATCAATCAAACAAATTCAAAAGAATGAAAAAATGAAAGAAAATTTAAAATAACTCAAGGGAAAAACAATTGATGTTGAAAATAGGTAGAGGAGAGACTATATCATAAGCATTGGACTAACTGAAAAGCCATAATCAAAAGGAGGACCTGGACACAATCTTTCAAGAAATTATCAAGAAAAACTGCCCTGATGTCCCGGAATCACAGGGCAAAACAGGCAGTGAAAGAATCCAACAGTCACCTCAGGAAAGAGATTCCAAAATAAAAAAAAAATCCAAGGAACAATATAGTTAAATTTCAGAACTATCAAGTCAAGGAAAAATAATATAAGTGACCAAAAAGAAACAGTTCAAATATTCAGGAGTCACAATCAGGGTTACACAGGACTTGACAGCTGCACCATTAAAGAACCAGTGATCATGGAACATGATATTCAGGAAGGTAAAGGACCTAGGACTACAATCAAGAATTATTTTTTTAAATCTAATTTTATTTTAGAGTCAAGGGCCAGGACCCAGGTACAAAATAAAGAAAAAGAACAAAACATATCATAAACTTAAATACTGAAACTTAAATACAAAGGAAGAATTTTTTTAAAAAAAAAGCATGTTGTGTGCATAGCAGAATGTAAGAGAGGATTCAAAATATATAACAATAGATTTTCATCTCAAGAAAGCCTATATAATAAATAATACATGTTGTCTTGAGAATTGTCCATCTTTTCTTTGCTTCCTTGTGAGTTTTCTTTTGTTCTCTGCTGTGAACTTTTTTATTTTGTTCTTTTTCCCTCCCCCACCCCACCCCAGAAGGCTACAATAAAGTTTAAATATGTTTTTCTATAGTTATATACATATACTTACACGTACACATATATACATACTTATACAGACAATATACTTTCCCAAACATACTGTACTCCTGATTTTTATTTTTGTGCATATCTCTTGTTTCCTATCCCTCCTGATTCCTCTACTTTATTTCTAGTGACTACCTTGCCCTCCTATCACTTGCCTATGCCCCTGCAAGGATCCCTCCCCTATCCTCCCATTCCCATGAAACTAAAAACCCTTCTATACCCCCCTTTTACCTATTCCCTCATTCTGCCCTCTAAAAATCTCTCCCTTGTCCTCTCTCCCCTCTCTATGCCCCTACTATGTAATTTCTTCTAAATTTTGAAGACTTTTATACTCTTCTAAATACACACACACACACACACACATATGTGTGTGTGTGTGTGTGTGTTGTTCCCTCTTAAACCCATTCCTAATTTCTCTGTATCCTTTCTTCCTCTTGCACCTCATTTGTATAAAATAGTTACTCTTTTTAGCTGTTTCTAAATGGTTTTACTTTTTGAATTCATATCATACTCAGATTTACCCCCCTCATTTTTATGAGCTCACTAATTATTAATAAGAATCTTAGACATACATTTTACATTTTATGTTATATAAAACATAAAGAGTCTTTTCTTAGAATCCCTTAGAGTCAGTCTTTGGTTCTTTTATATCGAATCTTCTATTAAGCTGAGAATGTTTTTAACAAAGTCTTGAAAGTCTGAGAGTTTATCAAATGCCCATTTTTTTCATTCAAGATAATACTTAAATTTGCAGGGTATGATACTTTCAGCCAGAGCCCCAGCTCTTTTGCTTTTGGATATATTGTGTTCCAAGACCAGCAGTCCTTTACTATCTCTGCTGCTAGGACTAGTGTAACTCTAATTGTGGCACCATCATATTTAAATTGTTTTAATCTTGATGCTTTTAATATTTTATCCTTGAGGTCGGGGTTTTGGGATTGACTATGATATTCCTATGAGTTTTCCTCATAGGATCTCTTTTAAGTTGTGTTCAATGGATTTTCTTCTCTTTCTACTTCCCTGACTTGTTCTAAGGCTTCAGGACAATTTTTTTTCAATTATTTCTTGTATTATTGTATCAAGGTTCTTTTTTTGACCATAACTTTCAGTTAGTCCAATTATTTTTATATTTTCTCTTCTTGACCTATTCTCCAAGTCTATTTTTTTCTTATAAAATGTTTCACTTTCTCTTCATTATTTATGCTTTGTTTAATTTTTTTCTTAATCTCTTCTAATTTCACTGGCTTCACTTTGCTCAGTTATAATTTTCAAGGTGTCATTTTCCTCCTTGAGATTCTAGATCTTCTTTTCTTATTGGTTGACTTTCTTTTCATAACCTTCTTTTTTCTAGAATTATTTTTTTCATTTTTCTTCCATCTCTGTCATTTGATTTTTAATGTCTTTTCAAAGATTTTCTATAAATTCTTTTTGGGCAGGTGAGCATTTGACAATACTCTTTGGGGGTTTCTTTACTTCAATATTCTCCTCTGAAGATGAACCCTGGTCATCTCTATCTCTGTAATAGGTTTCTTTGGTTGGATTATTTCTCCTTTGCCTGTGCATTTTTTTATTTTTGTAATCATCTTTAGCCCTGGAGTATGGGAAATGGTGCCTCTTGCCTGAGATCTTCAGTTCTCCCCTCTAGCCTGGAATGAAAGCCAAACCTCCAACCTCCTGTAAGTGCCCACAGTCAGGGGCATTCTGCCCCACTGCTTCTGCTCTCACCAGGCCTGTGCTGGTTCCTTCTAGCCCCAATGATTCTTTGCTGCACAGCTGGGTCTGGCAGTCCTCACCAGCAGAGGTTCAAATGCCCATCTCCCTTCACTATCCTGGGGTGCAAAGTTCCAGTGGCTGGGGTTAAGGCAACCTCTCAAACTAACTAAACCCAGGACTTGCCACTTGTTGTTTAAAGGGCTTGCCACTTCTTGAAACAGAACCTAGGCTGGAGGTGTTTATTCCTTGAAGGGAGGAAACCATTTCTTGGGATTTTTATTCAGATCTTCTCAAATTGTCTGAGAAAGATCCTGGTTGTGCCCCTATTCTTCTTTGTCTCCACCCACACTTTGTTCACCCTTAGGTTCTATTTTAACTCTTTTGTAGGGAAAATCTTGAGAGATTGGAATTTTCTGACCTACTCCACCATCTTCCCAGAATTCTCTCCCCAAGAATTATTTACCTGACAAAATTAAGCATAATTCCTCAATAGAGAAAATGCTCATTCAATGAAAGAACAGAAATAAACTAAAAATTTGACCTCCAGTATCAAGACCCAAGAGAAGCATAAGCAGGTAAAAAGGGGGGAAAACATAAGGGATTCACAGAGCATATTTACATCCCTACACATGAAGAGGATACTTGTAATTCTTAAAAATTCTAGCACTAACAGCACAAGTAGCAGGAATATAGAAATAGGGTATAGGTACAAGGTGAATTTGAGGGAATGACATAAAATAAAATTATGGGATGAGAAAGAGGAGTACACTGGCTGTAGAAGGAAGGGAGAGGTAGAACAGGGTAAATTATCTCACATGAAGAGATGAGAAAGACTTATCACAATGGACGGGAATATGAGAGAGTAAGCAATGGACATCGTTTGAACTTTACTCTCATCAATACTAGCAAAAGAGGGAATTACATACACAATCAGTTGAATATAGAAATCTATCTTGCCCAACTGGGAAGTAGGAGGGCAGCACATCAAGGAAAAGGGGGAGTGAGGGCTGCCCAAAGAAAAGGAAGATGAGGGGAAGTGACAGATAGAGGCAAAATACCTGTGAGCATGGGAAGGGTGAGAGAGAGAACACACAAGAGGAACAATAGGATGGAAAGAAATACACAGGTAGTAATTATAACTGCAATTCAAATGTGACAAACTCTACCATAATATGGAAACCTATAGCAGAGTGGATCAAAACCCAGAATCTTACCATATGTGGTTTATAAGAAATACATTTGAAACAGAGAGACACACAGTTTAAAGGTAAGGAGCTAGAGAAGAATCTATTATGCTTTAGCTGAAAATTAAAAAAAAACAGGGGTACCAATCTTGATCTCAGACAAAGTAAAAAGAAGAAATAGACCTAATAAAAAGAGATAAAGAAGGAAACCACATCTTACTAAAAGGTACAATAGACAATGAAGCAATATCAATACTATGTACCAAGTGGTGTAGCATACAAATTCTTAAAGGAGCAGTTAAGTGAGCTACAGTAAAGAAAGTTATATGATTTACAGTAAGAAAGTTAGATATGACATACCTTTGGAATGATTTAGACATAAAGGATGACACCATAAGCAAATTAACAGAGCAACGAATAGTCTGCCTGTCAGATCTTTGAGGAAGGGAAAATTTCCTAAGCAAACAAGAGATAGAGAGCATTACCAAATGTTTAATAGATAATTTTGATTATATTAAATTTAAAAACTTTTTTTTTTACAAACAAACCAATGCAAATAAGATTAGAAGAAAAGTAGGAAGCTGGGAAACAATCTATAGCAAGTTTCTCTGGGAAAGGCTTCATTTCTCAAATATATAGAGAGTTGAGTCAAATTTACAAGAATACAAACCATTCCTCAAATGATAAATGATCAAAAGATTGAACCGGAAGCTTTCAGATGAAGAAATCAAAGCTATCAATAGACATATGAAGATGTGCTCTAAATCACTTTTGATTAGAGAAATGAAAATTCAAGCAACTCTCATGTACCATCTCTCACCTATCAGATTGGTTAATATGAGAGAAAAGGCAAACAATAAATGCTGGCAAAGATGTGGTAAAATTGGCAAATTAATACACTGTTGGTGGACTTGTGAACTGATCCAACCACTCTGGAAAGTAATTTGGAACTTTGCCCAAAGAGTAACCAAACTGTCTACACCCGTTCTTCCAACAACACCATAATTAGGTTTGTATCTCAAAGAGTTCATAAAAAAGGGGAAAGAATCTACACGTGCAAAATATTTGTAGCAGCCATTTTCATGGTGACAAAATATTGAAAACGAGGGGATGTACATCAATTGGCTAATGGCTGAACAAGCTATGGTATATGAATGTAATGGAATGCTATTGTACAATAAGAAATGGTGAACAGGCAGTTTTCAGAAAAACCTTCAGAGAGTTGTATGAAATGATGCAAAGTGAAATGAGCAGAACCAGGAAAACATTGTGCACAATGTCAGCAGCATCATGTGATGATCAATGATGAATAGCTCAGCTCTTCTCAGCAACACATTGATCCAAGACAAGTAAAAAGAACTAACAAAGGCAAATGTTATCCTTATCCAGATAAAAGAATTTCTGGACTCTGAACGCAGATCAAAGCATATTTTTTTCACTTATTTTATTCTTTCTTAGGTTTTTTTTTAATTGTGATCTGTTTCTTCTTTCAAAACTGTAACTAATAAGGAAATGTTTTTACGTGATAGAATATGTAGAAACTTTATCAAACTCCCTACCATTTTTGGAAGAGGGGAAGACAAGGAAAGAGTCAGAAAAATTCAAAACTCACAATCTTGTAAAATTAATGCTAAAAATTTTATTGACATGTAGTTGGGGAAAATAAAATACTATTTAAAAATCAATAATTCAATAAAGATCAAAAAAAATAAAATTTTGACAGGATTTGAAATCAAGCTTACTGGCCTATAGTTGTCAGAATATACACTCTTCCTCTTTCTGAGAATTACAACATTTCTACCAGTCTAATTCTGAATAAAATGACTTGTTTCCATGGGTTTTTAAAGATCAATGAATTAGCTCAGTATTCAAATCTTCCATTTCCTTGAGTAACTGAAAAGCATTTTTTCCTTTCATAGTGATCTAAACTAATTGAGAGCAACTAAGTTATTTCTTACCAACTCCATAGTTATTTTTGGTTTCAGCTTGCAGTTCACAATGTTTTGCTCCTTCCTAGTCTAACGCTCAGTATCTTTTAGTAGAGAAAATAAAAGCAAAAGAAAGGTACTAATCCTGTCATTTATCTGTCATGTTTTGTCAAATTCCTTTCTGTTCCAAGTTCTTTGGCATCTAAACTCCCCTAATCAAACTAAATTCATTTTTTTCTTCTTCTTTATCACGGACTCAAAGATGGAATGGTCCAACTTCCCCCAAGAGTCCCATTATTGCTGCATAAGTTATCTATTCCTCCTTAGTCAAAGTCAAAGCCAAAACAATAACTCCCTTTTCAGCTTCCTCCAATTTTGAAGAATTAAATTATCTATACCTCCATATCTATATCTAGATTTATGTGTGCATGTACATATATGAATGTGGATATAGAAATGTACTATTTTCATGCAAGTCTTGTTCCTGAAGTCCTCTGCATATTTCTCCTACTTAATGCATGGTCTGTTGGAGGTCTTATGGTAATCTATACTATTTCTATCACATGTATTTCTCTCTATCCTGATCCTCACCCAAATGCTCTCTACTGTGTTGGCCATTTCTCTTTACTGCACTTCCACTTGTGAGTATCTTCTAAATCTCTAATCTTACTTCAAAATTCTTTTTATCAATTCTTTTCCTTTTGAATAATGTAAATTTTAGATACCTATATTCCAGGCATGATTTGCATCCTGCCAAGCTTCTTGTGGGAAACATGAGGTTGAATTTATCTCTTTGCATGAAAATTTCTAGTTCACATTGTTTATTACCCTGCTTTGAGCATTTGTGTATAGATATGTAATGTCACAGGTGCTCGATTTATATCTTTATTTTTGCTTTAGTTTTGATTTTTGTCTCCTGTGAGTTACCAGTTCTTTTTTTCTGATTTTCTTCTTCATGGAATATATCTGCTACACTCTATTGCAACTATCTTGTTAGAAATTATAGATAGATTTTATATATGTGTGTGTGTGTGTGTGCATACACACACACATATATGCTCAATACATATGCACACATATACATACCATACATAACATGTATATACTTATATGCATATATAGGTACATGGATATGGTATATGCATGCCAATGTATATGTATATATGTGTGTATTATCTATCTCTATATCTACCTGTGTGTGTATATATGTATGTGTGTATATTTGTATGCATATATATGTAAATATATACATGTATATGTGTAGTATGTGTGTGTATGCCTTCTTCTTAATTATCACTTTGTTGTTGTCCAGTTCTTTGTGATCTGTATCAGTAAGGAAAGACTCATGACCTTGAGGATGACCATGAACATGTCTGTATGATTCAGAAGTACAAAGTAAGAAAAACTCTCTAGGTAGAAGGAAGAGGAAGTATCACATTTATGTAGACTCCAGAGGATCAAATCCAAGGACCAATACTTCTAATTTGACATAGCAGTGGTTATATTTCAAAACCAGTAAGCACAACTCAATGTAGTAATAAGAAAATTATAACACAGTATTACAGCAAGGAACCAGGTCATCCTGTAACCTTCCCTCCTACTAGGACCTTCCTGTAAACAATCACTCACAAATACTAACTGATTGCTTATGTTCTCTCCCCCCTCAGTTTTCTGGTCTCTGCAGCTTCCTGGTTTCCACTCTCTACTCCACATTCTTTATGCAGCTCTGTCATCTCTTTCTCCTTGGGCTGATTTCTGAATTCTGGCTGGCCTTTTGACTTCTGAATTCTCAATTCTCTTTTCTCAATGTGGGTGTATGTACTCTTTTTTTGGGACCTGAGGCCTTCATGTCCAGTTGGCGAAAGGGTGTGGGCCTGAGGTTTATTGCCTAGTAAGTAAAGGGATTAGGGCTGCCTACAAACAAACCTCTAAGTTTCCCTTAATTGGCCCCACCTGAGGTCTATTGAGTGGGTGGGAAGGGTCTTTAAACCCTGATTGGCATCACAAAGGTATGGCCCTGCCTCTAATCAGGCCTCCTTTTGTTGACCCCACCTGGGGCCTATTCAATTCACTTACTGATTGGCCTTACATGACCCCATTTGGGGCTTTCTTAAAAGAGATATTCAAGTAGTTTACTATTTCCTTCAACTCAGATGAGAAAACTGAGGCAAGCAAGATCAAATGACTTGCCCAGGGTCACAAACTAGTGTGCATCTGAGGCCAGATTTGAAATCTATCAACTGTACCACCTAGCTACTCCACTAATACCAGTTTAAAGTCTTTTAAATAAGATTCACAGGACCAGGTTAATATATATTTTGCTAACCTTTTATGATCTGCATTGTATTGCTACCTAAAAAAGTCCATCATTCCTATATGTTAATCCATAAGCCAGTAATCTAAATACCATTCTCCAGTACCACTTTATAAGTCATTATTCTCTTCCTAATTCTGGCTTCTTATGTGTCATTCTATTCAATCAACAACAATGAAATAAATGCCACCTATGCCCCCAAATCTTAAATTTCTTACTAATACATACACACACACAGACACAGACACGCACACACACACACACACACACACACACACACACACACATATTTCCTAGAAATACTTTATAAGTACTTCTGAAAATATTATTTGCAAGCATCACCAAAAGTATATGCTGGTCATCCATTTTAGCAGGTCTCTGCCAGTTCTCCATCATGGTAACATATAAGTAACAAGAAAAGAGAGGATACTTCTTTATTATTCATATTAGGTCACCATATGGCCACCTCATTATCCCTCAGCAGAGTTAGTGACCACCACAACTTGTCTCCTCTTTTAACCATTACCAAATTATTTCTCTCCTGTTTGCACCTGCTGCATTACAATCTCATTCCCTGTAAGAGAAGGTGATTCACCTTCAGAATATTCAGTTCCTAACTATGTGGGAAGAATCTTCTAACTCTTACTTTCCTAGATATATTGATCGAACATTTATTGTTTTAAATTCTACTAATCTCCAATCTCTTGACACAGGTAAGAATACCTTTGGGGGGGGGGGGTGCGGAGCCAAGATGGTGGCTGGAAAGCAGGGACTTGCATGAGCTCCCACCCAGGTCCCACCAAACACCTATAAATATGGGTCTGCACAAATTCTAGAACTGCAGAACCCACAGAATAGCAGAGGGAAGCAGGGTTACAGCTCACAACAGCCTGGATGATGGCTGGGTAAGGTCTATCGGAGGGTTGGGGAGTGGAGGGGAGCAGAACCCAGCGTGGGCTGGGCACAGACCAACCAGACCGGGAGACAGGCAGAACAGGCCCTAGCGCCTTGAATCAGTGAGCTGTGGCAGTTACCAGACTTCTGAACCCACAAACACCAAAGACAACACAGAAAGTTAGTGGGAAAAGCTGCTGGGACAGAGTGAAAAGAGTTCCCAGTTCGGCCACCACCCCAGGGGCAGCGGAGGTGGTGTAGCTACAGAACTACAACTGCAGTTGCTTCTGGCCTCAGGCCCATCTGATGGGAAGAATTAAGTGACAGATCTGAGCAGGAGTGCAGAGCCAGCTTAGATCTGAGTCAGGTCCAGGTTGGGGGAGGAGTAGCACTAGTGTGGCAAAATTTGCTGTGTAGCTCTGAAAACAACATCGAAGCCCCTCAAGCTTGGGACAAAGTACTCTCTACTCTACAAGCAGTCATATCTTAATGGAAAGCTCAAGGGTGAAGCAGTTGGCTGGGAACATGAACAGCCATGAAAAATGCTCTCAGATTCAGACTCAGACTTTGGAATCTTTCTTTGGTGACAAAGAAGAGCAAAACACACAGCCTGAAGAAGTCAACAAAGTCAAAGAGCCTACATCAAAAGCCTCCAAGAAAAACATGAACTGGTATCAGGCCTTGGAAGAACTCAAAAAGCATTTGGAAAAGTGAGTTAGAGAAGCAGAGGAAAAAATGGGAAGAGAAATGAAAGTGATGCAAGAAAACCATGAAAAACAAGTCAAGGACTGGCTAAAGGAGACCCAAAAAAATACTGAAGAAAGCAAAACCTTAAAAAAACCGACTAACTCAAATTGCAAAAGAACTCCAAAAAGCCAATGAGGAGAAGAATGCCTTGAAAGGCAGAATTACCCACATGGAAAAGGAGGTCCAAGAGTCCACTGAAGAAAATACTACCTTAAAAATTAGATTGGAGCAAGTGGAAGCTAGTGACTTTATGAGAATCAAGATATTATAAAACAGAACCAAAGGAATGAAAAAGTGGAAGACAATGTGAAATATCTCATTGGAAAAACCACTGACCTGGAAAATAGATCCAGGAGAGACAATTTAAAAATTATTGGATGACCTGAAAGCCCTGATCAAAAATAGAGCATCTTTCAAGAAATTATCAAGGAGAACTGCCTTGATATTCTAGATCCAGAGGATAAAATAGAAATTGAAAGAATCCACCGATCGCCTCCTGAGAAATATCCTAAAAGGAAAACTCCTAGGAATATTGTTGCCAAATTCCAGAGCTCCCAGATCAAGAAGAAAATAGTGCGAGGAGCCAGAAAGAAACAATTTGAATATTGTGGAAACACAATCAGGATAACACAAGATCGAGCGGCTTCTACATTAAGGGATAGAAGAGCTCAGAATATGATATTCCAGAGGTCAATGGAGCTAGGATTAAAACCAAGAATCACCTACCCAGCAAAACTGAGTATCATGCTCCAAGGCAAAATACAGACTTCCAATAAAATAGAGGACTTTCAAGCTTTCTCAGTGAAAAGACCAGAGTTGAATAGAAAATCTGACTTTCAAACACAAGAATCAAGAGAAGCATGAAAAGGTAAACAAGAAAGAGAAATCATAAGGGACTTACTAAGGTTGAACTGTTTTGTTTACATTCCTACACGGAAAGATGATGTGCAAAATTCATGAGATCTCACTATTAGGGTAGCGGAAGGGAATATACATATATAGAGAGACAGAGGGCACAGGGTGAGTTGAATATGAAGGGATGATATCCAAAAAAAATCAAATTAAGGGATGAGAGAGGAATATATTGAGAGAGTGAGAAAGGGAGAGATAGAATGGGGTAAATTATCTTGCATAAAAGTGGCAAGAAAAAGCAGTTCTGTAGGAATAGAAGAGGGGGCAGGTGAGGGGGAATGAGTGAATCTTGCTCTCACTGGAAATGACCTGAGGAGGGAATAACATACACACTCAATTGGGTACCTTACCCCACAGGAAAGAAGGAGGAAGAAGATAAAAAAGGGGGAACGATGGAAGGGAGGGCAGATAGGGGTAATCAAAAACAAGCACTTTTGAAAAGGTACAGGGTCAAAGGAAAAAATTGAATGAAGGGCGATAGGATAGGAAGGAGGAAAATATAGTTAGTCTTTCATTACATGAGTATTGTGGAAGGGTTTTACATAATGATACACATGTGGCCTATGTGGATTTGCTTGCCTTCTTAGGGAGGGTGGTTGGGGAGGGAAGAGGGGAGAGAATTTGGCACTCAAAATTTTAAAAACAGATGTTCAAAAAAAGAGTTTTTGCATGCAACTAGGAAATAAGATATACAGGCAATAGGGCATAGAAATCTATCTTGTTGTACAAGAAAGTAAGGGAAAGGGGGATGGGGGTGAGTGGGTGACAGAAGGGAGGGCTGACTGGGGAATGGGGCAACCAGAATATATGTCATCTTGGAGTGGGGGGGAGGGTAGAAATGGGGAAAAAATTTGCAATTCAAACTTGTGAAAATCAATGCTGAAAACTAAAATAAACAAAGAAAGAAAGAAAGAATACCTTTCTGAATCTTCAGATCTTCATATTTTACCTTCCCTGCTATTAATGTTTATGTCTAACTTATGTGACAAACTCTTGATTTGTTTTTATTGCTCCAGTGGCTCAGCTCAGGCATTGAAGGACTATAACTCTGGAAGCTCTGATATTGTGACCTTTTAGCAAGGTTTTGTTTATATTTGGTTGTAAACGTATACATACATACATACATACACATGCATGCATATGTACGGTTATTACAGATATGCATACAGATATGTGTTTGTACATAAACATGTATTGTCTATATAACATATTAATACATATATTTATATACATATTCATACATCTGTATATCTGTATTGTATTTCCCTACTAAGAAGTCTTTTCCTTTTTGTTTTCTGATAACATGATACTACTTTACTCAGTTTACTTTAATCTGTGACAAACAGATTCCTAGGTAATGGATATCCTTCAAAACATGAGTAGATATTCCCTGCTTGTTTTCAGTCAAAAGTATGTAAGATTACAAACTCCTTTTCAGTTTTTAGCTATGTTGTCACCCAGCGTGGTAAGTATGTTGTTTTTGTAATTGACTTTTCCATTGTAGAGGCTTTCCTTGTTGACAGTTCTACTTATTGTACTTTGGACCTCCAGAACTATCAAAATCACAAGATCATCCCCAAGCCTAGACATCTACCTTGAGGATATTATTTAATATTGTACTCAGGAAGGGAAACACAAGGGGGAATAGGTGCCGGAGGCCCAGGCACAATCTCATCTAGTAGAGTACACATTCCATGTGGGTGAATAGCACACTAGTTTTGCTACAAAGAAGAGTTGAATCCAGAAATTCAGCTGCTTTTTCCCCCCTTGTTTGCTTGTTTATTTTCCCGTTAAGGTAGAAGGTCACTTCCCTGCTTCTGAAGTGAGAGGATCCAAGGATCACTCAGGGTTTGAGGAATCATTGATAGACAAAGACAATCAGAGAGTTGATCATTTCAATCATTTCTAAAAGCTGAGCCACAGGTGGGTAGTGGTTGAAGGCAGTCAGTAACTATCTGTACACATTCTATATAACCCAATTACACTTGCAGTAACTCTAATGAGACAAGAAAATATCCTTAGCTCCTGTCTATGAGAGCTCAAGTAGAAATCCACATTCAAACCACTTCACATTTTCTCCTTGCTTTCTTCTCTCTGCTGCCAGAATTCAAACATCCCTTTTGCCTCTTTATATTTGGCTGCCTCAGTTGTCATCTATTTGAAGAATTCAGTTGAAAATATATGATTTTTTTTAAAAGTCTGGTTTGGTTTTGATTAAAATATGTGGACAAATCATTTTTGTATAATTCCATCTTTTCGTAATTACTTTGCCTGTATGGAAACTAGTCTTTGGGGTGGGAGTAGGGAAACACGGTAGAGGAGGAACACTGTGGAACATTTACTTTATATTTGGAACTAGGCCCTATGATTTTTATCCAAAATGTTTAGAATATTAAATTGATTAAACTGTGTTTAATTCACAATACATCACTATCCATACAAAGACATCATACGGTTTTGAAATACTCAACTTGTGTCCCTATTCAAACATTGGCACATCTATCCAAAATGACTCAATTTTCCATCATTCATATGAATATATAATTATGTAACAAAACTAAGAAGTTAAAGATCTTCATCTATCCTCTTTATGTGTGCATATACATATATATAGTTATGCACATATATGTGTACTTACACATATATGTACGCATGCGTATATAGATATAGGTAGAGATATCTATATACCTATCTCTCTACATACTTGCACATATATAAATGGCTACCCCCACATTTTATATATGTGTGTATCACATATACCTATTTAATATATTATTTATTGTTAGTTACTATATATGTGCACGGATATATGTAAGTATGTGTTTCTGTGTGTATACACAGTTGGTTGTGAATATCTATATCATCTGTATGTATACCTCAACAAATATATCTACCTACACGTGTATACCTAGGTCATCTATATGGATACTTCTATCATCATTTGCCTAATTATGGCATTATTTCTAGACAATATTCAGTATAAAGTCTGTTTGGCTGTGCATCTTCATGTAGGTTATAATGCATTCACAGAGTTTATCAGAGGAACTTAGATAACTACTAATTGCTGTATGTATAACTCAAAGTCCAATAGCTTCATTAAATTCTATAGTTACCCACATATTAATGGTTCAAGCTAAAGACTCATATTTTTAAAATTCGATGTTGCCTATTCATTTTCCAAAGCCTGATTTCCAATTATATGCTTATATTTTCAAGTTGTCAAATGATTCACACATTCAGTTTTAATATTAAATTTTCTTCAATGGCTTGAGTACTTTTGACAAGTATGCAAACTGAAAAAGGAGAGTAGATCCTTGTGTTGTAATTATAATTGTTTTAATGGGCTTGTGAATGAAGCATTTCCATTCACTTAGTTTGATGTTTCCTGCCGGACTACTAATAATATTGAAATAAACCATTACTATATTCTGAGCTGGAGCACTACATGGGCTAAAACACTCATCTCACAAAATGTAGTGTCATATAACTTCTTTTTTTTTAACTTTCTTAATCCTGACTTCATTTTATCTCTTTTCTAATGCAACCAAACAAACGACTGGGGAAAAAAATAATCAAATTATAATTCAAGCTATCTTCATTGTTTCGGACATAATGCAAAAGCCAAGGCCTTCCTAAAAGCTTCGCTTATGTAAAGGAAGCAGAGAACGGCATAATAGGACTTATCATTGAGATACATTAAGAAAGTCAAACTAAATATTTTAGGTGTGTTTTGGTCTCTTTCCTTGAGCAATATTTTTCATGTAGCTTCATTAGTGAGAAATCTATTGCCATTGTTTAAGATCACACCCACTCTATAAATTAAAAGATGGTCTTACAGAATTATTGTGACTGAAAATCGAGTCTCCCTGTAGGTGACCTATTTATGAACCAGTACAAAATGAGTTAGGATGGTCTTTGGATAATATATAGTCTCTCTATCACTGGGCTCTATCTGAAACTTTTGTACTGTAGTGGGGTCTGAAAGAGATTGAATTCTGCTGCCATAGGTTTTGAGAACCCATGGCCAATTCTACAGAAATGTGAGGCGAAGGAGTAGAAATTTAGGGGACATCATTAAAATTACACAAAATAGACAAATGAGAAGGTCAGCAGAAAAGGGATAGTTTCCATCAAACATTAAAGGATTTTTATGAGCTGATGCAGAATGATTTGAGGTGAAGCAAAAGAATGATCAGTATTATCACTATGTCAAAAAGAACAGCTTAAAAAGATAATTCTTATCGACACCATGACTCATCATTATTTCAGAAACCAAGTGATTCATAATGCAGCCCACCACTTGAAAGAAAAGTGATTAACTAAATAGGGAGTTTGAGCCATGTATTTTTGGACATGGCCAGTGTAGGATTTTTTTTTTTATTTTTGCTGCCTGTGCATATTTGTTACAAATGATTTGTTTTTATTTTATTTTTTTCAGTAGTAAAGGATGATGAGAGGAAGAGAAAATGAATGCTTGTTAATTGAATAAAAATAACATTTAATTTTTAAAACAAGAATAAATATAAAATCATAATTTTAAGTCCTCTCTTGTTTGTCCTAAGCCTCTCTATGCACCCCTAGTTACTATCTGAAAAGTACAATCATTGATCAGTAGATATCTTCCTTTTTTCTGGATAGGAGTTCCTGCCCCTCTTCACTTTTCCATGGGACACTCTTCTTGTTCCATGTGGCTTGGAGTAATAAAATCTAATGTCTATTAATAGTATTTTAATGATAGGCAGCTGTGTAAATTATATGATATCTACTTGTTGTTCTTCTGTCACATCTAACTCTTTGTGACCCCATGGACCACTCCACTATTTCTTGATGTGTGTCCAAATTCATGCTCATTGTTTCTATGGTATTATTATCCATCTCATCTTCTGCTGTCCCCTTCCTTTTCCTTTTCATCTTTCCCAACATCAGAGTCTTTTTCAAAATGTCCCATCTTGTCATTATATGGCCAAAGTATTTAAGCTTCAGCTTCAGTATTTGCCCTTCCAGTAAATAACTTGAATTAATTTCTTTAAGTATTGTAATGGCAAGCAAAGTGGGACTTTTTCTATCTTTTGATTTGGAGTGCTTCTCAGCACTAAGGAAATCAAGTGCCTTTGACTGAGTCTTACCTTTGTTTGTAGGAAGGCCCACACCCTTTTGTTGTTAGGTCATGAGAGGTGTGACACCCTCAAAAAGTGAGAAACCCTCGAGAAGTGTTAAACTTTTGAGAGATGTGAAGCACTCTGACCCCAAAGAAGTGTATATACACTCTGAGGTTAGCATTTTGTTTGAAGCTCACTCATTGGAAGAGTGTTGGTGTGAAGACTCTGGTTAGCAGTTAAGGACCCCCCGGGCTTTGAAAACCCAGATATTGGCACTTCTCTCTGGTAACTATGAATGTATTGCTATGATCAGACAGAAGCCTGTCTGTTGATTTGTGTTATTTTCTCTGTTTGTAATTTCTTTTTGTATTTGCTCTGAAGTTCAGGGTGCTGACTTTTTCCCATAAGTGATGATATATGTATGTTTAATTAAAGGGAGATTGTAAACCCTTTAAAGTTGCTTTCCTTAAAAAAACAGATCAAAGAACCTGTGCCAGCAGCCCTCCTGTGTGCTGGTGTTATTGGCCTTACACAGCCAAAGTAGCAGCAAGTTACATTGTTGTTACTAGTATTTACTTATTTCAACTCCTTGCTGCCCAAGGGACTTTCAAAAGTCTTCTTCAGCACCACAATTCAAAAGCATTGATTCAGCAGCATTCAGCTTTCTTTATACTCCAAATCTCACAGCCAAACATTGCTACTGGAAAAATAATAACTTTGACTATAAGGACCTTTATTGGCAAGGTGATATATCTTCTTTTTAGTATGCTGCCCAGACATGCCATAACTTTCCTTTGAAGGAGCAAGCATCTTTTTAATGCCATGGCTGCAGTCACTATCTACTGTGATCTCTGAACCCAAGCATACAAAATCTGACATTGCTTCCATTTCTTCTCCCTCTATTTGCCAGAAAGTGGCAGGACCAGTTGCCAATATCTTAGCTTTTTTGATGTTAAGCTTTATGCCAGGTTTTATACTCTCTTCTTTTACCTTCATCAAGACATTTCTTAATTCTTCATTTTCTTCCATCAGAGTGATATAATCTGCATATCTGAGATTGTTGATATTTCTCCTGACAACCTTAATTCCAATTTTTTCCAGCCTGGCATTTTTCATGTTGTACTCTGAATATAAATTAAAGTGACAATATAGTCTTGTGCATTTCTTTTCCAATACTAAAACAATCAGTTGTTCCATTTTCAGGTTTAACTGTTGCTTCTTGGTCCACATGGATATTCCTCAGGAAACAAGCAAGATGATCTGGTACTCCAATCTCTTTGAGGACTTGACACATTTTGTTGTGATCCACACAATCAAAGGCTTTAGTCATTAAAGCAGAAGTAGATGTTTGTTTGTTTGTTTGTTTGTTTGTTTTCCTGAAACTCCTTTGCTTTCTCCACAATCCAGCAAATATTGCCAATTTGGTGTCTAGTTCCTCTGGCTCTTCAAAAACCAATTTGCTCTTCCAGTAATTCTCAGTTCTCATACTGCTGAACACTAGCCTTCACACTTTTAAGTTAACAGTGCTGGCATGTGAAATGAGTGCAATTGTTTAGTGAAATGAACATTCCTTGGCATTGCCCTTCTTTATGATTGGGATGTAAATTGGTCTTTTCCAATCTAGTGGCCACTGTTGTATTTTCCAAATTTGCTGGTATATTGAGTACAGCACATTAATAGCACCATCTTTTAGGGTTTTAAATGGCTCAGCTGGACTTCCATCACCTCCACTAACTATTATCAGCAATGCCTACTAAGGTGCATTTGACTTAATTTTCCAGGACATCTGGCTCTAGATTAGTAACCACAGCATTGTCATTTTCAGTAATGTTAAGATCTTTCTTGTATAATTCCTTTGTGTATTCTTACCACATCTTCTTAATCTCTCCTACTTCTGTTAAATCCCTATCATTTTGTCTCTTATCATGCTCATTTTTGCATGAAACTTTTCCTTGATATCTCTAATTGTCTTGATGAAATCTCTGTTCTTTCATGTTCTATTGTATTTCTTCTTTTTCTTTGCATTATTCATTTAAGGAAACTTTCTTATCTTTCCTTGCCATTTTCTATAATTCTGCATTTCAGTTGGATATATCTTTCCCTTTCTCCTTTCCCTTTGATATTCATTTTTCTTTACTTTTCAGATGAACCAAGGGAATTTCCATTTGCATAGTGATTCGTGTTGGTCTAAGGTCTTACAATTCAAAGAGAGAAACTTTAGCTAGGAAGGCTCCAAATCACCATTACGTATTAGACAAAAATCCTAAGGAGCAATAGCAGTTAACATAGATGTTCTTTATATCTACTTGAATACTATTTTAATGTTTCCTCTATCCATCATTTCATTGATACACTATCCATTAGTAGGGAATGGAAATTTTCTATAACTTAGCAGACTTGTGGAAGGAGCAGTGGTTAAAAAAATCCATCACCATTCCCCAACTTTATGATTAGGAACTGTGAATTTGATCAGCATCTAGGGACCAGCAAAGTTCTTTGATCCATCACTGAATATATATTTAAAGCTTCTCCAGAGTATGAAAAGATCTACCAGAGCTTGTGTTTCATTGACCTCAGCTGTACAAACTCACTGTCCCCTTGCCCTATGATGGAACAATGAGGTTTGAGTTTTATAGAGATGCTGAAAAATGAGAGTGTTCAGTTTCTATTTTTCCAGGATGATGTTAGACAGCTTCTGATTCAATGTAACATTAGTTTAATAGGAGCATTGATTTCAATCTAGAAGAGACACAAAAGGTCATCTAACCCAATATTCTTAATATACAAATGAGGAAATTGAGAATCAAAGAGGTTAAATGAATTGTCTAAGACCATAAAAGTAATGTCAGAACAAAGATTTGAATTCAAATCTTCTAATTTCAGAGGTTCTTTTCACTTTTTCTTCATGAAACAGATTATTGATATCAAGACAAATGTTTTAGGGTGCATAATTAACTTCCAGAGGATGCTAGGTAATTTAGAAAGTTTCTTCTTAGCTAGGGCAGTACTTGTTCACAAATGCACCAAGTTAATAGATTAGAAAACCAGAGAATCACATTTTAAACTAATTTACCCCTCAATCACTCTTTGATAAATACGGCAGCTGAAGAAATTGAAGCAGAGAAAAAGTTACAGAACTAAAGCTAAGCATATATCCTTATTCTCTTTGCCTTTATGTCTACCTGATCAGCCGTTCTTAACCTGAAGTCTATGAATAGGTTTGATGACATCTCTGAATTTGCATGGGAAAATGCCAGTTTATTCAATGTTTTTGAATTCCTTCTTAATCCTATATAGTTTGTTTCATGCATTTCAAAACATGATTCTAAGATGAAGTCTATAGGATTAAACATACAGCAAATAGATCACATGACATAAGAAATGTTAATCACTCCTTCACTGAACTGATACAGTACTGAAACATAGATAACCTGAGGAAATATTGAAAAGGTCTCTGCTAGCCCAAGACTATTAGGTACTTTTTTTCTTTCCTTCTTTCCTTCCTTCCTTCCTTCCTTCCTTCCTTCCTTCCTTCCTTTCTTCTCTGTCTCTGTCTCCATCTCCATCTCCGTCTGTCTCTCTCTGTCTCTCTCTGTCTCTCTGTCTCTCTCTCTCTGTCTCTCTCTGTCTCTCTGTCTCTCTCTCTCTCTCTCTCTCACACACACACACATATGCACACAAACACCACATATCTTCACCTACTACCTATTTTTGAGTCTACCTTTCTTTCTTTTCCTAGTGTAGCATCAGCCATCCAGCCATTGACTTCCAGAGGCATGCTTAATCCCAAAAGGAATGCTCAGGGCTAAAGAGGTTGTCATGTTATCTTTTCAGACTGAAATATGTGGTGTAGATAAATGTACATTAACCTATTCACAAATGGAAATGCCGAGTAAAATTTGTTGTCATCGGGATGATTCGCTCTTAAATCTTTCTGTACCAAGAAAATGAAGAGTCCTATCATATTATAAAAAACACAAAGCATTCAGTGAGAAAATTGTTTATTGCATAGATTCTTTGTTGCTCTTCTGCCATGACAGAATGGAACAAGAAAGGAAAAGAATTTCATGTATATCAAATTATGGCAGATATTGATAAAGTGGAAGGTTCACAATGACTTAAGGTAATGATAAAAAATAAAACACAACCCTCCAGCAGTTTTAAAGGGAAGACTAGCCTCAATCATAAAAGAAATTACAGGAGTCCTTAGAGGTTATGAAACATGGCAAGAAAATGACATATGGAATCAAAGAATATTTTACCTGCAGAGGGGAAATCAATGTAAATGATGAACTATTTTTTCAAGGGAGACAAACTTATTTTTCCAGTTTCCACATAAAAGGAGATGATGTAGACAATACATTAGAGGTATTGCTATGTGGGAAAGGGAGGGAAGAAGGCAGGACATAGTCTATTGAACAAAGTTTTTATTTTAACAACAAAATAAAAGCATTATAAACCATCTAAATGAATGTCTTTGAGATACAAGTCCCTTGCATCTTGATGCATTTAAGATTTATTCTCTCAAATGAATTAAACTAAGTTGTCTTGAAAGTATGATATAGGATAAGGAGCACTGGTTGGAGCATTGTTACCATTAGGATTTATATCTTGATTCTTCTGTTTAGTATGTATGCAACCTTCAATTTTAACTACTCTGTGCCTCAATTAACTTATCTGTAAAATGACTGTGTTAGACTAAATTATCTCCAAGATTCTAGAAAACTATAACTCCTATAAATGTATAGATTCATTTTTTTATTTAATGATCACATATTGTTGTAGATCCATCCATTAATTCCCAACAAACAACTGCCAATGGCATTTACCCATTAAAACATAACAGAACAATAAAAACAAAACATTTCTGCAAAGCTACCTGATACTGTGATTGTGGGTAATTGCATATTGCTTTCAATTTTTTGAAGTTTAACATATATTAACAGAAAAGGAATCTGCAATAAATAAGTGACAAAGAGAAATTCTATTTTAGAAAACAGATTTTGAAAGGAGACTTGCAAATATTAAAAAATTTATGAAATAATGCTCCAAATCAAGAAGAATAAAAGAAATGGAAATCAAAAAACCTTAAGTTTCACCTTATACAGAGCAAAATAACAAAGATGATAGGGAATGGATATTATCTTTGTTAGAACACTTGTAAAATTGTGGGAACACCTAAAGTAGTGTTGGTGGAGCTGTGAATTAGTACAATCATTCCAGAAAGCAATTTGGAATTATATCCAAAATGTCTATAATTCTTAACCTAAATATTCCACTATTAGGCATTTAAAGCCCAAAGACCTCATTGACTAAAAGAAAGATTACATATACACAAAAATATTTACAGCAGCACATTTCAGTATTGCAAAGATTTATAAACTAAATGTCCATCAAATGGATCATGTCTAAAGAAATCAGGGTATCTTAATATAATCGAATATTATTGTTGTTGTTTAATTATTTTTTAGTCATCTCTGATTCTTTGTGACCCTTTTGGGGTTTTCTTGACAAAAATACTGGAGTGATTTGCCATTTCTTTTTCCATCATTGAATATTACTGCAGAGCAAAAATGACAAATATGACTAATACACATATACGCAGATCTATGTATTTGTGTTTGTGTGTGTATAACTCACAAAGACTAAAACAATACAAATGGAAAGATACAACCAAAAACCAAAATTATATACAAAATTATATACACCAAAATGCCTCCCCTCAAGATATATAGCCAGATAACTCCCCCTCCTTTGCAGAGGTGAAGGTCAACTTACAGGGTTTTTTTGACCAGTTAATATTGCTTAACAATTTTTTTAATTTAAAAAAAAGAGAAATTTTGCTATAAGAATGACTTTCTTGGAGGGTCAGAAGAGAATTATAGAGGAAAATATAGATGATATAAAAGCAAAATATACAAATACAAATCTCTTTAAAAAGAAGGGTACAGTTTCTAACTTCAGAAATTTGGAAGATACATTCACTTCAGTTTTTGTTACCTTTAATTCTCCATTCACTTACATTGTTATATTTTACTGTGCCCTGTGTATTTTTCCTTGAGTTCTCCTACAATTGGTGCAGCCAGGCAACCATTCTGAGTTATATAATTCAGTCTATCTTTCTGTTCTTACAAATGTTATTGCTCTGAATATTTAGGTCTATGTGCAACTTCTGACTTTGCTGTCACATGAGACCAATTGACTGAAAACTACAACCTTTTTCTTCTCGACAAAGGGTGTGTACAATTTTATAAATTTTTCATATAATTATAAATTATTTTCCAGAATGGATGGACCAATTTACCAATCCACCAACAGCAAATTGACAAGCCTATCTCACTACACCCCTTCCAACTTTGAGTATTTTGAAATTTTATCATTTTAAAAAAGTTAGTGGGGCAGCTAGGTGGCACAAGGATTAGAGCACCAGCCCTGGAGTCAGGAGGACCTGAGTTCAGATCTGGCCTCAGACACTTGATATGCTTACTAGCTGTGTGTCCTTGGGCAAGTCACTTAACCCCAATTGCCCTGCCTTTCCCTGCCAAAATAAAAAATGTTAATGGGTATGATAAAATAACTTAGTTATTTTAAGTCATATTCCTAATCATTAGTAATTGTGAACACTTCTTTAAGGTGTTTAAAAGACGAATTTTCTGATTATTTCTGTTTATTTTTGAAAGAATACCTCAAACAACTTATTTTTGAAGATCCATCTTTTTATGTCTTAAAAATTCATTTATTTTTAGTTTTCAAAATTCAATTCCACAAGCTCTTGAGATTTAAATTTTCTCTGCCTACCTCCCCTCTGTCTTCCCCAAGAGAACATGCAATCTAATATAGGCTCTCTCTATATATGCATATTAAACATATTTTCACATCAGTCATGTTGTAAAGGAGAATTAGTACCAATGGTATAAATCACAAGAAAGAAGAAACAAAAAAGAGAAAGAGCAAATAGTTTGCTTTCATCTGCATTCATACTCCATAGCTCGTTCTCTGGATGTGGATAGCATCCATCTCATGAGCCTTTTGGAGTTGTCTTAGAATCTTGCATTGCCAAGAAGATCCAAGTCTATCAAAGTTAGTCATTGCACACAGTGGCTGTAACTGTGTACAGTGTTTTCTTGGTTGTGCTCCCCTCACTCATCATCAATTAATATAAGTCTTTCAAGGTTTTTCTGAAGTATGTCTGCTCATCATTTCTTATGGAATAATAATATTCCATTACATTCATATACCACAACTTGTTCAGCCATTCCTCAATTCATGGGCATCCACTCAAATTCCAATTCTTTCCCACTTCAAAAAGAGCTGCTACAAATACTATTGTACATGTTGGTCCTTTTTCCATTGTTAGGATCTCTTTGGGATATGGAACTAGAAGTGATATTTCTGGGTCAAAGAGAGGACATGTTTTTATAACCCTTAGGGCATAGTTCCAAATTGCTCTCGAGAATGGTTCGATCAGTTCACAACTCCCTCAGCAATGCATTACTGTTCCAATTTTCCCACATTTTCTACAGCATTTATCATTTTTCCTATTTTTTTACGTTAGCCAATCTGATAAATGTGATGTGGTACCTTTTTATTTGCATTTCTCTAATCAATAGTGATTTAGAACATTTTTTCATAGGACTATAGATACCTTTAATTTCTTCCTCTGAAAACTACCTGTTTGACCATTTCTCAATGGGAGAATGACTTGTGTTCATATAAATTGGACTCAGTATTCTATATATTTTATAAATGTCTTTATTAGAGACCCTAGTTGAAAAAATTCCAAATTTTCTGCTTCCATCCTAATCTTGGTTGCATTGGCTTTGTGCAAAAACTTTTAAATTTAGGGGGACAGAGCCAGGATGGCAGAGTGAAAGCAGGGACTTGCTTGAGCTCTCCCACAAATCCATCCAAATACTTGTGAAAAATGTCTCTAAACAAATTCTAGAGCTACAGGACCCACAAAATGACAGAGTTAAAAACATTTCCAGCCCAAGTGTAACAACAATGTTACTTGCAGCTGCTGTCGGTGTGTAAGACCAATAACACCAGCACACAGGGGGACTGCTAGCAGAGGTTCTTTGATCTACTTTTCTAAAGGAAAGCAACTTTAAAGGGGTCAACAATCTCACTTTAATCAAACATTATATATATATATATATATATATATATGCATATATATGTGTGTGTGTATATGTGTGTGTATATATATATGTCATTCACTTAAGGTATATGTATAATGTGTATATATGTATATATAGTGTATATATATTTAATGAGTACGTGCATGTATATATGTAGATATGTATGTAGATACATACGTGTGTACATATGCATGTGTATATATGTATATATGTGTGCATGTGTATGTGTGTATATGTGTATGTATACATACATGTATATACATGTGTATATTATATATTTATATATATATATATACATATACATATATATTTCATTTAGTTTAGGGGAAAAGTCAGTACCCTGAACTTCACGGAAAATGCAAACAGAAATTACAAGCAGAAATTATATAAATGGAGCAAATGCAAATAGCAAAGACCAACAGACAGGGCTTCCAACTGTCTGACCAAAAGCAATACTTGCATAGTTACCAGAGAGAAAAGCACCAACATCTGGGTTTTTCAAAGCCAGGGGCTCCTTAACAGCTACCCACAGTCTCATCTGTCTATAGCACACGAACACTTTTCCCATGACTGAGCTCCAAAACAAAATGCTGATCTCAGAGTACATATACACTTCTTCAGGGCCAGAGGGCATCACAACCCTCATGACCCAGGTTCATGTGACTTAAGTAGGTCACATGGACCCATTAATGGATGGGAAAGCTCTTCCCATCAAGCAAAAAATACATTAACAATACACCAAAACAACTTGGAAGGTAGACAGCAAAGGTCTATCGCACCAGGCTGGGAGTAGAGCACAGTGCAGTGTGTGCCATACTGTTACAGACTGGGCTGGAGCAGGCTTCAGAGGACAGAATCACTGGCAGCTGTGGCATTTTCCAGATTTCTCAACCCACAAATGCTGAAGGTAGAAGTTAGGTTAGTGGGACCTGGGTGACTGAGCAGCGTGGTCTGGCCCCGGCCCGGGATGACAGAGGTGGTAGTGGAGCAGCAGCAAAATGCTAACAAAGGGTCAAAGGGCTTCAAAGCCATGGGACTCCAACCCATGTGAACTAGGCTTGATTCTTAAGCAGGTCATCAAAGACTCCCAAGTTAATCAAAGAAACAAAGGTCAGACTCATCAAAGGCACCTGATTACTTCAGTGCTCCAAAAGAGAAAACAGTAAAAATGTCCCACCATAATTACCAATACATCAGTGTCTCTGATAAAGGCCTCATTTGTAAAATATATTTGTAAAATATATTGAGAACTGAGTCAAATTTTTGAGAATACAAGTCATTCCCCATTTGATAAACAGTCAAAGGATATGAACAAGCAATTTTCAGAGGAAGAAATTAAAACTATCTATAATCATATAAAAATGTTCTAATTCACTATTGATTAGAGAAATGCAAATCAAAAGGACATAACATATACCTGCCAGATCGGCTAACATGAAAAAACAGCAAAATGGTAAATGATGGAGAAGGTGTGGGAAAATTGGAACACTGTTACATTGTATGTGGAGTTTGAACTGATCCAGCCATTTTGGCAAGCAATTTGGAACTATGCCCAAAGGGCTATAAAAATGTGCATGCCCTTTGACCCTCCAATACCACTTCAATGGCTATATCCCAAAGAGATAATGCAAATGGTAATATAACTCATGAGTAGAAAGATATTTTTGTGGTGGCCAAGAACTGGAAATTGAGGGGATGTCCATCAATTGAGGAGTGGCTGAGCAAGTTGTGGCATATGAATGTAATGGAATACTACTGTGTGATAGGAAATGACAAACAGACAGACTTCATAAACACCTGGAAAGACTTATATTAACTGATGCTGAGTGAGGGGAGCAGAACCAGCAAAACATTGTAAACAATTACAGCCACATTGTGCAATGACTAACTTTGATAGAGTTGGCTCTTCCCAGCAGTGCAAGATTCTAAGACAATTCCAAAATGCTCATGATGGAAAATGCACATCTTAGAAATCTCCATCCAGAGAAAGAATTAAGGAGTCTTAAAGCAGATTTGCTCTCCTCTTTGTTTTGTTTTGTTTTTTCTTTCTCATGGTTGATTCTGTTAGTTGTAGTTCTTCTTTGCAGCATGACTAATGTGAAAATATATTTAGTGTGAATGTATATGTGGAGCTTATATTGAATTGCATGCCATCTTGGGGAGGGAGGAGGAGAAGGTCAGGGAGAAAATTTGGAACTCAAGGGGTTGTGGAACTGAATGATGCAAACTAAAAATAAGTAAACAAAATTTTTTTAAAAAATAATGTTCTCTATCTCTTCTTTGGTCATAAATTCTTCTGTTCTCCATACATCTGACACTTAAACTCTTCCTTCTTCTCCTAATTTGCTTATACTACCCATCTTTCTATCTAAATTGTGTACCCATTTGGACTTCATTTTGGTATGTGGTGTAAGACATTGGTCTATGCCCAGTTTCTGCCAAACTATTTTCCAGTTTTACAAGCAGTTTTTGTGAAATAGTGAGTTCTTATCCCAGAAAATGGGGTCTTTGGGTTTATCAAACAGTTGATTACTACAGTCATTGACTACTGTGTCCTATGTACCTAACCTATTCCACTGATCCACCATTCTATTTCTTAGCCAATACCAAATAGTTTTGATGATTGCAGCTTTATAATACAGTTTTAGATCTAGTATGGGTAGGCCATCTTCCCTTGCATTTCTTTTCATTAATTTCCTTGACATTCTGGATCTTTTGTTATTCCAGATGAATTTTGTTATCATCTTTTCAAGCTCTATAAAATAATTTTGGTAGTTTGATTGGTATGCTACCAAATAAGTACATTAAGTAGACTTATCATTTTTATTATATTAATTCAGCCTACCCATGAGCAACTATGGTTTTTCAAATTATTTGTAACTAAATTTATGTGTGTGAAAAATGTTTTGTAATTGTGTTCATAGAGTTCCTGGGTTTGCTTTGGCAGGTAGACTCCCAAATCTTTCGTAATGTCTACAGTAACTTTAAATGGAATTCCTCCTTCTATCTCTTGCTCTTCGGCTTTGCTAGTTATATATAGAAATATTGATGATTTATGTGGGATTATTATATATCCTACAACTTTGCTAAAGTTGTTTATTATTTCAAGGAGGTTTTCACTTGATTCTCTAAGTATATCACAATATCATCTGCAAAGAGTGAGCTTTTTTCCTTCTTTGCCTATTCTAATTTCATCAATTTATTTTTCTTCTTTTACTGCTAAAGCTAACACTTCTAGAACAATATTGAATAGCAGTGGTGATAATGTACACCCTCATTTCACACCTGATATTGGAAATGCTCCTAGGTTACCCCCGTTGTATATAATAGTTGTTAATGGTTTTAGCTAAATGTTATGCATCATTTTAAGGAAACCTCCATTTGGTCCTATTCTCTCTAGTGTTTTTAATAGGAATGAGTGTTGTATTTTGTAAAAAAGCTTTTTCTACATCTATTGAGATAATCATATGGTTTCTGTTACTTTTGTTGCTGATATGATGGATTATGCTGATTGTTTTCCTAATATTGAACCAGCCCTGCATTCCTGGTATAAACCCTAGCGAGTTATAGGTTATTATTCTCATGAAAGGGTTCTATAATATTTTTGCTAATAGCATATTTAAATTTTTCCATCAGTATCTATTAGGGAAATTGGTCTATAATTTTCTTTCTCTGTTTTGACACTTCCTGGTTTAGGTATCAGTACCATATTTGCATCACAAAAAGAATTTGTTCTTCACCAGTTTTCCCAGATAGTCTATATAGTATTGGAATTATTTGTTCTTTAAATGTTTGATAGAACTCACTTGTGAATCCATCTGGCCCTGAAGAATTTTTCTTAGGATTTCATCAATGGCTTTTCGAATTTATTTTTCTGAGATGGTGTTAATTATTTTAGTTCTTCTTCTGTTATTCCGGGCAATTTATATTTTTGTAAATATTCACCCATCTCACAAAGATCATCAAATTTATTGGCATACAGTTGGGTAAAATAGTTCCCAATTATTGTTTTAATTTCCTCTCCATTGGTGTTGAATTCATCCTTTTCATTTTTGATACTAGTAATTAGGTTTTCTTCTTTCTTTCTTTTAAGCAAATTGACCAGAGATTTATCAGTTTTATTGGATTTTTCATAAAACTATATTTTAGTTTCACTTATTAGCTCAATAGTTTTCTTGGTTTCAAATTTTATTAATCTCTCCTTTGGTTTTTTCTAATTTGGTATTTAATTGGGGATTTTCAATTTGTTCCTTTTCTAGCTTTTTCAGTTGCATGCAGGAGTCATTGATTTCTTTTTTCTCTATTTTTTATTCATGTAAGCATTCAGAGATATTAAACTTCCTCCAAGAATTGTTTTTGCTCCATCCCATGAGTTTTGGTATGTTGTCTCATTATTGTCATTCTCTTGGATGAAGTTATTGCTTGTTTCTATGATTTGTTGCTTGACCCACTCATTCTTTTTTTTAAATTTGATTTTTTTTATTTTATATTTTTAGTTTTCAGCATTGATTTCCACAAGATTTTCAGTTACAAATTTTGTCCCCATTTCTACCCTCCCCCCACTCCAAGACGGCATATATTCTGATTGCCCCATTCCCCAGTCAGCCCTCCCTTCTATCACCCCCTTCCCCTCCCCCTCTATGACCCACTCATTCTTTAGGATTAGATTAATTTGTTTCTAATTGATTTTTAATTTATCTTTCCTTGGCCCTTCATTTCATACAATTTTTATTGCATCATGATCTGAAAAGGATGCATTTAATATTTCTGCCTTGCTGCATTGGACTGTGAAGTTTTTATGCCCTAGAACATGGTCAATTTTTGTGTAGGTGCCATGTACCACCAAGAAAAAGCTATATTCCTTTCTATCCCTATTCAGTTTTCTACAGAAGTCTACCATATCTAAGTTTTCTAAAGTTGTATTCACTGCCTTATTTTCTTTCCTGTTTATTTTGTGGCTCGATTTATCTAGTTCAGAAGTGAGCAGGTTGAGGTCCCCTGGTAGTATAGCTTTGTTGTCTTTTTCTTCCTGTAACTCTCTTAACTTCTCCTCTAAGAATCTGGATGCCATACCACTTGGTGCATATATGTTTAGTAATTATATTACTTGACTGTCAATCTTGTATTTTATTAGGATATAGTTTCCTTCCTTATCTCTTTTAATTAAATCTACTTTTGTTTTTGCTTTGTCTGAGATCAAAATTGCTACCCCTGCCTTTGTTTTTACTTCAGTTGAAGCATAATATATTCAACTACATCCTTTTACCTTTACTCTGTGTGTATCCCTGTTTCTAATGTGTTTCTTATAAACAACATAGTATAGTATAATGATTTTAAATCCATTCTGCTATCAGCTTCATTTTATGGGAGAATTCATTCCATTCACATTCACAGTTATAATTACTAACTGCTGTGTCTTTCTCACCATCCTATCCCTCTCCATTTATGCTTTTCTTTCTCCTCTCTCCCTTTCCCTCCTCACTAGAATTTTACTTTTCATCACTACTTCTCTCAATATGCCCTCCTTCCTATAACCCCCTCCCTTTTCTTTCTGCTTTCCCCTCCAACTATCTATAAGGCAAGTTAGATTTCTATACCTAACTGAATATTTTATTCCTTTCTTAATCCAAATCCCATGAGAGTAATGTTCAATGTTCATTTCTATCCCTTTTAAAATTTCCCTCTAATGTAATATTTCTTTGTGTCTTTTCATGTAATGTAATTTAGTGTTGTCTGTCTCCTCCTTTCCTCTTTTCCCAGTAAAATCCCTTTTCACCACGTTATTATGTTTTTTATCATCACATCAAAGTCTACTTATAACCAACCCCTCTGTCTATGTATGTTCCTTCTACATGTTGTAATAAAGAGTTATAAATATCATTTTCCCCTGTAGGGATATAATCTGTTTGCTCTTATTGAATAATATGTTTGAGTTTTTATTTGTTTTGTTTTTCCTTTCCTGTTTACCTTTTTTATGCCTCTCTTGAGTCTTGTATTTGAAGATCAAATTTTCCAATGACCTCTGGCTTATTCATCAGGTAAGCTTGGAAATCCTTTATTTCCTTGAATATCCATCTCATCCCCTGAAAGATTATGCTCAATTTCATCATGTAGTTGATCCTTGGTTGTAATCCAAGCTCTTTTGTCTTATGGAAAATCATATTCCAAGCCTTCCAATCTTTTAATGTGGAAAGTGGAAGATCCTGAACATTCCTGACTGTGGTTTCATGATATTTCAATCATTTCTTTCTGATTGTTTGTGGTATTTTCTCTTTGATTGATAATTCTGGAATTTAGCTAAAATATTCCTTGGCATTTTCAACTTGAAATCTCTTTCAGGAGGTGATAGGTGCATTCTTTCAATGACTATTTTATCCTCTGGTTCAGAGCAATTTTCCTTGAAAATTACTTAAAAGGTGCTGTCCAGGCTCTTTTTCTAATCATGGCTTTCAGATAGAACAATAATTCTTACATTTTCTCTCCTGCATCAATTTTCCCAGTCAGTTTTTTTTCCAATGAGGTATTTTTCATTTTCTTCTATTTTTTCATTCTTTTGATTTTGTTTGACTGATTCCTGATGTCTCATAGAGTCATTAGCTTCAACTTTCCCAGTTCAAATCTTTAAAGAATTGTGTTTTTCAGATAGCTTTTGTACCTCCTTTTCCATTTGGCCAATTCTACTTTTTTAAGGAATTATTTTCTTCCGTGTACTTTTTTTTCCATTTTGTCAATTGTATCTTTAAAAGAATTATTCAATTTTTCTTCTAGCTCTCTAATTTGACTTTTAAAATTCTTCTTCAGGTCTTCCAAAAAGGCTTTTTGGGCTTGAGACAAGTTCATATTCCCCTTTGAGATCATGATGTGGGTATATTGACAGCCTTATCCTCTCCTGAATTTGTGTTTTGAGCTTTCCTGTCACCAAGGTACTTCTCTCTGGTCATTTATTTTTCTTTGTTGCATTAAGCTCATATTGTTTACCTTTTTCTGATTTTTTAAATTTGATCTCTGCTTTGGGGGCCCAGAGGGCACTGACCCAGGCTTTCATGAGCTTGTACAAGCTCCAGCATACCACTCTAAAATGATTGTAGAGTCTTGGGAGAGGAGAAAGATGTATGCAGTTTTAAAAGGTAAAAAGGATCGGATTATGGAAAGATTTAAAAGTCAAATAGAGAACTTCATATTTGATACTTGAGGGAATAAGGAACCACTGCAATTTACTGAATAGGGGGATAACATAGTCAGACCTACATTTTAGGAAGATAAATTTGATAGCTGAGTGGAGGATGGACTAGAGTAGGGAGACACTTGAGGCAAAGGGTAAAAGCAATAGGCTGTTTCAATAATCTAGCCATAGGTTGATGATGACCTGCATTGTATTGGTGGCAATATCCAGGAAGATAAGGCATCTCTAAGAAAGTTGTTAGGAAAGTAGAGTCACCAGGTATAGGAAACAAATTAGATATGAGGGGCAAGAATAAAACATCAGGGATAACTAGGTTGTGAGCCGAAGTGACTGAGTGAATGGTGGTGCCCATAACAAGAACAGGAAAATTTAGAAGAGGGAAATGGCTTGAGGCAAAAGATGATGAACTCAGTTTTCAACATATTGAGCTAGATGTCTATGGAACATCCATTTGAGATCTCTAATGAGTATTTGGAAATGCAAGCCTGGAGGTTAGCAGAGAGGTTAAGGCTGGAGTTATACGCATATATACATACATATATACATATATGCACATATATGTACGTGTACATATGCATGCATATGTGTTATGTGTGGATCAACAGTGTAGAAATGATAATAGAATACAGAACAGCTGAGAGAATAGTGCAGAGAGAAAAGATTAGAACTTAAGAAAGAATTCACAGTTTGCGGCTACACCCCAGGTGATGATGCAGCAAAGGGGACCGAAAAACAAACATGAGAAGAACCAAGAGAGATCAGTGTCACAAAAACCTGGAAAGAAGGGAGTATCAAGGAGAAGCAGTTGATTGACACTGTCAAATGCTGCAGAGAAATCAAGAAGGATGAGTGCTTAGGGCTAAACAAATCTATTTGATTTAACAATTAAGAGATCATTAATTAGTAACTTTGGAGGGGATAGTTTCAGTTGAATGATAAGATTGTAAGTTAGATTGCAGAAAGTTCAGAAGACAAATAAGAGGAAAAGAAGTGGAGGTAATAATTGTAGGGTGATTTTTCAAGGAGATTAGCCATGAAAAAGATACAGATATATAATGATATCTGGAAGGAACATGTGGTTCAAGTGAGTTATTTTTTTTAAGATGAGAGAGACATGGATATAGTAATAGGGAAAAAAAGTAGCCAATAGAGAAAGAAAGACTGAATATTAGTTCAAATGAGGATGATAGAGGGGACAGTGGATTAGAGAAATTGGGATGGAATAGGATCCCTTATGCAAATAATAAGGATTGATTTGTCAGGGAAAAGGATCATCTTTTCGATTGAATTAGAAGGAGGAAGTAGTTGTGGAAGGTGTCTGAGTGATATGAGATGAGAAGGAAGCCAGGAGAAGGAACTCTGGGAATGTAGCCTCATTTTTTTTTCCAGTGGGTTGTGAGATAAGGTTTTCAAATGAGACAGTAGTAGGAGTAAGAGATGTAGGAGGCTTGAGGAGTAATGAAAAGGTTTTGAAAAGTTACTGTGGTGAGTGGGATAGTGAATTTATTAGGTAGGTATAAAAGGATTGCTTTGTTACAGTAAGAGCCCAGTTGAAATTATGTAACTTTGATATTTTGTGGCCTTAGCAAGATACCATGCCTTTTCTCTGGTTTTATTCAGAAGTCTGTGAGTTGGAGCAAAGGCAATGGATGACAGGGTTATCCCAAGCTTTAAGTTTGGCAGGACAAAATTAACAATTAAGTAAGGGGGCATGGATTGAGAATAAAGGACAGTATAGAATAGAACTGGCTCACCAAGTAATCAAGTAAGGGAATGGAAGAGAGTGTAAACAATGCAGGGGTGATAGCCTGATGAAGAAGCAAGGGTAGAGTGTTTAGTAATTACCATGAGAATATACAACAGATTAGGTTTTGGTCTCTCCTGGTGGCTTATAGACTTTGTTGCTTAATGGTAAAATTTTGATATATAATTACTTTATGCTTTGAAATTTCAAGTATATGGGCTTTTTGTTAATTTTTTTATTCCTTGCTTTATTCATACCTCTTTTCTTTATATCACAAATATTTCAATGTTGCTATCCAGATAAAAGCCTCCCTTGCAAAAAATTAAACAAAAACATCTGCTTTGATTACTATGGTTGATAATGTATGCAGTATTTTTCCTATTAGTTCCTTGCCTTTGTGCAATGAGCAAGGACGTATAATTTAATATGTTTTCTTGAGCTTTTATTGGTCTTTCAATAAATCACAGTTGGACTTTGATAATCTCTTCTTTTACACTTTTCAGGGTTGGTATATACACTTTTTTTAACTTGTTTCTGCTCATTTAACCCTGTAAAGTTTATATAAATATTCCCAAAGATATCAGATTTTTTTCTATTCATCATTGTTTTTGTGCCATAATATCCCATTATATCTATTTACTGTAGGATTTGGGGACATTCCTCAGTTGTTGATTTTTTTTTCCACTTATGGGCTACCACCAAGAGTATGGCTATAAATATTTGTTTATATGTTGGAATTTATTTTCTTTTCCTTCTTTCACTTCTTTGAAAGGATGTGCTCGATAGTGGGATTGTTTGGTCAAGATATATAGATAATTTCACTACTTTTCTTTCATAGTTCCAAATTCATAATACAAAAAGAGTTGGACTAATTCACAGATCCATCCCCTAAAAATTGTTGTGATAGATGACTGTTTCCAATTATTGCTATCTTTGCAAATTTTCATGAAATGAGATCTTCAGGGTAATTTAAATTTGTCTATCTCTTACTACTAGTCATTTAGAGAGGTTTTTATAGTTATTTATAGTTTATGATTTGCTTTTGAAAACTTCATATACTTTAACCATTTAACTATTGGGGAATGGGAATTGATATTATAAATGTATAGATGTATATATTGATATGAATATATGATAATATACAATATTTTATCAGTGATATGAATGGAAAGCTCATAACACATCTCAATTGATCCCCTTTCTACCTTTATACATATATTATATATATATATGTTATATATTATATATATATGCATAAATAGATGTACGTATGCATGTGTGTATGCTTGCATGCATGTATGTACATGCTAATTTTCCCTATATTTTGGATATCAGATTATCCAATGTTCTTTCAGTGACAATTGGTGAAAAATTCATTGCATATGATATCTCAATTGATCCTCCCAACCACCTTGTGAAACAGGGGCTAAGAGAAACAGAATGACTTACCTGTATTTATAGAGCTAGTAAAAAATCCATGGTGAGATTCTCATTCAGACCTTCCTGAATCCTTCATAGCCATGTTGCCTTAAAGGTAAATTTTCTATAAGCCTACAATTTAAACCTCTTATATTCCTAGACAGTGGAATTTGGGGATAATGTGAACACAAATCAAAACATAGCATTGCCAACCTGCCCTTTGCCCCAGCTGCAATGAAACCATTCTATCAAATCTATCCACTCCAAATGTTCAAACAATCAGCAACAGCTTAAGAAATATATAACGTTCATCTGTATTTTCCTGGCATGTAGAAATAGCTTCAGACAATTATGTCTATCAGTAGCTGCCAAATTGAGCATAGCATGCATTTTTGGCCTATGCTACAAGCTGATTGATATTCAGTTGAACTGCTTGACATGGAACCACTGAATATGACCACTAAAATGACTGGAATAAACACAATTTTTGCCATAGTCCATTAATAAATTAAATCCTAAAAGGAATATTGCATCAGACTCAGTATAAGAGGCAGAATTTCTGATTTATAGGAAATCTTCATATCATTAGATCATATATTTAGATTTGGAAGTGATCTTAGAGTTCATTTAGTCCAACCTATTCATTTAATAGATGAGCAACTGAAGACTTAGAGAGGTTGTATTGCAAGTTGTAAAAAGTTACATTCAGCACAAGCCAAAGCCAGTATTCAAAAACAGATCTTCTGACTCTAAAGTCAGTTTTTCTTCCAATCCACCACAATCCCCAGAGTAACTTCTTTCGTTCAATCTTACACTATTCTGTTGATACTGAATGGGAACTCCCCATCTGTGAGGAAATTTTCAAAAGATAATTCTCTGTTATATGAAGATGAAAGATTTTTCCCTCTTTTTTGTACTAAAATTCTACAGAAAATAGAGGAAGAGTGTTCTTACATCCCGTTTTCCAAAGTCTTCTGAGTAAAGAACCAACTCTCTGTAGAGCATAAAATGAATTGAGAAGCACTAGAGCATAGTTTAAAAACAACGAATTCCATTAAAACCACGTAAGAATTTCAAGTTTGCAGAAGCCAAATACATGGGAAAATGTTTAGACACATTTTCCACATCTTTCAGCTCATACTCTAATTCACTTGATCATTTTTTAAGGTACAAATTGTCTCTTCTCTTCTCAGCACTAGGACTTAGTAAAGAGTACTTTCAGTTGAGTTCTGAACACAAACAATAGCTTTTAAAGAAGCAAAAGAGAGGTTAAATATGTTAGCTGCCTATGTAATAAATATCTCTTAAGAGCTATAAAAGTGTAATAAAGGCCTTTCAAAGGCTACTTGACAACAATGTATATTGGCTGCTGTTCTTTCAATGAGAAAAATAAGAGTCTAGAAGTTCTGGAAGAAACTTCTTTTAGATGCTTTAGACAACCTTTCATCTCAACTCAAAAAGCATAATTCATGTAGCCTCCTTAACCCCTGAAATAAGTGTGGCAAATCTTATGATTCATGGAGGGCATACACAATTCAACATGCTCATACAACAAATCATTGGCATATATTATTTTTATAACTAGTGAAAGTACTCTCCCCACTCCATCCCCCTTTCAAAGAAGGAAATAGAGACCCTGAAAGGGCAAAGTGACTCCATTAATAAATGTTGGATCTGGGATTTGAATCCAGGCACTCCCTGTCTTCAAATTTAATGCATATTTTCCCATCGCAACAGGATGCCCTATGTACATCATGTGTAAAATACCCAGGTGTATTATTTTTTTCACATTTTTGGTGATTCTAAGAATTTCATAGGGTTGACCCAGGATCCACAACATTACATAAACAGTTTTAAAAATAAGATTTTCTACAGCTTTGAGCATACAACCAATTTATGTTCCATCTTTTCCCCAAAATGTTATGAGAACAAAAAGAATTATTATGAACTAAAATTTTGGTCATCAATAGTAAAAATTAAATGACAGATAATTGTCAAAACTCTCAGAAATTTTTCTTTGGTTCTAATTAAGATTCAAATATACTTTTTGGTGTAGAGAGTTCACATGAGACAGAACGCAAAAGAGCATTAGAATTGCAATCAGACCTGGGTCCCCTTTCTAGCTCTAGCAGTATGATATTGAGCAAATCATATAACTTATCTCTTCATCAAATTTGGAATTTATTTTAAAAAAAGAATGAGACCAGGTGTAACATTCTATGAGTCATGTACAATTTTAATTAGTTAGCCATATCTAAATGAGCAAGTGGTAATTAAAAGTAGTTCTTAGATTCGAATTGCTACAGCTTTTTACCTCAGTTTCTTGCATCTAAGCTATTTCAGGATTTCATCAAAGTTGTCTCAAGGGCACAGAGCTAGGAAGTGCCCAGAGCCAGGACTCAAACTCAGGTCTCCTGAGTCCTTGTCCATCTGTCTTTCCTTAATAATTTCTTATTTAATGTTTGCTGAAATGGAATGAAGAAACCTTTCCCCATTGCTCCCAGTGATAGACTCTTCATTCCATTTATACTGTATATAATATAATACAATATAATAAACATAATGCAACATAACATAATATAAATGTTTATGTATGCATGGATACATACAAGATACTTGTACCTAAACATAGATACATGTGTCATATATCTATGTTTAGGTACATGTATCTTGTATAAATACATTATGCATAAAAGTGTGTGCATATATGCATGTGTTTGTATCTGTCATTTTTCACTTTTGTTCAACTTTTCATGACCCCTTTTTTGATTTTATTGGCCAAGGTACTGGAGTGGTTTGCCATTTCCTTTTCCAGATCATTTTATAGATGAGGAAATGGAGGCAAACAGGGTTAAGTGACTTGTCCAGGGTCATACAGCTAGTAAGTGTTTAAGGCCAGATTTAAACTCAGGAAGGTGGGTCTTCTTTTTTTTTTTTTTTGGCAGGGCAATTGCGGTTAAGTGACTCACTCAAGGTCACACAGCTAGTACACGTGTCAAGTATCTGAGGATGGATTTGAACTCAGGTCCTCCTGACTCCAGGGCCAGTGCTGTACTCACTGCGCCACCTAGCTGCCCCCACAGGTGGGTCTTCTTGACGCCAGGCCTGGCACTCTCTCCAATGTACCACCAGGTGCTATCTATATCATCTATATTTATATCTATATCCATCTATATCTATCCATTGATAGATCGATATCACTTTTATGTTGTTAATTAGCTAACAAACATTTATTAAGTGCTTGCCATGTTCCACAAACTATGTTAAGTGACAGAGATATAAGATGGTGGTCGTTGTCCTTCATTCTTGAAGAGGACCAAAATGATATCTCTATGTTAGAATCACATTACAATGCAGCCCACTGTGGCTGATTAGACCAATAAGGGCTGAGAATGCTCTATCACAGGTCGGGCACAAATAGTCCATGTGAACATGTGGGGTGGATTCTCTAAATCTGCACATCTCATGTTTCTTTTGAGCTACTTCAATTCTGCTTTGCTGATACAGCACAGCACCTTCTCTGATGAGGGCGCATCATCCTGAAATTGATATATGTAAAGCTCTAATTGAACCAATGGATGAAGGGATTGCTTAAAAATACCTTGATTTTTTATGGGGGAAATACATAAATCCTAAAACAATCAAGAAAAATATTGTGCATGGATTTGAAAAAAAAATTAACTAGCATTTTGAAATGATGTCCAATAGGAAAAACATGTTTTTGTTTTTCTTTTTGTTCAAGAATCAAACAGAAGTTTAATTTCAAAGTGAGAGAAACAGTTTGCAAGGCAGAAGGGAACAAGACACATGTGCTTCCCTACCCCTTGCTCCTTCACCCTGTTGGGAAACTCACTCTAGTGTGGCTAAACCCTGATTTATACACTTGTGGCTAGACAAAGAGTCAAATAGTGTAGTGTAGCAACAGCAGTGAGGCAAAGCAGCAACAGTAAGGCAAGGCTGTCTAGTGACAAAAAATCCATTCATAGCAGGGCTTCATGTTTCAGCCTATTGCTGCTTGCCTGATCTCAGGGACCACCAGTTCTGTGACTTAGTTGCAGCAGTGTTCATCCAGAAGGTGAGTGCAAAAGATTGCTGTTATTCCAAGCTCAGGGCTCAGGTTGCTGGCTGGGCCTTAGCTCTGGGAAACTGAATGTTTCCTAATAATATCTTTTTCTTTGATTTTTCCCCAGTTACATGTAAAGATAATTTTTAGCATTTGTTTTTAAAACTTTGAGAAAACATGTTTATTGTAATTGATATGCAATCAATGCCATTTTTAAATTTTAATTTTCTTCCTAACTGTAAAATCAAAAATAATAAAAATGACTATTCTAACATACAAAGAAGTAAAAAGAATTGTATAAAAATATGAATTTCTGTTATCATTTTAAGAATACATTCAGTTGAACACAAATTTAATAAAAAGGCCCTGCTTGTCTCCATGTCCTTTAAATATCATTCTCATTCAAAATGTATATTCCAAAATGTTTTATTACTACTTTCTGAAGAATTTTTATGGCATCTCTATTACTACCCAACAAAACCTCCAAACCCAAGCCTAAATTACCCCTGTTCTCTAGAGAAAATAGGTCCTCCTTGTGACAAATAAGAAATCAATAAAAATAAATGTATGCATTGGCTGTGTCTGAGTGTATGTCCCATTAAGTACTTCTAGTCCATTGCCTTTCTTCCACAAGCATGGAAGATGATTTATCATCAGTATTATGAAATCATGATTGGCCATTACATGGAGCAGAGTTCTTAAGTCTTTGAGAATTTCCCTTTGTTTTATTCTAATCATTATATACATTATTGTCTTGGTTTTTCACCTCATGTTCATCTTGATAGATTTCCAGGTTTCTCTGAAGCATCTCTTTCAATAATTTTTATGGCATAATGATATTCTTTTCCGTTCATATGCTTTAATCTGTTGAACCTTTCCTCAATTGATGGACATCTATTTTTCAGGTCTTTGATTCACCAAAAATTTCTCTGATGAATTTTTGTACAAATGGGTACTTTCCCATCTGTATTTTTATTCCTTTGGGAGTACATATACATACATGCATGTATGTATGCATGGATGGATGGATGAATGCATGTGTATGTATTGTATATATGTATGCATTTTTATGTGTATATATACACATATACATATGCATTTATACATAAAATAAGTACCCTGGGCCAAAAATATGCATAATTTAATGATGTTTTATGAATAATTCCAAATTGTTTTACAGAATGGTTGGACCCATTCATAGCTTCAGTGATAGTGCATTAATACGTATATCTTCCCATAGACTTTATAATAATTTTCCTCTTTTGTCACCATTGCCAATGAAATTGGTGTCATTTAGAAACTCAGAATTACCTTAATTTGTACATTGTAGTAGATATTTGGAGCCTATTTTCTTATGATTGTTGATAGTTTGCATTGCCTCATTTGAAAAAACACCAGTTTATTTGTTTTGAGCAGAAGATCAGTCTCTATGTACATTTTTTGGAATAGTTAAATGTATGGTAATTGATTTTTAAAAATATTTAAGTAAAAATCCATATAATTTCAAGCACATGATTTGTCACCAAAGGAAGCTACAGAAGTAACTTTTAAAATATTCCTGAAACACACACCATTTCACAGAAAATTTTAAAAAACTAATAATTGACACATGCATTAAATTTCTTGAATATACTGAAATAGATGTTTTAGCTTTGAATGGAACCAATGACAAAGCTAAGATCCAAATGTAAGATCAAAAGGGAGTAGAGAGTTAATACTCACATAAATTCTACAAAAGATATGCTGGAAAAGAATAAGCCAACAAAAGTCTGAGTCTTGAGAATTTCTATTTCTGTTTTGTTTTGTTTTTACCTCAAACAGAAGAGTTTGTGAAAGAAATTCAAGACCAAGTCATTATCATCATAATTAGAGGGTTTTTTTTTAAAGAATCTAGAGTTACTGATCAATGAATATTATGGAAGGAAATACAAAAACTATGCAACACAAACTGCATGTTAAAAAAAATGCACCTAATGACTTCCTAGCAAAACATGACCCTGTGGCCAGTATCATATATCAAAAGTTCATTTTCTATTTATTCTAATGGATGTATAAGTGTGTACATGAATATGTGTGTATCACAAATACAGACCAAAATATTTCTTTGAGAATTTGGCACATAAATTGTATTGAACCTTAAGTATTGCCAGAAAAAAAAGACTTGTTACTCATAGTCTCTCAGAACTTATTGATACATGCTGCTATGCCAAATATTCATAATCTCCAAGGTACAGGAGATGAATAGCTTTGAAAATATAGAAATCTTGTAGAAGAAATCAAAACTATGGGGAAACAGGATGAGGTCCATACAATTCCTAGAATTGTTCCAATGATAGTTTCATGGAGCCCAGAGAAAATGAGCTTTATGTCACAAAATTTTCATTCAATTAAAAATTCATTAATTATATCCACCTGAATAATGACCTTCGGAGTACTAAATAAATGGAACAATAGCAGCGTACACACCTAGAATCATAGTTATCTGAACTCCATCAAACTGACATGAGAATATGGATTAATAATGGTAGGGGTAGTACCACATCACAACTATTGGATTGGCTAATATGACAAAAAAGGTAAATTATAAATGCTGGAGATGTGGAGAAAATTGGAACACTAATGCATTGTTGGTGGAGTTGTGAACTGATCCAACCATTCTTAAGTGGAATTTTTTATTAATTTTTTAAAAATTTATTTTTAGTTTTCAACATTCATTTCCACAAGATTCTGAGTTACAAAATTTCTCCCCATCTCCACTCTTCCCCCCTACCCTGAGGTGGCATGTGTTCTGATTACCCCTTTCCCCAGTCTGTCCTATTTTCTATCACCCCCCTCCCCCCATCCCATTTCCCCTTACTTCTTGTAGGGCAAGATAGATTTCTATACTCCACTGCCTGTATATCATATTACCCAATTGCATGTAAAAACAAATTTTAATATTTGTTTTTTAAAACTCTGAGTTACAAATTCTCTCTCTTCTTCCCTCCCCATTCACCCTCCTTGAGAAGGCAAGCAATTCAATATAAGTTAAACATGTATCATTATGCAAAACACTTCCATAATAGTCATGTTGTGAAAGACTAACCACACTTCCCTCCATCCTATCCTTTCCCCCTTTATATAATTTTCTCCTGTGATCCTGTCCCTTGTCAAAAGTGTTTGCTTTTGACTACCTTCTCCCCCAATCTTCCCTCCCATCTATCATCCCCCCCATCCCCTTCACCCCTACTTTTCTGTATGTTAAGATACTCAAATGAGTGTGTATGTTATTCCCTACTTAAGCCAAATCTGATGAGACCAAGATTCATTCATTACCTTTCACCTCCCCCCTCTTCCCTTCCATTACAACAGCTTTTTCTTGCCACTTTTATGTGAGATAATTCACCACATTTTATCTCTCCCTTTCTCCTTCTCCCAATATATTCACTTATCTCACCTCTAATTTTAATTTTAGATATCATTCTTTCATATTCAATTCACCCTCTGTCTATATATATATATGTGTGTGTGTGTGTATGTATGGGTGTATGTATGGGTGTATGTATGTATGTATGTATGTATGTATGTATGTATGTATATTCCCTTCAAAAACCCTAATGCTGAGAAAAGTCTCATGAACTGCAAATATCATCTTTTCATGTAGGAATGTAAACAAAACAGTTCAAAATTAGTAAGTCCTTTATGATTTCTTTTTCCTGTTTATCTTTTCGTGCTTCTCTTGATTCTTGTATTTGTCAAATTTTCTATTCTGTTCTGGTTTTTTCATCAACAATACTTGAAAGTCCTCTATTTCACTGAAAATTCATATTCTGCCCTGAAGTATTATACTCAGTTTTCCTGGGTAGGTGATTCTTGGTTTTCATCCCAGCTCTTTTGTCCTCCAGAATATCGTATTCCAAGCCCTTTGATCCCTTAATGTAGAAGCTGCCAGATCTTCTGTTATCCTGACTGTGTTTCCATAATACTCAAATTGTTTCACTCTGAGGTGCTTGCAATATTTTCTCCTTCATCTAGGAACCCTGGAATTTGGCTACCATATTCCTAGGAGTTTTCTTTTGGGGATCTTATTCAAAAGCAATCAGTGGTTTCTTTCAATTTCTATTTTACCCTCTGGTTCTAGAACATCAGGGCAGTGTTCCTTGATGATTTCTTGAAAGATGATGTCTAGGCTCTTTTTCTGATCTTGGTTTTCAGGTAGTCCAATAATTTTTAAATGATCTCTCCTGGATCTATTTTCAAGGTCAGTCGTTTTTCCAATGAGATATTTCACATTGTCTTCTATTTTTTCATGCTTTTGGTTCTGTTTTATAATTTCTTGATTTCTCATAAAATCATTAGCTTCTATTTGCTCCATTCTAATTTTTAACAAATTATTTTTTTCAATGACTTCTTGAACCTGCTTTCCATTTGGCCAGTTCTGTTTTTTTAAGGCATTCTTCTCCTCAATGGCTTTTTGGAGCTCTTTTGCCATTTGGGTTAGTCTATTTTTAAGGTGTTATTTTCTTCAGTATTTTTGGGTCTCCTTCAGCAAGTTGTTGACTCACTTTTCATTATTACATCACTCTCATTTCTCTTCCCAATTTTTCCTCTACTTCTTTTACTTGATTTTCCAAATCCTTTTTGAGCTCTTCCATGGCCTGAGACCAACTCATACTTTTCTTGGAGGCTTTTGATGTAGGACCTTTGACTTTGTTGACTTCTTCTGGCTGTATGTTTTGATCTTCTTTGTCCACTGCCCCAGGGCTGGGGATAGACCACATATTTCTCTCACCCAGGTACAACAGTTTTCCCACTCACCTGCTATGTTGTCTTTGATGTTTGTGGGTTGAGAAGTCTGGAAACTTCTACAGCCCAGTGATTCAAGGCCCTGAGGCTTGTTCCATCAGGTCTACTCAGGCCTGGTCTCTTCTGGCACAGCCCATGCTGCACTCTGCTCCACTCCCAGAATGGTGTGATAGACCCTTCACAGTGACCATCCAGACCATCTTGGACCGGAGGCTTGTTTCACTCTGTCATTTCATGGGTTCTGTGGCTCTAGGATTTGTTTAGAATCATTTTTACAGGTGTTTGGAGGGATATGGGGGAGATCTCAAGCAAGTCTCTGTTTTCATGCTGCCATCTTGGCTCTATCCCCCTTCTGCCCAATCCAACCAGTATGAAGAGCAGTTTGGAACTGTGCCCAAAGAGCTTTAAAACTATGCATACCCCCTGTTCCAGCCATACTTTTACTACATCTGTATCCCAAAGAAATCAGAAAAAGGGGGAAAGGACTTACATGTACAAAAGTATTTATAGCAGCTCTTTTCATGGTGGCCAAGAATTGGAAAGTGAGGGAATGCCCATCAATTGGGGAATGACTGAAACAGTTGTGTTATATAAATGCAATGGAATACTATCACGGCATAAGAAATGATGTGCAGGCAGATTTCAGAAAAAAACCTGGAAAAACTTACATTAACTGATGCTTAGTGAAGTGAGCAGAACCAAGAGAACACTGCACACAGTAACGACAACACTGTGTGATGACCAGCGTTGTTGGATTTTGCTTTTCTCTGCAATACAATGATCTAAGAAAATTCAAAAAGACTCATGATGGAAAATGCTATTCATAACCGGAAAAAGAACTATGGACTCTGAACGCAGATTAAAGCATATGATTTTCTTTCTTTTTTTCTTTTGATTTTTCCCTTTTGTTCTGATTCTTCTTTCACAATGTGACTAATGTGGAAATATGTTTAATACGATTGTACATGTATAGCTTATATCACATTGCATGCCTTCTTGGGGAAGAGGAGAGGAAAAATTAAATTAAAAACAAATAAATAAAATAGTAGTAGTAGTGGTAGCACTAATAGTAGTAGCGGCTGCTTCCATTTATATATGACTTTATGTTTATCAAAATGTTTCATGCGCATTACATCTTTTGATCCTAAAAAGACCCAGAGAAATTAGGTCATAAAGATGAAGTAATTTAGCCCAGTTGCAATAACGATGTTGCCAGCAGGTGTTGTGAGGGTGAAAGAACACCAACAAAAGAACACAGGAGGGCTGCTAGCAACATTGTTGTTACAAAATGGTTTAGTCAGCAGGATCTACAGATTAAAAGGAAAGTATGGTGTTTTGGGGTGCTGGGATAGTGGTTGCATGTTTCCTAGTTATCGGGTTGACCTTTGTAATTGTGATGGCTGTGGTTCTGTCCAGCCCTGGGAGCAGCAGGGGCCTGAAGGTGAACAAGCAAGTAGCAGTGATGGGAGCAGTTTCCCAGGATTCCAGATTGGAGCCCTGGGAGATAACCTCTTCTTCCCCCTCCTCTCCACTAGCACTCCAGAGGAGACAGGCTGGAGCAGTGGCTCAAGGAGGAAAACAAGCAGAAACTTGCAGGAGGAGGGGATGGCCAGAACCAGGGCCTGAGTGGATTAGCCTGGCTCCGGTTCACCCCAGAGCAGGATGGAAACTAGGCAGCAAGGTGCTGAGTGTGCTTTTTTGCTGCCTTTTCTTGGGACAGTTTCAATCCCTTTGATCCCTTAATGTAGAAGCTGCCAGATCTCATGTTATCCTGATTGGGTTTCCACAATATTCAAATTGTTTCCTTCCGGCTACGTGCAATATTTTCTCCTTGATCTGGAAACTCTGGAATTTGGCTACAATATTCCTAGGAGTTTCCTTTTGGGGATCTTTTTCAAGAGGCGATGGGTGAATTCTTTCAGTTTCTATTTTACCCTCTGGCTCAAGAATATCAGGGCAGTTCTCCTTGATAATTTCTTGAAAGATGATATCTAGGCTCATTTTTTGATCATGGCTTTCAGGTAGTCCAATAATTTTTAAATTATCTCTCTTGGATGTATTCTCCAGGTCAATGGTTTTGCCAATGAGATATTTCACATTGTCTTCCATTTTTTCATTCCTTTGGTTCTGTTTTATAATATCTTGATTTCTCATTAGGTCACTACCTTCCACTTGCTCTAATCTAATTTTTAAGGTGGTATTTTCTTCAGTGGTTTTTTGGACCTCCTTTTCCATTTGGCTAATTCTGCCTTTCAAGGCATTCTTCTCCTCATTGGCCTTTTGGAGCTCTTTTGACATTTGGGTTAGTGTATTCTTTAAGGTGTTATTTTCTTCAGTATTTTTTTGGGTCTCCATTAGCAAGTCATTGACTTATTTTTAATGGTTTTCTTGCCTCACTCTCATTCCTCATCCCAATTTTTCCTCTACTCCTCTTACCTGTTTTTCCAAATCCTTTTTGAGCTCTTTCATGGCCTGAGACCAATTCATATTTTTCTCTTGGAGGCTTTTGATGTAGGCTCTTTGACTTTGTTGACTTCTTCTGACTGTACGTTTTGATCTTCTCTGTCACCAAAAAAGCAACCTAGAGTTTGAGTTTGAGTCTGAGTTTGAGTCTGAGTTCATTTTCGCTGCCTGTTCATGTTCCCAGTCAACTACTTCACCCTTGAGCTTTCTGTCAGGGTATGACTGCTTGTAGAGTAGAGAGTACTTTGTCCCAAGTTTTAGAGTCCAAGTGCTGCTGTTTTCAGAGATACTTCTACTGCACCATCACTGCAGGTTCTGTCACAGCTGCACTCCTCCGCCCCCAAGAACTGCCAACCAGGACCACAATCCAGATCCAAGCAGGGCACATCAAGAGAAACTGCCTCTGTGCCCACAAAGGGCTTCTTGCACTTCCTCTCTGATCCACTGGTAGATTCCTCCTAGCATGTGAGCCTGGGACTTGGGAAGCAGCTGACGCTAGAACTCTGGAAGCAGCCTCAGGAGCTTCCTGCTGCTGCCACCACTACCACTGCAGCACCTCCATCACCCCCAGGGATGGGGCCAGACCACTCTAAACAAGATCCCAGTTTCCCACTAACCTCTTCTTTGGTGTTTTTGGGTTGAGAAGTCTAGAAACTGCCACAGCTCAATGATTTATGGCCCTAAGGTCTGTTCTGGGCTGGAGACCTGTTTCCCTCTGCTATTTTGTGGGTTCCACAGCTCTAGAATTTGTTCAGAGACATTTTTATAGGTGTTTGGAGGGATTTGGAGGAGAGTTTAAGCAAGTCCCTGTGTACCAGCTGACATCTTGGCTCTGCCCCCCCTCAAAGTAATTTTTAATAGATATACTGGCTCATCAAAGACTCTGATAATTTTTGTATTTTTTTTACTGATTGAACAGGCAAGGTCACAGTGTAGCACCCCCACTAGAATTACTTATGCAACTCCTATTTGAATTATCAACCTGGGTCTGTAGAGGGCAACTGACTACTTCTCTCCTTCAGGATTCTAAGGATAGCCCCTCAGGTCTCAGAAGATTCTAGTATTGTCACTCATGAGTCACAAGTGGTATGTTTCATATGGATAATCAGTGAGACTTAATTAGCCTTGTAACAAATTGCATTTACTAAAGAAGAACAGCTGGTAAGGAACATTCCCTATGTAATGTGGGTGGTCTCTCCTCTTGCATGGTAAGGTTTCTAAGAAAGTGAATTTAAATGGTGAGGCACATGTATGTATAGAGAACACTTGTAGCCAAGGTGGTAACACATCTCCTGGCTCCTTTTGTCCCTTACTTATTACAGACCTCATTAAATTTCCTTTAAATCTATCTCTTTCTTCCATTCCTAAAGTAGTTGCCTTCCTCAAGTGTATTGCATGTTTTGTTTAGTCATTTTTCAGTTCTTTCTGACTCTTTGTGCCCTATTTGAGGTTTTCTTGGCAGAGATACTAGAGTGGTTTGCTATTTTCTCCTCCAGCTCATTCTAAAGATGATGAAGTAGAGAGAAACAGGGTTAAGTGACTTGCTCAGGGTCACACGGCTACTATTTGAGGCCAGATTTTGATCTCAACAAGTTGAGTTTTCCTGACTCAAGGCCCAGTACTCTATTCTTTTCGCCACCTAAGAAGAAACACTTCTGTCTTGTTCATTTCCTGAAACCAACACTATCCTCAGATGACTGCTTTTTCACATCTGTGTATACATGTTTCTTCCCTCCTTCCTTCCTTCCTTCCTCCCTTTTTTCCTCCCTCCTTAGCTCACTCCCTTCCTTTCTTTATTTCTCTTTCTTTCATTCATTTTCTTTCTTTTTCTTTCTTTCTTTCTTTCTTTCTTTCTTTCTTTCTTTCTTTCTTTCTTTCTTTCTTTCATTAGCCACTATAGCTCTGGTAGCCACTGCCACCACCTCCTACATATATATATATATATATATATATACATACATATTCCTAGAATGCCCAGGGGAAAATATACATACATATATCCACACATATGTATATGTTTTTGTATCCAAGGCGATTAATTACTTCTTAGAGACTTGGTTTCAATTTTCTAGTTAACCGCTTAACAATTCAGTATTGAACTCACTTGTTTTAATACATAGACCAAGAAGTGTAATCTCAAACAATTAAGAAATATTTCTTTTTTTTTTTTTAATGCAATTTATTTATTTAGCATATTTGGTTTTCAGCATTGATTTTCACAACAGTTTGAATTACAAATTTTCTCCCCATTTCTGCCCTCCCCCCCCACTCCAAGATGGCGTATATTCTGGTTGCCCTGTTCCCCAGTCAGCCCTCCCCTCTATCACCCCCCTCCCCTCTCATCCCCTTTTCCCTTCCTTTCTTGTAGGGCAAGATAAATTTCTACGCCCCATTGCCTGTGTATCTTATTTTTTAGTTGCATACAAAAAGTTTTTTTGTTTTTGAACATCTGATTTTAAAACTTTGAGTTCCAAATTCCCTTCCCTCTTCCCTTCCCACCCACCTTCCCTAAGAAGTTGAGCAATTCAACCTAGGCCACACATGTATTATTATGTATAACCCTTCCACAATATTCATGTTGTGAAAGGCTAACTACATTTTGCTCCTTCCCAACCCATCCCGCTTTATTGAATTTTCTTCCTTGACCTTGTCCCCTTTCCAAAGTGTTTGTTTTGATTACCTCCACCCCCATCTGCCCTCCACTCCATCATCCCCCTGCCTTTTATTATTTTTTTTTTTATCTTCCTCCCTCTTCTTTCCTGTGGGGTAAGATACCCAACTGAGTATGTATGGTATTCCCCCTCAGGCCAAATCTGATGAGAGCAAGGTTCACTCATTCCCCCCTCACCTGCCCACTCCCCTCCTCTCCTAGAACTGCTTCCTCTTGCCACCTTTATGGGAGATAATCCACCCCATTCTATCTCTCCCTATCTCCCTCTCTCAGTAAGTTACTCTCTCATCCCTTAATTTCATTTTATTTCTTTTAGCTATCTTCCCTTCATCCTCAACTCACCCTGTGTCTGCTCTCTTTCTTTTACATATATATATATATATACACATACATACACATACATACATATACACATAGATACATGCATACATACACATTCACTTATATATACATAAACATATATATATGCATATATATATATATGCATATTCCCTTCAACTACCCTAATACTGAGGTCTCATGAATCATACTCATCATCTTTCCATGTAGGAATGTAAACAAAACAGTTCAACTTTAGTAAGTCCCTTGCAATTTCCGTTTCTTGATTACCTTTTCATGCTTCTCTTGATTCTTGTGTTTGAAAGTCAAATTTTCTATTCAGTTCTGGTCTTTTCACTGAGAAAGCTTGAAAGTCCTCCATTTTATTGAAAGTCCATATTTTGCCTTGGAACATGATACTCAGTTTTGCTGGGTAGGTGATTCTAGGTTTTAATCCTAGCTCCATTGACCTCCGGAATATCGCATTCCAAGCCCTTCGATCTCTTAATGTAGAAGCTGCCAGGTCTTGGGTTATTCTGATTGGGTTTCCACAATATTCAAATTGTTTCTTTCTGGCTGCTTGCAGTATTTTCTCCTTGATCTGGGAGCTCTGGAATTTGGCAACAATATTCCTAGGAGATTTCTTTTTGGGATCTATTTGCGGAGGCGATCGATGGATTCTTTCAATTTCTATTTTGCCCTGTGGCTCTAGAATATCAGGGCAGTTCTCCTTGATAATTTCCTGAAAGATGGTATCTAGGCTCTTTTTTTGATCATGGCTTTCAGGTAGTCCAATAATTTTTAAATTATCTCTCCTGGATCTATTTTCCAGGTCAGTGGTTTTTCCAAGGAGATATTTCACATTGTCTTCCATTTTTTCATTCCTCTGGTTCTGTTTTATAATATCCTGATTTCTCATAAAGTCACTAGCTTCCACTTGCTCCAATCTAATTTTTAAAGTAGTATTTTCTTCAGTGGTCTTTTGGACCTCCTTTTCCATTTGGCTAATTCTGCCTTTCAAGGAATTCTTCTCCTCATTGGCTTTTTGGAGCTCTTTTGCCATTTGAGTTAGTCTATTTTGTAAGGTGTTGTTTTCTTCAGTGTATTTTTCAGTATTTTTTTGGGTCTCCTTTAGCAAGTCATTGACTTGTTTTTCATGGTTTTCTCGCATCCTTCTTATTTCTCTTCCCAATTTTTCCTCTACTTCTCTAACTTGCTTTTCCAAATCCTTTTTGAGTTCTTCTATGGTCTGGGGCCAGTTCATGTTTTTCTTGGAGGCTTTGGTTGTAGGCTCTATGACTTTGCTGTCTTCTTTAGGCTGTATGTTTTGGTCTTCTTTGTCACCAAAGAAAGAATCCAAAGTCTGAGACTGAATCTGGGCGCGTTTTCGCATCCTGGCCATATTCCCAACCAACTAACTTGTCCCTTGAGCCTTTCAGTGGGGTATGACTGCTTGTAGATTACAGAGTTCTATGTTCTACATTTGGGGGGGAGGTGCCAGCTCTGTCAGAGCCGCACTCCTCCTTCCCCATGGACCCCCAGTCCAGACTGGGCTCAGATCTTCGGCAGGCTGTGCACCCCTGCTGTGATCCGCCACTTAATTCCCCCCACCAGGTGGGCCTGGAGCCGGAAGTAACAACAGCTGTAGCTGCCCCACCTCCGCTGCCCCCGGGGCTGGAAGCCGAACCGCGAACTCCTTCCACTCCCGCAGCTTTTCCCACTAACCTTCTCCGCAGTCTTTGGTGTTTGTGGGTCGAGGGGTCTGGTAACTGCTCACGTATTCAGGGCGCTAGGGCCCCCTCCGCCCGGCTTCTGGACTGGATCGTCCACGCCGCTCAGGCTGGGCTCTGCTCCACTCCGTTCCCAGCTCCCAGCTCCCAGCTCCCAGCTCCGTGTGGAATAGAGCTCACCCAGAGACCGTCCGGGCTGTCCTGGGCTGGAGCCCTGCTTCCCTCTGCTGTTCTGTGGGTTCTGCCGTTCTAGAATTGGTTCAGAGCCATTTTTATAGGTTTTTGGAGGGACTCGGGTACGGAGCTCACTCTAGTCCGTGCTTACCAGCCTCCATGTTGGCTCCGCCCCAAGAAATATTTCTAATGTGACCTCATCTCTCTTTTAACCTGTGGCCCAAAATCTTAGTGTGGTTTTAAGTTGATTAAAGGTTTGTCTACATGTTGAGATGAGTTTATAGGAAAGTTCTTGAAAATCTAGTTTACTCCACTGATTGGCTGAGTGTTTGAGAGAGTCACCGTATCCTTATGCTAACTCTTAAGGTTTTCCTGGTAAATACTTGCATAGTTGTTTAGAGGAATCAGATGAAATGGGCTCTGCATATATTTCATTACCTCATGGAATTTTAGAAAACTTCATTGGATCACTAAGGAATGTAGCAAAAAATTCTAATAAACATAATATATAATATAATATAATGTGACGTGACGTGACATGACATGATGTAATGTAACATAACATAATATAATATAGTATAATACAGTACAGTAAAATACAGTATAGCACAGTATAATATAGTATAGCATAATATATTATAGTATAATATAGTATAGTATAATATAATATACTATAATATAATAATAATATACCATAAAATAACATAATGCATTATGATGTGATATGATGTGATGTGATATGATATGATGTGATGTGGTGTGATATATAGCCTATATCAGATTGCTTGCTTTCTTAGTGAGGGTGGAGGGTAAGCAGGGAAAATTTGGAAGTCAAATATTATAAAAGTGAATTTTGAAAACTATTTTTCAATGTAATTGAATAAAATAAAATACTGTTAAATGAAAAATAAAACAAATTCTATTTAAGCAACTCCTTTTATGTTTTTCCCTTGAATCATATTTTATTTTTCCCCAAATACATATTAAGACAAATTTTAGCACTCATTTTTGCAAGAGATTGTGTTCCAAATTTTCCTATCTTCCTTCTCTCCCTCCCATATCTGAAAATAGTAGGCAGTTTGATGTAGTTTATACATATGCTATCATGTAAAACATATTCCATATTCTTCACAGTTGTGATCAAAAGAAATAAAACCATGAGACAGAATAAAGTAAGTGAAAAGAATATGCTTTTATCTGCATTCTGAGGCCATCAGTTCCCTGGTGAATCTTTTGTACTTATCATGGATCATTGTCTTGCTGAGAAGAGCTGAATCATTGGTAGCCAATCTTCACAAGATGTTGCTGATGCTTTGTAGAATGTTTTCCTGTTTCTGCCCATTTCATTTTGCATCAGTTCACACAACACTTTTCAGGTTTTTTTTTTTTCCCTGAAACCTGTCAGTTCATCATTTCTTATTGCACAACAGTATTTCAATACATTCATATACCACAGCTTTTTCAGCTATTCTCCAATTGATGGGCATCCCCTCAGTTTCTGATATTTTGCCACCATCAAAATGGCTGCTATAAATATTTTTGTACATGTGAATACTTTTTTTTAATGATCTCATTGGGTTACAGACCTATAGTGCTATTACTGGATCAAAGGATATACAGAGTTTGGTTGCCTTATGGGCATAGTTCCAAATTGGTCTTCAGAGTGGTTGGATTAGTTCACAACTCCACCAACAATGCATGAGTGTCCCAATTCTCCCCACCCTCTCCAACAATTATAATTTTCCTGCTTTGTCATATTAGCCAATCTGATTGGTGTGAAGTGGTACCTTAGAACTGTTTAGTTTGCATTTCTCTAATCAAAAGTGCCTATAGATATTGCTGATTGCATCTGAAAACTGGCTGTTCATATCCTTCAACCATTTATCATTTGAGGAATAGCTTGTATAGTAATAAATTTTACTCAGTTCTCTATATATTTCAGAAATGAAACCTTTACCAGAGACACTTGCTATAAAGATTGTTTCCCAGCTTTCTGCTTTGCTTCTAATCTTGGTTACATGGCTTTCATTTGTACAAAAGTTTTTCAATTTTATGTGATCAAAAATATTTACTCTACATTTCATAAAGCTCTCTGTCTCTTGTTTTGTCATGAATTCTTCACTTTCCCATAGATCTTACAGGTAGACTACTCCTTGTTGTTCTAATTTGATTGCTTCATTGTCTATGGTATCTATTAGGAAGAGGTAGTTTCTTTCCTTATCTCTTAATTTGGTCTAATTTTGCTTTTGCTTTGTCTAACATCAGGATTGCTACCTCTCTTTTTTCTTTTAACTTCAGTTGAAGCATAACAGATTCTGCTCCAGCCCCTTACCTTTACTCTGTGTGTGTCTTTCTGCTTCCAGAGTAACCAACATATTGTGCGATTCTGTTTTTTTTAATTACTATTTATTTAATATTTTTAGTTTTCAGCATTGATATCCACAAGAGTTTGAATTACAAATTTTCTGCCCATTTCTACCCTCCCCCCACTGCAAGATGGCATATGTTCTGATTGCCCCATTCCCCAGTCAGCCCTCCCTTCTGTCACTCCACTCCCACCCATCCCCTTTTCCCTTATTTGTTTGTAGGGCAAGATAGATTTCTATGCCCCATTGCCTGTATATCTTATTTCCTAGTTGCATGTAAAAACATCTTTTATTCAACATCTGCTTTTAAAAATTTGAGTTCCAAATTCTCTCCCCTTTTCCCTCCTCACCCACCCTCCCCAAGAAGGCAAGCAATTCAACATAGGCCGAATGTGTATCATTATGCAAAACCCTTCCACAATACTCATGTTGTGAAAGAGTGACTATATTTTGCTCCTTCCTATCCTATCTCAGTTTGTTCAATTTTCTCCCTTAACACTGTCCCTTTTTTGAAAGTGTTTGTTTTTGCTTACCTCTTCTCCATATCTGCCCTCCCTTCTATCGTCCCCCCTTTTTATCTCCATTCTCCTTCTTTCCCGTGGGGTAAAATACCCAATTGAGTGTGTATGTTATTCCCTCCTTAGGTCAAATCCAATGACAGCAAGATCCCCTCATTCCCCCTCACCTGGCCCCTCTTCCCTCCCAGCAGAACTCCTTTGTCTTGCCACTTTTATGTGAGATAATTTACCCCATTCTGTCTCTCCCTTTCTCCCTCTCTCAATATTTTCCTCTCTCATCTTTTAATTTGATTTTATTTTTCTTAGATACCCTTCATGTTCAACTCATCCTGTACCTTCTTTCTGTATGTATGTATGCATGTATGTCTATGTATGTATGTATGTATATTCCCTTCAGCTACTCTAATACTGAAGTCTCATGAATTATACACATCATCTTTCCATGTAGGAATGTAAACAAAACAGTTCAACTTTAGTAAGTCCCTTATGATTTCTCTTTCTTGTTTACCTTTTCATGCTTCTCTTGGTTCTTGTGTTTGAAAGTGAAATTTTCTATTCAGCTCTGGTCTTTTCACTGAGAAAGCTTGAAAGTCCTCTATTTTATTGAAAATCCATATTTTGCCTTGGAGCATGATACTCAGTTTTGCTGGGTAGGTGATTCTTAGTTTTAATCTTAGCTCCATTGACCTCCAGAACATCATATTCCAAGTCCTTCAGTCCCTTAATGTAGAAGCTGCCAGATCTTGTGTTATCCTATTTTTGTTCCCACAATACTCAAATTGTTTCTTTCTGGCTGCTTGCAGTATTTTCTCCTTGACCTGGGAGCTCTGGAATTTGGCAACAATATTCCTAGGAGTTTTTTTTTTTGGGGGGGGGGATGTTTTTCAAGAGGCAATGGGTAGATTCTTTCAGTTTCTATTTTACCCTCTGGTTCTAGAATATCAGGGCAGTTTTCCTTGATAATTTCTTGAAAGATGATATCTAGGCTCTTTTTTGATTATGGCTTTCCAATAATTTTTAAATTATCTCTCCTGGATGTATTCTCCAGTCAGTGTTTTTTTTCCAATGAGATATTTCACATTGTCTTCCATTTCTTCATTCCTTTGGTTCTGTTTTATAATATCTTGATTTCTCATAAAATCACTAGCTTCCACTTGCTCCAATCTAATTTTTAAGGTGGTATTTCCTTCAGTGGTCTTTTTGGCCCCCTTTTCCATTTGGCTAATTCTGCCTTTTAAGGCATTCTTCTCCTCATTGGCTTTTTGGAGATCTTTTGCCATTTGAATTAGTCTATTTTTAAGGTGTTATTTTTTCAGTATTTTTTTGGGTCTCCTTTAGCAAGTCATTGACTTGTTTTTCATGGTTTTCTCATATCACTCTCATTTCTCTTCCTAATTTTTCCTCTACTTCTCTAACTTGCTTTTCCAAATCCTTTTTGAGCTCCTCCATGGCCTGACACCAGTTCATGTTTTTCTTGGAGGCTTTTGATGTAGGCTCTTTGACTTTGTTGACTTCTTCTGGCTGTATGTTTTGGTCTTCTTTGTCACCAAAGAAAGATTCCAAAGTCCGAGTCTGAATCTGAGAGCATTTTCACTGCCTGTTCATGTTCCCAGCCAACTGCTTCACCCTTGAGCCTTTTTTTGGGGTATGACTGCTTGTTGAGTAGAGAGTACTTTGACACCACCCCGGGGGTGGTGGCCAACCCCTAACTCCTTTCACTCTGTCCCTGCAGTTTTTTCCCACTAACCTTCTCTGTTGTCTTTGGTGTTTGTGGGTTGAGAAGTCTGGTAACTGCCGCAGCTCACTGATTCAGGGCACTATGCATGTTCTGCCTGGCTCCCATTCTGGTTGGTCCCGGTGCAGCCCATGCTTGTGTCTGTTCTGCTCCACTCCCAGCATGGTGTGATAGACCTTACCCAGCGACCATCCAGGCTGTCCTGGGCTGGAGCCCTGCTTCCCTCTGCTATTTCGTGGGTTCTGCAGTTCTAGAATTTGTTCAGAGTCATTTTTTAATAGATTTTTGGAGGGTCCTGGGGGAGAAATTTAGGCAAGTCCCTGCTTTCCAGCCTCCATCTTGACTCTGCCTCTATTTCAAATTCTGTTTTTTTTTTTTTTATCTACTCTGCTATCCACTTCCATTTTATGGGAAAATTCATCCCATTCACATTCACAGTTATGAGTACTTTCTGTGTATTTCCCTCCATCTTATTCTTCCTTCTGTTTGTCCTCTTTCCTTTCACTCTTTCACAGTTTACCTGTGTTTTGTTCCTGTCTACCACTACCCTCTCTTCTTTCAGTCCAAAACCACCCCCTTTACTTTATCTTCTCTCCTTCTTCTCTCTCTGATAAAATAGATTTCTATGTTTTACTGACTGTATATATGATTTCCTCTTTGAGTTATTATCGATGAGAGTAAGGTTCAAGTCATAACTATCACCGATCTTCTCATCTCCACCTCCACTGTACTTGGTTTTTCTTACCTCTTCATGTCAGATAATTTACCACTCTACCTCTCCCTGCCTTCTTCACCTGTTGTACTCCTACGTCTCATCCCTTTCAAGCAACCCTTGTAATTATTATTTCCTGGATATTAATTTAGTGTTGTGCCAATCCCTCCTCCTTTTTTTTAAAGAAAACAAAGAATACCTTTAATGAAATTTTGAAAAATGAATAAATTCAGTCCTGTTTTGGGGCCTGGAGAAGGCATCCATGGTATTTATAAAGAATAGACCAAGAAATCACAATAATTGGTATTTACAATGCAGAAGTTGTATGGATATACTAAAGCATTTTACCTACAATATCTGGGCTGCAATATTAATATTTATTTTTCACAATTATTGCAACATAAAAATTGGAAACATTATTGTTTCTGGAAAAAAAAATGCATTTGAAGGTATGCTCACACTCACTTAAGTTATAGCACTGCCTTCTATATCATTAAATTTCAGAAAGTTCCCAGAGAACGGAACACACCATGAAGCATCATGTTTATATAAATAATGACTTTAGTTCTAAGCTTTACAATCAGGCCATGCCTGGAAATTTGGTAAAACTAAGATGAAGAGGTCTCAAGAGACAAATGAGAAAGACACGGGATGTGACTTTATTTGCTTTAATCATACAGACAATTCAAGGTGGGGTGATTAATTAGGTGAAGTTATAAATGACCTTTAAGGTTCTCAAAAGGTAGAATCTAAATACAATGCTCCCATGGAGGGAGAAAGTCTGCAGAGTCAAGTAGAAAAGGTTATATTAACTTTATTTTTAGAAAATGTTACTTAATAAGATTTGGATTTTGTCTTTATTATTTTTTTATTTTAACATTCATTTTTTAAATACTTGAATTCCTATCTCCATCCTTCTAGCCACTCCCCAAACCGTTAAGAAGACAAGTGACGTGATATCAGTTATACATGTGAAGAAACCTAAAACATATTTTCATTAATTGTTACTAAATTTTTTTTTACATTTAAATGAAGCTGAGTCTTCATATCTTTTATTTTTTTAAGATTCCAGAATAAATTATATTATGTACCTGGTGAATAAAAAAAGCAGGAGATACAATACAGCTATCATAAAAACTAAAAAAAAAATTCATCATATATTAACAAGAAAAATCCATTATGCTTAAAAGAATCATATTAAATGAACCACCAACAACATCAGACACATGTACCTAACATCATAGCATCCAATTTCAAAAGGGAAAAATTAATTGAATTCCATTAAGGTATATTCAGTAGTAATTTTATCTGAATGAGACAATGATCATCTTGGGAAGGTAAATTATTTTAAAATGTCTTTAAAGAAATTGTTTATTGTTGTTTTATGATAGTTTGTGAGCTGCACAGTGTTTTGTGGTCCACTACTCAGGCACTAGGTGTGATGTACTTGATAAAAGGCATATTGGTAAGGTGTGAAGAGCTTTAAGGATAAGCCACAGCTAGTCTCTAAATAAACTAGAAAAAGCCGCTACTCTCCCCCATGTAACTATAGTGTGAATAGAAATAATAAATCTCTTTGGGGACAGTTTAAAAGGTATTTCAAAACCTCTACAAACATTGGGAAAGATATTAAGTACATTAGCTGCTGAAAAGTATCTCTGTTTTTTAACTGTATGAGCTATTTGCCATAAGGGTCTTTTATCATTCATATGATTTGCAACAAATCTCTTCTGTCATAATAATTTATCAGAAATGGAAGTAAATGCTATACTTTTTTTAAGTTACCAAATGTAACTATTGAAGTCATTCATGAACTCAAGAAATGAACAGAAGAACATTTTATATTACTATCAGAAAATGAATAGTTTAATATTTGAGTGACCATGACTAAAGTTTTGACAGCATAGGCCTGAGAAGAATTCATAGGAACAGAACTAAGAAATTAGTTACCATATCTGAAACTTTAACATATCCAATTTTTGCATCTTTAAGTGTATTGCTAAAACAAAAAGAATTTGGTGAAAGCCAGTACTAATGGGACCTGTGGGAAGATGGTAGTGTGGTACAAGCCAAGCTCTCTGACAGATTCCCCAGGAAAGCTCTAAAACTCTACTAGAAGAAGGTATCATGAAAAGAAACAGATACTGACTTCTCCATCCAGTCCAAAACAGTTTCCCCTCCCTTCCTCCTTAAAAAGAAAGAGGAAGTGGAGGAAGAGAAGGAGGAAGAAGAGGAAAGAGAACAGGAGACGGAGGAGAGTGCCACAGCTGCTAGATACTGATCAGACAAGAGAGTAGAAGACAGGGCCAGAAAAGAGCTCAATGCATTACCCACTTCAAGCCTCTATGTGAGATAGGGCTAGGACAGCACCCTGGAAAAGGCTGATTCAATCACCATAGGAGAAAGGGCAAGACCAACACCCAGCCTAGGGCTTACCCCCAAGCCAATCAGATTAATTCAAAATTCAATCAGCTCATGTTCAACCCAAATCTCAAGCAGCCTGGCTGGAGGGACAGTAGGACACAAGACCAGACCCAAACCTAGGAAGTTTGGTTACTGTTTAGACACCTCATGGCCAAACCACAGAATGAGCTAAGGGAGAAGAAAGAGTTGGGTGGCACCTGAAAAGGAAAACACTGGAAAAAAGTTAGCTAGTCTAATGAATGGTGAGGAAGGAGGGGAAGGCAGAAGAATAAAAATATAAAAATAAAAAAGAGAATTCACAATAATTCTAAATGAGATAAACTATATTTGGAAATATTTGCTCTAAATATATGACAAAATTAATACCATAGAAAAATGATTATGCAAGATATAAAATACTTAGATTAACAGAATAAGAACTAGATTTTTTTGATAAACATACGGTATACAAGTCACACAAACCAACAGATTTTACTCATATGCAGACTTTGAAATAGATCACTCTGAATACTGTTCCAATTCATCATAAGACAACTTTGTATTTTAATAGTTTTAATGGGGAAATGGATTAAGCAATAGTATAAATTAGTGGGAAAGTGTCAAAGATCTATAACATTTTTTGCAGTTTCTATGCTTATGTTCTCAAGCTGCAATACCTGTGGTTTATTTTCTAGAACATTTTTCCTCCTAAGCTTCCTTATGACTTCACAAAAATATGTTTTTCATATCAGCTCTAAATACCAGGGTGGTTCTAAGATGGAGCCAATTATGCTCTTCCTCTTCAAATAAATATCAGAAAAGAAGAAAGTGAAAAAGCAACAAATGTTCTCACTTTTCCACCCACGCCCCCAAAAAGGGAAGATGTATTGACAAGTAAATTCTCTCATTGAATGGAATTCAATTCAATATTAAGTGAACTAAAAAATAGGAAAACGGGTTCTTTCAAACTCTTCCTAGAATGGTCTTTCTACCTAAAAAGAGTGAAAACAGAAAAATACTGTCTTAAGTCTGATATTCCTCTCCCCACAGGCTGAAGTAGTATGCATTAGAATGATCTCGTACATGTTCTTGTCAATTGTATTAAATAATCTCTTAGCTGAATGACATTAATTAGTTAAATTGAACTGAGACACTAATTAGTAGTGACTAACAGTGAGGGAAAAAACGCTTGAAATGTGGTCACGGGCTGATGACATTATAGAAAACTAGCCTACTGTAGGAAGGGGTGGAGCCAAGATGGCGACTGGAAAGCAGGGACTTGCATAAGCTCCCCACCAGGTCCCTCGAAAAACCTGTAAAAAATGGCTCTGAACAAATTTTAGAACTGCAGAACCCACAAAATAGCAAAAAGAAGCAGGGCTCCAGCCCAGGACAGCCTGGATAGCCGCTGGATGAGGTCTATCATGCACGGAGCTGGAGACAGAGGCGAGCAGAGCCCAGCATGGGTGGCAAAAGAACAAACCAGACCAGGAGCCAGGCAGAATGGGCCCTAGCACCCTGAATCAGTGAGCTGTGGCAGTTTCCAGATTTCTCAACCCACAAACACCAAAGACAACAAAGAAGGTTAGTGGGAAGAGCTTCGGGGGACAGAGTGGAAGGAGTTCGTGGTTCGGCTACTGCCCCAGGGGTGGCAGAGGTGGTGCAGCTATAGAACTACAACTGCAGTTGCTTCCTGCCCCAGGCCCACCTGGTGGGAGGAATTAAGTGATGGATCAGAGCAGGAGTGCAGAGCCTGCTTAAGATCTGAGTCAGGTCCATCTTGGCAGTTCTTGGGGAAGGAGGAGTGCTGGTGTGCCAGAGCTGGCTGTATAGAAATAGCTCTGAAAACAACAGCGCATCCCCTCAAGATTGGAACAAAGTACTCTTTACTCTACAAGCAGTCATACCCCAAAAAAGGCTCAAGGGTGAAGCAGTTGGCTGAGAACATGAACAGGCAGTGAAAATGCTCTCAGATTCAGACTCAGACTTTGGATCTTTCTTTGGTGACAAAGAAGACCAAAATATACAGCCTGAAGAAGTCAACAAAGTCAAAGAGCCTACATCAAAAGCCTCCAAGAAAAACATGAACTGGTGTCAGGCCATGGAGGAGCTCAAAAAGGATTTGGAAAAGTGAGTTAGACAAGTAGAGGAAAAATTGGCATGAGAAATGAGAGTGATGTGAGAAAACCATGAAAAACAAGTCAATGACTTGCTAAAGGAGACCCAAAAAAATACTGAAAAAAATGCTGAAGAAAACAACAACTTAAAAATAGACTAACTCAAATGGCAAAAGAGCTCCAAAAAGGCAATGATGAGAAGAGTGCCTTAAAATAAATAAAATAAAAATAGATCAAAGAGAGATAATTTAAGAATTATTGGACTGCCTGAAAGCCATGATCAAAAAAAGAGCCTAGATATGATCTTTCAAGAAATTATCAAGGGGAACTGCCCTGATATTCTAGAGCCAGAGGGTGAAATAGAAATTGAAGGAATCCACAGATGGCCTCCTCAAAAAGATCCCAAAAAGAAAGCTCCTAGGAATATTGTCACCAAATTCCAAAGCTCCCAGGTCAAGGAGAAAATACTGCAAGCAGCCAGAAAGAAACAATTTGAGTACTGTGGAAACAAAATCAGGATAACACAGGATCTAGCAGCTTCTACATTAAGGGATCGAAGGGCTTGGAATATGATATTCCAGAGGTCAAAGGAGCTAGGATTAAAACCAAGAATCACCCACCCAGCAAAACTGAGTATCATGCTCCAAGGCAAAATATGGATTTTCAATAAAATAGAGGACTTTCAAGCTTTCTCAGTGAAAAGACCAGAGCTGAATAGAAAATTTGACTTTCAAACACAAGAACCAAGAGAAGTATGAAAAGGTAAACAAGAAAGAGAAATCATAAGGGACTTACTAAAGTTGAACTGTTTTGTTTACATTCCTACATGGAAAGATGATGTGTATTATTCATGAGACCTCAGTATTAGAGTAGCTGAAAGGAATATGCATATATATATGTATGTATATATATATATATATATATATATGTATATATGTGTGTGTGTATGTGTGTATATATGTAGGTGTGTGTATGTGTGTATATATATTATACATATATATATATATATGTATGTACGTATGTATGTATATAGACAGAGGGCACAGGGTGAGTTGAATATGAAGGGATGATATCTAAAAAATAAAATCAAATTAAGGGATGAGAGAGGAATATATTGAGAGAGGGAGAAAGGGAGAGATAGAATGGGGTAAATTATCTCACATAAAAGTACCAAGAAAAAGCAGTTCTGTAGGAAGGGAAGAGGGGCCAGATGAGGGGGAATGAGAGGATCTTGCTCTCATTGGATTTGACCTGAGGAGGGAATACCATACACACTCAATTGGGTACCTTACCCCACAGGAAAGAAGGAGGAAGAAAATAAAACAGGGGAGATGATAGAAGGGAGGGCAGGTAGGGGGGTGAGTTAATCAAAAACAGAGACTCTTTCAAAAAGGGACAGGGTCAAGGGAGAAAATTCAATAAAGGGGGATAGGTCAGGAAGGAGCAAAATATAGTTAGTCTTTCAAAACATGAGTATTGTGGAAGGGTTTTACATAATGATACGCATGTGGCCTATGTTGAATTGCTTGCCTTCTTAGGGAGGGTGGGTGGGGAGGGAAGAGGGGAGAGAATTTGGAACTCAAAGTTTTAAAAACACACTTTCAAAAACAAACCAAAAAAAAAAGGTTTTTGCATGCAACTAGGAAATAAGATACACAGGCAATGGGGCGTAGAAATTTATCTTGCTCTACGAGAGAAGAAGGGAAAGGGGGATGGGAGGGGAGTGGGGTGACAGAAGGGAGGGCTGACTGGGGAATGGGACAAACAGAATATATGGCATCTTGGAGTGGGCAGGAGGGTGAAATGGGGAGAAAATTTGTAACTCAAGATCTTGTGAAAATTAATGTTGAAAACTAAAAATATTAAATAAAAAATAAATAAATAAATAAATTGTATCATTATTTATTTGGGATTGTAACAGAATGTGAATTAACTGACGGGCCACGTAGATTTTCTTCAAAGCTCTTTGGTATAAAACTCTTGAGAAGGTATTTTAAAAAAAAAGAACATCCCTAAGTCATGAAAGGGGTACCTGGGATTTGGGGCCATGAATACTATACTTCAGCAGATTTTCTGGGATAGCAATATCCAAACAAGGTAGAGAATGTAGACATAGGGCTAATTAATATTAACTCAATCATGGACTTTAGACTAAGTGCTAAATGTCCTTTGAACTGTACTCAATTTGAACAAAAAATTTATTTGGACACTTGTCCATGCCCTAAGTGTCATCAATAAATTATCAAAGCTGAAGAATTAGAATCATTCAGGAAGTTGAAATATGGATGGCTTTGAACACATTCTTAAGTAGGAACTACCTATCTGATGGGAAGAGAGGAAGAGAGGTTTCTCTTTAAGCTTTGATTTTACCTCCTCCATCCCTATTCCCTTTGGAACAAGGAAGGCCTTGTGAGCTTTGAATTGGTCCTTAGGATGTGTATCTTATATTATGCTAAACAGCAGTAAGGATTAAATCTCTTTGACACTGGTTAAAAAATAGAAAGGTTTATCCATAGAATGTTTTGTCTTGATAATATTCAGAAACAAAAGAACAAAGTACCTTAATATTTGGTAAACTCAAAGATCCCATCTACTAGGGCAAGGACTCATTGTTTGACAAAAAACTTCTGAGAAAACCAGAAAGCAATCTGGTATAAGTGAGGCATAGACCAACATCTCACTCCATATACCAAGATATGTCCCAAATGGATATGGCAGATATAGAAGGCCATGTTATAAATAAATTAGGGAATTAAGGAAGAAATTACTTGTTGAATTTGTAGGTAAGGTAAAGGCTTATGACTAAGCATGCAATAGAGAGGATCAGGCAAGATATAATGAATAATTTTATCCCATTTTTATTTTTTTTTCATAAAACAATTTAATTAAAATTAGAAGAGAAATCTTTACTGGAGAAATATTTGTAGAAAAATATTTAGATAAAGATTTCATATCCAAGATAAATAAAATACTGATGCAAATTTATGAGGAAAAACATCAATTCCTTTAGTATATAGATGATCAAAGAACATGAACATGCATTTTTTTAAATATTAATTTATTTTTAGTTTTCAACATTCATTTCATAAGATTTTGAATTCCAAACTTTCTCTCCCTTACTCCACTCCCCTTCCCTCAAGATGGCATGCAATCTGATATATATATATATATATATATATATATATATATATATATATATATATATATATATATGTGTGTGTGTGTGTGTATATATATACACACATTCTTATTAAACACTTTCCCCATTAGTCACATTGGAAAGAAGAATTAGAACCAAAGTGAAAAACCACGAGAAACAAGAAAGAGAGAAAAAGAGAGAGAGAGAGAGAGAGCGCAAATAGTATGCTTTGATCTGCATTCAGTCATTTGGATTCGTCTTAGATCCTTGCATTGCTGAGAAGAACTGAGTCTAACAAATTTAGACATAGCACAATGTTACTGATAATGCAAACAATGTTCTCCTGGTTCTGCTCACCCCACTCAGCATCAGTTCATGCATGTCTTTCCAGGTTTTTTGTGAAGTCTACTTGCTCATCAATTCCATTATATTCATATAGCACAACTTGTTCAGCCATTTCCCAAATGATAGGCATCCTCTCGATTTCCATTTCTTGGCAACTACAAAAAGAACTGCTATATTTTTTGTATATATGGGTCCTTTTCCCATTGTTATAATTTGTTTGGGATACAGAGCTAGAAATGGTATTGCTGGGTCAAAGGGTATGCTCAATTTTATAGCCCTTTGGGCATAGATGAACATGCATTTTTGGAGGAAGAAATGCAAGAAATTGATAAGAATATTAAAAAGGCTCCAAATTACTCATAATTAAAGAAGTGGAAATTGGTACACTTCTGAGGTTCTACCTCATACCCATCATATTGACAAAGACAACAAAAGAACAAAATGACAGTTGTTGAAGGACACTGGGATAATAAGCGCACTAATGCAATGTTAGTGGAACTGTGAACTGGTCCAGTCTTTTGGATCAAAGAGATCAAAGATTAGAGCTCTTAGTGTTATAGCAGTGAAATAGAAGCTAAGGAAATACTCAAAAATTGGGCAATACCTGTAAAAAAAACCATTGTGTTATGGTGTGTTGATTTACTAGCTTATAGTTCAGTAAGAAGTACTGAAAAAAAATTGTTTTCAGAGAAACCTGGAAAGACGTATGATCTGATGCAGAATTCAGTGAGAACAATTCATACAATAATAACATTATAAAAACAAACACTGATTTTGTTTTGGTATTTTTCTGATGGTACAGTTGGGTACATAAGAAGGGGGTAGCTGAGAAAAGAATTGTCACAAAGAAAATAAAAGAAAAAAGAACAAGTATACTGAATACAACTATTTGTACATGCATGTATAAATGTGTGTATATATATATATATATACATATGCCTGGATATTTTCATGAATGTGAATATATATTTATATATTGATAGAGATGGATATGCATATAGATATAGATTTTTCATAAAGGAGAAGAAAGGAAGAGCAGAAAGAAACAGGAACAAGCAGGGCAGTGTTAAAAGTTTCATGTTGAATTCATTATATAATTAAAAAGAAAAGTAATCCATATAAAATAGAGATTTTCAGTTTCATGTACAATTTTTTGTCTCCTTGATATTTTCATATTTGTTAGTATTTGTGAAGTTCAGAATAAAAAAATGAAAATTATCACAAATAATCTGACTTAATCAAACATAATAAGAGTTATTGTGTGGGAAAATACTTGAAAATCATCATCCTACACTTTAGCCATTATATTAGGAGAGACTAAATTTCCACCTATATGATATTTTTTGTGTGTTTTAATTGATATTTTGATTAGATAAAGGAAATGTTTTCCAACAAATACCAAAACAAAATCTACGTTCTTCAGGGCAAGGAAGGTATACATTAATCCTTCTTATTGTTTTATGAACTTGAAATAGGCACAGTCATCTCTCATTAAAATTTAGTTGTTTTTTTAATATCATACAAATCACCAAGTAAAAGACTCACAACAAAGAAAACAAAGATGTGTTTTTCTGCCGCACAGTCACAGGAAGACATGAGTTCAAATCCTATCTCAGATGTGTGACTGTGGCAAGTCACTTAACTTTTGTCTTCTTCCATGTTTTCCATGGTAAAATAGGGATAATAATAGTACCTACCTTACAGATTTATTGTGTGGATAAAATAAGACAATAAGTGTAATAGGATCAGCACAGTGTTGGCACACAGTAAGTACTTAATAAATGTTTATACCTTTCCTTTTCCTTCCTTTCTTTTGGTCTAGTCCAATTCTGCTTCTGGGAAAAGAAGCCAGACATGATATTATCTGTAATGTAGGAAATCATCTCTGTGCACAACTACATATCAATTTTGAGCGTCCAAGGCAGTTATAATCTGTAGAGTTTTATCATGAAATAGACAAAGAAATATGGAAGCAGTACGGGCTAGTAGTTAAAGTGCTTGGCGTGGAGTTAGGAAGATCTGGGTTTAATTTTAGCCTGAAAGAGCACTAGTTGTGTTACTCTGGAAAATTCATTTTATTTCCATGGGCCTCAATTTCCTCATGTGTAAAATGACAGGCTGGATTTGATGACTTCTAAGGCCTCTTCTAATGCTAAATTGGTAATCCTTTGATAGGGTGACTATTTCTAAATTTATGAACCATGAGTAGATCAGATAAGGATGAATAGAAACATTAGTAAAATACATCTGTTGTTAGGGACCACAGGTATACACTTCTTAAAACAATTCAAATTACTGTTTTTGTACTTGTCTAGTCTGAATCAACTTCTCCTACACCTCTTTGTACAATGCCTAACACAGAGCTTTGCACATGCACAGGCTTCAATAAATGTTTATAGGTTGATGGATTGATGTATTAGTCATCAGGAAGTGTTTATAAAAACCTTTAAGATACATGATTTTTAAAAAAAATCATGTGAATGGTCTCACTTAGGATCGCTCTTTAGCATCCCAAAATACAAAGCCTTCCTCTCTGAAGTGAGCTCTAGAAAGAATATTTCTACAAAGCTCAAAGTGTGTTTTGCCTTCATAATTAATTGATCAATTTGTTAAGTGGAATATTCCCTTCCCTGTGCTGGCACGGACCTGGACCTGGCATAGCTTCTAAGTTATAGAGCAATGATGCCATTACTGTAGTTAGAGTCTCTACAGAACTTTGCTTCAAGTAGTAAGATTAATGTCTCTCCCAGAGGTGCAAAGAGAAGATAGTCTACAATGGATGTAATTTTTGCCACTGCACATGAAACCTCATTCAGAAATTGAAGGGAAAACAAAGGGCATGCATATGTGTATATGGAAAGAGTTAATATTCCATTTCTGAGTAAAAGAAGAAACATCGGTAATTGATTCAGAAATAACCCATCTATCCAGTGTATTAATAATATCTATTCAGAAAACCTAAGAGACCGGGCAGGATTATGTGTTATTTACAAAAATGAATGAAAAAATTTTCTAGCAATTGAAAAAACTAGCAAAACATAGAGTTTGCCTGAAGGATCCTTGAACATGATATATTTAAGTGTCTAAGTGAAGTTTTCCTGAATTAAAAATGTATGTATATGTATACATATATACATATGTGTGTGCCTACACTATGTGTACATTTGGATAGAAACACAGAAAGATAAAGATACTTTATTTAGGTTTCTCATATGAGAAATTAGGGTTGACAGTACAGTATAGTAGAAAGTATTCTGTATTTAGAGTCTGAGGTCATGAGGTCATAATCCTGGTTTTGTTACTTAGGACCTGTATATTCTTTTTTTTTTGCAGGGGCAGGGAAATTGGGGTTAAGTGACTTGCCCAAGGTCACACAGCTAGTAAGCGTGTCAAGTGCCTGAGGCCAGATTTGAACTCAGGTCCTCCTGACTTCAGGGCCAGTGCTCTACTCACTGTGCCATGTAGCTGCCCCAGGACCTGTATAATCTTGAGCAAGTCACTTAGCCCTTCTATTTCTCAATTTTCTCATTTATAAGATAATATGGGAATCCGAGGCTGGTGTGAGACCAAATGAGATAATATTTGTTAAGTGCTTTGAAAAACTACATAAAGCTACATAAATGTTTGCTATAAGGGCGCTATAGCCATAATAGGATTGCTTTCTTCAAGAAACTTTCATTAGCAAAGTAGTGCAGGAACTAACTAAAGTGATAATGGGAACATTAGTTTGTATAATACTCCATGTTTTGAAAAAAATAGGTAAAACCTGAGCAGATTTGAACATAGGCCAATTCTAAAGACACCAGTTATTGCTATTCATTCTTTAAAGTGTTAGATTCAGGTTTCAAGGGACAATTTGGTTTTTTTTATTAATTAATTGATTTTTTTTTAGTTTACAACACTCAATTCCACAAGTTTTTAAGTCCCAAATTTTCTCCCCCTCTCTCTCCTCCCCCCACCTAGATGGCATGTAATCTGATAGAGGTTCTACATATACCTTCACATTAAACTTCTTTTCCCAATAAACAAATTGTAAAGAAGAATTGGAACCCATGAAATGTACCATAAGATGTAACAAAACCAAAAGTAAAATAAAATAAAATAAAAAGAGAGGAAATAGTTTGCTTCAATCTGCATTCAGAATCCATAATTCTTTCTCTGAATGTAGATAGCCTTTTCCATCATGAGTCTTTTGGAGCTGTCTTAGAACCTTGCATTGTTGAGAAGAGCCAAGTCTATCAGTTAGTCATCACAAAAGAAATATGTTTGTGGTAATGTACAATATTCTCCTGGTTTTGCTCCCTTCACTCATCAACAGATCATATAAGACTCTCCAGATTCTTACGAAGTCCATCAGTTCCTCATTTCTTATAGCACAATAGTATTTGTATAGCCATTCCTCAAGTGATGGGCATCTCCTTGATTTCCAATTCTTTGCCATGACAAAAAGGGCTGCTATAAATATTTTTGTACATACGGGTCTTTTTCCCCCTCATATGATCTCTTTGAGATACAGCTCAAAGGACAATTATGTTAGGTCAGAAGAGCAGCTTGCACAAAAGAAAGAGAAATATGCACCAAAAGATATTAAAGAGACAAAAATGTATGCTGTTTAAAAGAGAAAGAAATACAAAGAAAGGAACTAAGTTGGCTGTGGTCATCTTTGAAGAAGATGGAATAACAGTATCCCTCTGAAAACATTTTAACCAAAATATTGAATTCATACTGAAGTCTAAATTTTGGAGTTACGTGCTTTATCCTTTAAAAGAATATGCCAACATTAACTATTTTAATATAAGGTTTTATTGGCAGAAATAAATGAATGAAGCAGCATTGGTTTGCCACTATATATTTTTTTTGTTTGTATGAGTTTGGGATTTACAGACACAGAGACATTACATCCTAAAGTAGACATAACTTTACAGCACAGAGGGCAGAGGCATTTCAGATTCCTCTCTAACATTTCTCTCCTCCATCTCTTTCTTCTTTTTTTCTCTTTTTTCTATATTGCTTTCTATATTCCATTATTTTCTCCCTCATTCCACTTTTTTACCCCTTTGGCATTTCCCCCTCTTTTCCCTATGTTTCATACTTGATACTTAATAGGCCCTCAGTGCCTTGGAGACTAAAAACAAAAAGCACAATGACCTCTGGAATAAAGTGTCCAGTGAAGAGGATTAATGAAGTTCTCCTGTAAGTTTGTATTATGAAGGCATAGCTCCATTATCCTACAAGTGTCATTATGCAATAAATCAGACCTGATAAGAATCAAGAGATTCCAACTGTCCTATTCATATCAGAGAAGTTAAAAACTTTGCTCTCAATGAGAATGAAAGAAAACCCTTCCCTTGTCCGTTTCCCCAATACTCCCCTTTGAGTTTAAGCAGCTGATTGCTCTTACAATTAAATACACACAGAGATACACACACACACACACACACACACACACACACACACACTAACATTTGTTCTAACAAGCAGATTAAGTAGAAGGATCTGTTATTTCATTAGTCTCAGTTTCTTCCTGTGGGAAATCTTCTTTTGCTAACTGTTGATCACAACCCAAAAGATAAGTCCTAGGACGTTACATACTCTGACCATGCCATCACTTACTCAATAAACTTCATTGGCTACCTATTACCTCCAGAATAATTGTCTTCAATCCTCTATTTTTAAAATCCTTCACAAAATGGCCATTTTCACTCCTATCTGATAATCCCTCTATGATTCAACAATAATTACCTTATTGATATTCCTTATTTATAATACTTTAGATAATTTCATCTCCACATCCACATGACCGAGCACATAATAAAAGCATGATGAATTCTTGTTGATTAATTGATTTAATCAGGATCATGAAACTAGCAAGGTACAATTTGAAGATAAGCCTTCCTAATATTATCTAATGCAGTATGCTTCCTGGGATATTATGGGAGTGGGGGGTAGGCAACGATAATGAAGCTGGCTCCATCTTCTCCTTTTTGGGGGGTTATACATGTACAATCATGTTAAATATATTTTCATATTGGCCATATTGTGAAAAGGAATCAGAATAAAAGGGTAAAATTATGAGAAACAAAATAAAAAACAAAAAAGTGAAAGTACTATGCATTGATCTTTGTTCAGACTCCATAGTTCTTTCTCCTAATTGTGGATAGCAATTTTCACCACAATTCTCTTGAAACTGTCTTGGATCATTCTATTAGTGAAAAGTACTAAGTCTGTCACATGATCATCACACAATGTTGCTGTTACTGTGAACAATGTTCTCCTGGTTCTGCTTACTTCCTTCTGCATCAGTTCACGTAAGTTTTTCCAGGTTTTTCAGAAGTCTATCTGATCATCATTTCTTATAGTATTCCATTACATTCATGCACCACAACTTGTTCAGCCAATTCCCAACTGATGGGAATCCCCTCAGTTTCCAATTCTTTGCCACCACAAAAACAGCTGCTATAAATATGTTTGTACATGTGGGTCTTTCCCTCTTTTTTATGATCTCTGTGGAATACAGACCTATTAGTGGTATTACTTTATCAAAGGATATGCACAGTTTTATAGCCCTTTGCACATAGCTAAAAATTGTTCTCTGAAGTGGTTGAATCAGTTCACAGCTCCACCAACAATGCATTAATGTTCCAATTTTCCTACGTCCTCTCCAATATTTATCATTTTTTTCTTTTTTATCATATTAGCCAATCTGATAGGTGTGAGGTGGTACTTCAGAGTTGTTTCAATTTACATTTCTCCTAATCAATAGTGATAGAGCACTTTTTCCTATGATTATAGATAACTTTAATTTCTTCATCTGAAAACTGCCTGTTCATATCCTTTGACCATTTGCCAACTGGGGAATGACTTGCAGCCTAATAACTTTGACTCAGTTCTCTATATATTTGAGAAATGAGGCCTTTATCAGAAACACAGGCAAGAAAAAAGTCTCCTGGATTTCTGCTTTGGATATAATCTTGGCTGTATAGATTTTGTGCAAAAAAATTAATTTAATGTAATCAAAATTATCCATTTTGTATTTCATAAGGTTCTTTATCTCTTGTTTGGTCATAAATTCTCCTATTCTCCATAGATCTGACAAACTATTCCTGTCTCTCCTAATTTGCTTAGGACATTACCCTTTACATCTAACTCATGGACCCATTTTGACATTACATTGGGATAGGGTGTGAGATGTTGGTCTATGCCTAGTATTTGCCATAGTATTTTCCAATTTATATAACACTTTTGGCCAAATGGTGAGTTCTTATCCCAGAAGCTGGAGTCTTAGAGGTCTGTCAAACAGATTACTATAGTCATTTACTACTGCATCATGAGAACCTAATCTACTCCAATGTTCCACCACTCTGTTTCTTAGCCAGTAATAAATAGTTTTGCTAATTGGCTGGCCCCTTCAAAAGTACATGAACTAACTACCAGTAGCTCCAGGTTTTTCCCCTGTACCTCTGTGACTAAGTGGTTATGTGAAAGATGATTGTCAAGAGCCTGGAATAACCACCCACCCCAGCAGTATATAAGAGATATTGGGGAAGAATAATTTTTTTTCCTTCTCTCTTTTGAGGCAGCCTCTTTGTTGTGACACAGAGAATGCTACTTCTTCTATAGATTTCTAGTGAGGGATGGGGGAGATAGAGTATTTCTGTCCCTTCTCCTCTTCAGTCCCAGCATCAATGACAACTGTAGACACATGGTATTAAGAACATGTACTTTCCTAGGTGAACCCAAGATTGAACCTCAAGTCCATGGATACTTCTCTGTTTTGTTTTTCTTTCCCCGAGTCCAGGTCATCCTGAGAAATGGACCTTTCTAGCCCCATCAGTAACCATAAGTTTGGCAGATTGAGAGCTGGTTGTCTAGCAAATCCTGTAACAAATTATTGGAGGAGATGATCACAGGTGGCAGGATACTTGTTATTTTCTCTGAAACTCCAGAGTTAAGACAAAAAGAGAGAATTACAGGAAAACCTGATTCCATCTTTCAGGAATCAGATGTCCCCAACATGAATTTGGGTTTGTTTGACTCTGGGGCCTCTTTGTGGAAAACCTGGCCCTTTACTTTAACCCTGAGTCATCGGTCACATGGAACCATTAGAAAAATAGTCAATACCATTACCAGCAGTTGTAATGAAATTAAGTGTAGCTGTTCCAGTATTGAGGTGGCAGATGTCAAGAACGCACTCACAGTTAGGTTGCACTGAGGTGTTATATGTGGTTATCACTACTGAAATATTTAAGGAGATGAGAAAGTATGGCTACCAGTGCCATGAGGTTTAGTAGGACATCCAATCTTCATGAAATTTGGTGAGTTTCTGAGGCAGGGGATAAATATTGCTACATTTTCTAGGCCTCCTACAGAGAAAAAAATGGGAGAGAGGGGTTAGGATATCAGCATCTACACATCATTTTGAAAAAATTTTTCTGGTGTCATGTGGTGGAGCTTTGTACAATTCTCATATGACAAGGGACTTATTCTGCTACTTCACCCTATCACTGAAAGAGCATTTTCATGTTTCAGATATACTAGTATAACTATAGTGTCAACATGGTAGGACTAAGAGAACTCATGGGTTGGGTTATCAACTGATCTGACTTCAGGGTTGTCAGAAGCCTTCCCCTTGCAGAGATGTGTTTACTCTACACCTTTCTCTTCTGGTGGTAAGTTATTGTCCCATATTATGAAATGACCAGGCCATTCTCACCTACTTCCGCTCTTCACCCTCCAGAGATTTTCTATCTCCTCCTCAGCACCCTCCCAATTTCCATCTGCCATTTATGTATTGTGGTCTCCAGTAGAATGTAGGCTCCTTGAAAGTAAGTGCCATCGTTTTTGCCCTACTTCCCTTTCTTCCTTTCCTTGAAGACATGCATAGCATAGGAGGAATAGGAATTGAAAAATTACCTAAAGAGTTGTTCCATTACTGTTTCCTTATTAAAGAAGAGAATGGGAATATCCAATAAAAGTCAAGCTGGTCAAGCTAAATGAAGTTACTGGTTGTTTACCCTACCAATATAGAGCAGAGATTCTCTTTTTATGTATTTAACTTATAGAATCTTTCAGAACATAGTCTTTCCCAATAGAATTATTTTCTATCAAAAATGCAAAATCTATTAGGTATACAAAAACTCACTTAAAAACATTTATTTAATGCCTGCTATGTGCACGTCCATGCAAGGTGCTTCAGGTAATGTAAGATTTCTCAGATATGGTGCTTGTAGAATCCTACAGTTTACCATAGATATGGCAGATAAAAGGAAATACAGAGGAAGAATTTTAAGAAGGGTGATGAGAACAACAACACACATAAGAGAAGGGTGATGATGGTAGTAAAGGTGCAAAGGCCCAGAAGACTGTTTTGAGTAGATAAGAACATATAGATTAGAGAATTCATGAAAATGAACAGTGGGAAATAATACTAGAAAAGTGGGTTGGGGACAGATCATGGAAGTCTTTTAATGTCATGTGAAGTAGCTGGAACTTTGAACATTTAAGAAAGGCTATGGAGTGCCCCAAACCATATTTCGGCAAATTGTTAGGATAAAAATAAATGCCAGGTGCTAAACAAAAAAGCAAATATGAGTTTAGACATCTGAATTCTATTGCTAATAATTCTATTACTTGAACAACAGTGTCTCATCTAAAATGAATATAGATTTCATTATATTTTTCATGCATTGTGTAATCCTGATTATATCCTCCAGTACTTAAACTCAGACAAAATCAGGTCAGTATTTGAGACAATAATAAGAAATAACATAAGATTTATCTAGGAATAATAAATCATAATTGATAGTAAAAGAGGAGAAATTATGCCACATAGAAAAATAAGTAGGCATGTATTTGAATTAAGTTAAAAAACTATTCTAAATATTACTTTAAAGAATTTATGTCCCTAAAATTCAACATGTTAAAAAACCTCTTTTGACTATTTAAAAACAAAGCAAACCATCATCCCCAAGAAATATGTAAATTCTTATAGAAAGGAAATCTATAATTTTCATGGACATAATATTTAACTATAAATGGAGCCTTCTGTGAAGGTTAAAAGGGTTTTTTTAAAGTAGAGAGTTGGTTTAACAAACAATTGTCAACAGTAAAATTAAATTAGAGGAAATCTAAGAAGGGGACATATAGGGCATAGCACAGCACTAATGGATGTGGATAAAGAGGTTTTCTGTATCCTTTGGGATCATTTACTGTGCCATTGGTAATGGAAAATTGTACATAATAACATTAATCTCATTGTCAACAAAAGACAATACAAAAGTTTCAATCTTAAAAGCCAATATTCATCTTTCAGTCTGACCAAAGATATTGATTGAAATTGTAATATTCTTGTTGACAAGCTTTTTGATTACAAAAATGGACTATGGTGAATTTTTCTCAAGTCTAAAGAAAAAATGCAATAACACTAAAGATATAAACCATAAAATGGAAAGAGTAAAGCCCGAAGAAGTAAGAGATAACAAACAGGCCTGCAGAAATGTGTAGTAATTTCCACTGTATATGCTGGCAGTATGAAGGGAAAGGGGAAAGAAAATGGGGGGGGGGTGATCACAAGAGTAGCAAGGGCAAAAGGATAAGATATGGGATGTTAATCAATAGGAGGGTAAACTGAGGAATGCAGCAGTCAAAAGCTCTTTTGAGAATGGGGAAGGGAGAAGGGAGAAACAAAAGCATAAATGGGGGGAACAGGATGGAGAAAAACACAAAGATAGTAATCATAACTGTGAATGTGAATGGAATGAACTCTTCCATAAAACAGAGAAGGATAGCAGAATGGATTAAAAACCATAATACTAACATATTGTGTTTACAAGAAACACATTTGAAACAGGGGTATACACACAGGGTAAAGGTAAAAGACTGGAGAAGAAGATATTGTGCTTTAGCTAATGTTAAAAAAAAAAGCTGGGGGAAGCAATCCTAATCTCAGACAAAGCAAAAGCAAAGATAGATCTAATTAAAAGATATAAGGAAGGACATTATATTCTGCTAAAAAGCACCATAGACAATGAAGCCATATCATTACTTAACATATATGCACCAAGTGGAATAGTATGCAGATTCTGAGGGGAGAAGTAAAGGGAGTAACAGGAAGAAGTGGACAGCAAAGCTATATTACTGGGGGACCACAACCTCCGCCTCCCTGAACTTGATAAATCTAACCTCAAAATAAACAAGAAAGAAGCTAAAGAGGTGAATAGAATTTTAGAAAAGGCAGATTTGATCGGCATCTGGGGAAAACTGAATGGGGATAAAAAGGAATATACATTTTCTCGGTGGTACATGGCACATTCTCAAAATTTGACTATGTACTAGGGCATAAAACTTCACAGTCCTGTGCAGAAAGGCAGAAATATTGAATGCATCCTTTTCAGATCATGATGCAGTAAAAATTATTTGTAATAAAAGACCATGGCAAGATAAATTAAAAATTAATTGGAAACTAATCTAATCCTGAAGAATGAGTGTGCCAAAGAACAAACGATAGAAACAATTAATAACTTCATCGAAGAGAATAACAACAATGAGACAATATACCAAAACTTATGGGATGCAGCAAAAGCAGTTCTTAGGGGGAGTTTATATTTTTAAATGCTTACATGAACAAAATAGAGGAAAAAAAAGAGCAATGAATTGGGCATGCAACTGAAAAAGCTAGAAAAAAGAACAAATTGATAATTCCCAATTAAATACCAAATTAGAAATACTGAAAACAAAAGGAGAGATTAATAAAATTGAAAAAAACTAATAAATAAAACTAATAGTTGATTTTGTGAAAAAACAATAAAATTGATAAACCTTTGGTCAATTTGACAAAAAAAAGAGAGAAGAAAACCAAATTATCAGTATCAAAAATGAAAATGGTGAATTCACCCCCAGTGAAGAGGAAATTAAAACAATAATTAGAAATTATTTTACATTATTGTGTACCCATAAATTTGACAATCTTGGGGAAATGGATGAATATTTACAAAAATATATACTACCCATCTTAACAGAAGAGGAAGTAAAATACCTCAATAACCCCATCTCAGAAAAAGAAATTGAGCAAACCATCAATGAACTCCGTAGGAAAAAATCTTTGGGGTCAGATGATTTTACATTTGAAGTCGATCAAATATTTAAAGAACAATTAATTTCCATGTTTTATAGACTCTTTGGGAAAACAGATGATGAAGAAGACCTACCAAATTCTTTTTATTTTTTTTTTTAATGCAATTTATTTATTTAACAAATTTGGTTTTCAGCATTGATTTTCACAGCAGTTTGAATTACAAATTTTCTCCCCATTTCTGCCCTCCCCCCCCACTCCAAGATGGCGTATATTCTGGTTGCCCTGTTCCCCAGTCAGCCCTCCCCTCTATCACCCCCCTCCCCTCTCATCCCCTTTTCCCTTCCTTTCTTGTAGGGCAAGATAAATTTCTACACCCCATTGCCTGTGTATCTTATTTTTTAGTTGCATACAAAAAGTTTTTTTGTTTTTGAACATCTGATTTTAAAACTTTGAGTTCCAAATTCCCTTCCCTCTTCCCTTCCCACCCACCCTCCCTAAGAAGTTGAGCAATTCAACCTAGGCCACACATGTATTATTATGTATAACCCTTCCACAATATTCATGTTGTGAAAGGCTAACTACATTTTGCTCCTTCCCAACCCATCCCGCTTTATTGAATTTTCTTCCTTGACCCTGTCCCCTTTCCAAAGTGTTTGTTTTGATTACCTCCACCCCCATCTGCCCTCCACTCCATCATCCCCCTGCCTTTTATTTTTTTTTTTTTTTATCTTCCTCCCTCTTCTTTCCTGTGGGGTAAGATACCCAACTGAGTATGTATGGTATTCCCCCTCAGGCCAAATCTGATGAGAGCAAGGTTCACTCATTCCCCCCTCACCTGCCCACTCCCCTCCTCTCCTAGAACTGCTTCCTCTTGCCACCTTTATGGGAGATAATCCACCCCATTCTATCTCTCCCTGTCTCCCTCTCTCAGTAAGTTACTCTCTCATCCCTTAATTTCATTTTATTTCTTTTAGCTATCTTCCCTTCATCCTCAACTCACCCTGTGTCTGCTCTCTTTCTTTTACATATATATATATATATATACACATACATACACATACATACATATACACATAGATACATGCATACGTACACATTCACTTATATATACATAAACATATATATATGCATATATATATATATGCATATTCCCTTCAACTACCCTAATACTGAGGTCTCATGAATCGTACTCATCATCTTTCCATGTAGGAATGTAAACAAAACAGTTCAACTTTAGTAAGCCCCTTGCAATTTCCGTTTCTTGATTACCTTTTCATGCTTCTCTTGATTCTTGTGTTTGAAAGTCAAATTTTCTATTCAGTTCTGGTCTTTTCACTGAGAAAGCTTGAAAGTCCTCCATTTTATTGAAAGTCCATATTTTGCCTTGGAACATGATACTCAGTTTTGCTGGGTAGGTGATTCTAGGTTTTAATCCTAGCTCCATTGACCTCCGGAATATCGCATTCCAAGCCCTTCGATCTCTTAATGTAGAAGCTGCCAGGTCTTGGGTTATTCTGATTGGGTTTCCACAATATTCAAATTGTTTCTTTCTGGCTGCTTGCAGTATTTTCTCCTTGATCTGGGAGCTCTGGAATTTGGCAACAATATTCCTAGGCGATTTCTTTTTGGGATCTATTTGCGGAGGCGATCGATGGATTCTTTCAATTTCTATTTTGCCCTGTGGCTCTAGAATATCAGGGCAGTTCTCCTTGATAATTTCCTGAAAGATGGTATCTAGGCTCTTTTTTTGATCATGGCTTTCAGGTAGTCCAATAATTTTTAAATTATCTCTCCTGGATCTATTTTCCAGGTCAGTGGTTTTTCCAAGGAGATATTTCACATTGTCTTCCATTTTTTCATTCCTCTGGTTCTGTTTTATAATATCCTGATTTCTCATAAAGTCACTAGCTTCCACTTGCTCCAATCTAATTTTTAAAGTAGTATTTTCTTCAGTGGTCTTTTGGACCTCCTTTTCCATTTGGCTAATTCTGCCTTTCAAGGAATTCTTCTCCTCATTGGCTTTTTGGAGCTCTTTTGCCATTTGAGTTAGTCTATTTTGTAAGGTGTTGTTTTCTTCAGTGTATTTTTCAGTATTTTTTTGGGTCTCCTTTAGCAAGTCATTGACTTGTTTTTCATGGTTTTCTCGCATCCTTCTTATTTCTCTTCCCAATTTTTCCTCTACTTCTCTAACTTGCTTTTCCAAATCCTTTTTGAGTTCTTCTACGGTCTGGGGCCAGTTCATGTTTTTCTTGGAGGCTTTGGTTGTAGGCTCTATGACTTTGCTGTCTTCTTTAGGCTGTATGTTTTGGTCTTCTTTGTCACCAAAGAAAGAATCCAAAGTCTGAGACTGAATCTGGGCGCGTTTTCGCGTCCTGGCCATATTCCCAACCAACTAACTTGACCCTTGAGTTTTTCAGTGGGGTATGACTGCTTGTAGATTACAGAGTTCTATGTTCTACGTTTGGGGGAGAGGTGCCAGCTCTGTCAGAGCCGCACTCCTCCTTCCCCAAGGACCCCCAGTCCAGACTGGGCTCAGATCTTCGGCAGGCTGTGCACCCCTGCTGTGATCCGCCACTTATTTCCCCCCACCAGGTGGGCCTGGAGCCGGAAGTAACAACAGCTGTAGCTGCCCCACCTCCGCTGCCCCCGGGGCTGGAAGCCGAACCGCGAACTCCTTCCACTCCCGCAGCTTTTCCCACTAACCTTCTCCGCAGTCTTTGGTGTTTGTGGGTCGAGGGGTCTGGTAACTGCTCCCATATTCAGGGCGCTAGGGCCCCCTCCGCCCAGCTTCCGGTCCGGATCGTCCACGCCGCTCAGGCTGGGCTCTGCTCCACTCCGTTCCCAGCTCCCAGCTCCGTGTGGAATAGAGCCCACCCAGAGACCATCCGGGCTGTCCTGGGCTGGAGCCCTGCCTCCCTCCGCTGTTCTGTGGGTTCTGCCGTTCTAGAACTGGTTCAGAGCCATTTTTATAGGTTTTTGGAGGGACTCGGGTACGGAGCTCACTCTAGTCCATGCTTACCAGCCGCCATCTTGGCTCCGCCCCCCCTCCCAAATTCTTTTTATGACATGAATATGGTACTAATACCCAAACCTGGAAGAGTCAAAGCAGGGAAAGAAAATTATAGACTGATTTCCCTAATGAATTTTGATGCAAAATTTTTAAATAAAATATTAGCAAAAAGATTGTAGCAACTTATAATGAGAATCATAACCTTTGACTAGGTAGGGCATTTATTCGAAGGCTGCTTCCATATTAGGAAAACTATCATCATAATTGATCATATCAACAACAAAACTAGCAGAAACCATATGATTATCTTAATATACACAGAAAAAGATCTTGACAAAATACAACATCCATTCCTATTACAAACACTAGAAAGCATAGGAATAAATAGAATCTTCCTTAAAATTATAAATAGCTTCTACCTAAAACCATCAGCAAACATTATATGTAATGGATATAAGCCATAAGCATTTCCTATAAGATCGAGGGGTGAATCAAGGATGTCCATTATCACCTATATTGTTCGATTTGGTACTAGAAATGATAGCTTTAGCAATAAGAGAGGAAAAAGAAATAGAAGGAATTAGAAGAAACCAAATTATCATTCTTTACAGATGATATGAATTTACTTAGAGAACCCTAGAGAATCAAATAAAAAACTACTTGAAATAATAAAGAACTTTAGCAAAGTTGCAGAATATAAAATAAACCCACCTAAATCCTCAGCATTCCTGTACATTACTAACAAAGCCCGACAGCAAGAGATAGAAAGAGAAATTCCATTTAAAGTTACTGTACACACTATAAAATATTTGGGAGTCTACCTGCCAAGACAAACCCAGGGTCTATATGAACACAATTATGAAACAATTTTCAAACAAATAAGGTCAGATTTAAATAATTGATAAAACATCAGTTGCTCATAGTTAGGTGGAGCTAATATAACAAAAATGGCATTTTAACTAAATTAATTTAGTTATTCAGTTCCATATCAATAAAACTACCAAAATTATTTTACAAAGCTGGATAAAATAATAACTAAATTCATCTGGAAGAACAAAAGGTACAGAGTATCAAAGGGAATTAATGGAAAGAAATGCTAGGGAAGGTGACCTAGTCACACCAGATATTAAACTGTATCATATAGCAGCAGTCATCAAAACTACTTGGTACTGGCTAAGAAACAGTGGTGGATCAGTGGAATAGGTTAGGCACACAAGACATTAGTCAATGACTATAGAAATCTACTCCTTGATAAACCCAAAGAATCCAGTTTCTGGGTTAAGAATTCACTATTTCACCAAAACTGCTGGGAAAATTGGAAAATGGTAGGGCAGAAACTGGGCATAGACCAATATCTTACACTGTATACCAAAATAAAGTCAAAATGGGCTCATGATTTGGGAATAAAGGCTAATACTATAAGCAATTTGGGAGAGCAAAGAATAGTTTACCTGTCAGATTTATGGGAAATGGAAGAATTCATTACCCAACAAGAGATAGTGTTGCAAAATGTAAAATGGATAATTATGACTATTTTAAATTGAAAAGTTTTTGCATAAACAAAGCCAATGTAACAAAGATTAGGAGGGAAGCTAAAAATTGGGAAAAAAATCTTTACAGCCAGTGTCTCCGAGAAAGGCCTCATTTCTAAAATATACAGGGAACTGAGCCAAATTTATAAGAATACAAGTCATTCCCCAATTGAGAAAAATGGTCAGAGGATATGAACAGGCCATTTGCAGAGGAAGAAATTAAAGATATCTGTAGTCATGAAAAATGTTCTAAATCACTGTTGATTAGAGAAATGCAAATCAAAACAACTCTTAGGTACCACATCTCTCCTGTCCGATTGGCTCACATGACAAAAGAGGAAAATCATAAATATTGGAGAGGATGTGGGAAAATTGGAATATTGGTACATTGTTGGTGGAGTTATGAACTGATCTGGACAGCAATTTGGAACTATGCCCAAAAGGCTATAAAAATGTACATACCCTTTGACCCAGCAATACCACTTCTAGGTCTGTATCCCAAAGAGATCATACAAGTGAGAAAGGGACCCATATGTGCAAAAATAATTATAGCAGCTCTATTTGAGGTGGCAAAGAATTGGAAATCAAGGGGATGCCCATCAACTGGGGAATGGTTAATCAAAGTGTGGTATATGAATGTAATGGAATACTATTGTGCTACAAGAAATGAGGAGCAGGCAGACTTCATTACAACCTGGAATGACTTATACTAGCTGATGCTGAGGGAAGGGGAGCAGAATAGGAGATCAATATACACAATTACAGACACACGGTATCTGTAAGGTCTAACTTTGATAGACTTGACTCCTCTCATCAATGCAAGGTTCAATGACAGCCCTAAAAGACTCATGATGGAAAAATGCTATGCACATCCAGAGAAAGAATTATGGAATCTAAATGCAGATGGAAGCAAACTATTTGCTCTCTCTTTTTTTCTTTTTCCTTCTTTTTTGGTTTCATTTCTCTGTTCTCATGATTCACTCCATTGGTTATAATTCTTCTTTACAACTGGACTCTTCTGTAAATAAGTTCAATGTAAAGGCAAATATAGAATCTACATTGGTGGGACAGGGGGAGGAGGAGGAGGGAGAGAAATTTTGGAACCCAAAACCTGTGGAACTAAATGTTGTAAACTAAAAAAAAAAAATTCAAAAAATTCTGGATCTCCTTTTCTAATTGGTTGACTTTCCTTTCATAATCTTCATGTTTTTCTTGGATTATTCTTATATTTTATTTAGTTTTTACACTATCTAATTTGATTTTTAAAGTCTTTTTTAAGATCTTCTATGAATTCTTTTTGGGCAGGTGACCATCTCATATTATTCTTTGGGCATTTCTTTACTCCAGTATCCTCCTCTGAAAATGAAATCTGGTCTTCTCTATTCCCATAATAGCTTTCTATTGTTGGGTTCTTTCTCCTCAGCCTGTGCATTTTTGGAGTAATAGCTTAATTTTTGTAATCACCTCTAGCCCTGGGGTAAAGGGGATTGTGCCTCTTGCCCTGCAGCTTTAGTTCTCTCCTATAGCCTGGAACCAAAGCCAGACCTCCAAACTCCTGTGCCCACAGCCAGAGACCTTCTTGCCAGACCCATTGTTTCTGCACTCACTAGGTGTGTGTTGGTTCCTTATCTCCCCTGCCACTCTCCACAGCACAGCTGGGTCTGGCACTCTTTGTCAGCAGATGTTCCCTAGATATTCCTGGGTTCAGATGCCCAAGTTCTCTCACTATCCCATGGTGAAAGCTCTTGTGGCTGTGGGTGAGGCAGCTTCTCACACCAACAATTCCAGGGCTTGCTGCTTGTTACTTAAGCAGATCCTTGCCTGGAGGTGTTTACTCTTCACAGGCACTAAACCTCCTCCTGGGGTTTTTCTTCTGATCTTCTCAAACTGTCCCCAGAAGAACCTGTTGTGCTCCTATTCTTATTCATTTTTACCCACTTTTTGTTCACTCTAGGGTTCTATTTTATCTCTTTTGTACAGGCATAGTGTTAAGAGCTTGGAATTTCTTGACCTTCTCCACCATCCTCCCAGAATCCTTTGGATTAGGATTTATTAAGAGATTTAGAAGTGTGGACATCACCTTGGGCTAAAAGAAGACAGACTCAAAACTTAGATGTTCTGGTATAATCTAGAACTAAACACTTAATGGCACCTGGACAAGAGAGGGAACAGGACTAAGCAAGGCCTTCCCATTTTTTCCAAGGTTGTGAAATGGAGAACTGTCTAATCCCTAAACAAAGTTCCAAGGCAGAAAATCAAACTGAATGTATGAATCAGTAATCAAAGAGAATGAATAAATATTATGATTTAGGATAAGTTTGTGAGATAAAACTAGAAGAAGAGAATAAGTCCACAACACTTAAATTGGAGCTTCGAAGAAAAAGAGAGTTGGCCAGATTGTAAGAGTGGCTAGGGAAATAAAGTAACAAGAGATAGAGTAAGAAATTATAACTGAGTTTCTAACTTATGAGTAAAAAATATTTGAAATGAAAGTAAATAGCTTTAAAAGAAGGAAAACTTTACTGAAATAGTGGGGTCTCTGAAAAACAGGATGGAACAAATAAAAATCAATAATCCCATGAGAAAACATGCAATATCAGAACAAAGTTAGAAGTATGAAAAAACAGAAGGGAATGTAAGATATCTACAATCAAGAACAACTGACCTAGAAAACAGGTGGAAGAGTGATCTTTCAGGAATTATACGGCTCTCTGAAACTTTGAATAAATTAAGAAGAAAAAAAAACTGGATACCATATTTCAATACATACATACATACATACACATAACTTCCAGGAAACTGATGGGTAGAGGACCAGTTTTCAATGAGGAGGAGATAATAGCATGTAGAGCATCAAAGGAGAAATGATACTATTAAAATTCACTGATATTTTCACAAAATAATAGCTTCTACTATCCTACTACTTATTGAATAAAATTGGGTTATCAACACACATGAATTGATGGTCATTTTTTTTTCCAATCCTGTCTTCAAATTACATTACATTAGTAGAATCACTGAATATTAGAATTTGAGTGGAGTATAAAGATCCTCTACTCCAGAAGTTCCCAAACTAATTTGGGGCACTATCCCCTTTAAAAAAAATTACTTAGCATCCCCCTGGACATCTACTTTCTTTCACGCTTTAATGTATTTTTGAAATTTACTTCATATATATGTGTATGTACATATGTGTATATTAAAATGACACATCTTAAATATAATAATTTATTATGAATTTATGTTTTTCCTGCAATGAAAGTTCAATGATACAATATTGGGTCAAGTAACTGTATAGTATTAAATTGTAAACAAATCATTACACACACATATTCCTACCAATGTATGCTGGACTTCTCAACGATGCACAACAAGCTTGCCTGCCAACACTTGGTTGTTAAGACCTGTCAGCAGACTTGATCACTGATCAGTTATAGTTTGCGTTTTGTGTTTTTATTTGGAAAATAATATCATCATTATGACTTTAACTCTGTCACACAGCAGAAGCAACATGTATAAATTTTTTAAAGATTTTCTTCTCTTCTTTCCTTATGCTTCCACTGCCCCTTATTTTTATTCAGTGTCCCCAAATTGCACCCCATGCTACTACTGCCACCCCCTCCAGTCATTCCAGCATCTCGTAAAGGGTGGTATCACCCACTTTGAGAACCTATGCTCTACTCCAATTCTCTGAATTTACTTTTGCTTTATCCTTCTTTTTTATTTTTAGTTTACAGCACTCTGTTCTACATAATTTTGAGTTCCAGATTTTCTTCCCTCCCTCCCCCCTTCCTCCCCAAGATGGCATAGAATCCAATATATATTCTATGTATAACTTTGCATTGAACCCATCTACACACTACTCAAGTTGTGAAGAAGAATTATGACCAATGGAATGAATCACGAGAGAGAAGAAACCGAACCAAAAAACCCCCCAAAAAAAGCAAAAGAGAGGGAAAAAGGCAGGGGGGAAGCTAAGCATAGAATGTGCCTTAATCTGCATTCATACTTCATAGTTCTTTCTCTGGATGTAGATAGTATTCTCCATCGTGAGTCCTTTGGAGTTGTCTTTGCACCTTGTATTGCTGAGAAGAGCAAAGTCTATCAGGGTTAGTCCTCACAGAATCCATATATCTGTGGCTGTGTATAATGTTTTCCTGGCTCTGCTCCATTCACTCAGCATTATATTATGTAGGTTTTTCCAGGTTGTTATGAAGTCCATATCATCCCCATTTCTGATAGCACAATAGTATTCCATTACCTTCATATACCACAGCTTGTTCAGTCATTCCACAATTGATGGCCACCCCCTTGATTTCCAATTCTTAGCTACTATAAAAAGAGCCACTATAAATATTTTGGTACATATGGGTCCTTTTCCCACTTCTGTGATCTCTTTGGGATACAACCCTAGAAGTGGTATTGCTGGGTCAAAGGGTCTGAACATTTTTATAGCCCTTTGGGCATAGTTCCAAATTGCTCTCCAGATCAGTTCATAACTCCACCAGTAATGTAACAGTGTTTCAATTTTCCCACATCCTTTCTAGCATTTATCATTATCCATTTCATCTGGAAGAACAAGAGGTCTAGAATATCTAGGGTATTAATGAAAAGAAATGCTAGGGAAGGTGGCCTAGCCATACCAGATGTTAAACTGTACTATAAATCAGCAGTCATCAAAACTGCCTGGTACTGGCTAAGAAACAGAGTCATGGATCAGTGGAATAGTATAGGTACACAAGATGGAGAAGTCAATGACTATAGCAATCTACTCTTTGATAAACCCAAAGATGCCAGCTTCTGGGCTAAGAATTCACTAGTGCACGAAAACTGCTGGGAAAATTGGAAAATGGTAGGGCAGAAACTGGACATAGACCAATATCTTACACCATATACCAAAATAAAATCAAAATGGGTTCATGATTTAGGAATAAAGGCTGGTATGATAAACAATTTGGGAGAGCAAGGAAAAGTTTACCTATCAGATTTATGGAAAAGAAAAGAATTCATGACACAACAAGAGATAGAGAGCATTACAAAGTGCAAAATGGATAATTTTGATTATGTTAAATTGAAATGTTTTGTGCAAAAAAACCAATGCAAAAAAATTAGGAGGGAAGCAGAATATTGGGAGAAAATCTTTACAACCTATGTCTCTGATAATGGCTTCATTTCTAAAATATACGGGGAACTGAGCCAAATATATAGCAATACAAATCATTCCCCAATTGAGAAATAGTCAAAGGTATGAACAGGCAGTTTTCAGAGGAAGAAACTAAAGATATCTATAGGCATATGAAACAATGTTCTGGATCACTACTGATTAGAGAAATGCAAATCAAAACAACTCTTAGGTACCACATCTCTCCTGTCAGATTGGCTAAAATGACAATTCTCTGAATTTAAAGGTAAGGAAATGGGCATGTACAAAGGTAAAGTGACTTACATAAGGTGACACAATTCATAAGCAGTACTTCTGGAAATTGAACACAGGTCCTCTGGCTACAAATTCAGGTGTCTACAAAATTCAAGGAAAAGAAAGCTGTTGTTGGTTAGAAGGTATAGGTTATAAACAAAAAGTAATAATAATAATAAAACCACCACCACTGATAATAATACTGGTGACAATAACATATTCCATTTACATAGTTCTTCAGGGTTTGCAAAAAACTTAACAAATATTTTCTCATTTTATCTTTGCAACAACCTTGGAAGGTAGATGCTATCATTACCCCATTTTTCAGCTGAGGAAATAGAGGTCCACAGAGGTGAAATAACTTGTTTGGCATCACATAAGTAGTAAGGAACTGAGGTGGGATTTGAATTCTGGTTTTCCTGACTCTTGGTACATCCTTCTATCCACTCTTCCACCAACCAAATAATAAAGAAACCAAGAATTTTTTCTTACAATGATTCCAAAACCTGAGAAAAAAATTTTTAAAAATTAAAAATAAACCTGAAAAAAGCAATTGGTGTCCTTTTCTTTTACCATAGAGTTTCAGTATTTCTATGGTTCTAAAACCTGTTCCCAAACTTGAGAGAAAAGGTATATTTTGTATTGAACCTATAGTGTTCTTTAACATTTCCTCTGGGGGTAGTAACTTCCCCTTTTCCCCTCTGTTTACCAACAAGCATAGATTAGCAGACTACACAGTACAATCTCCACTTTCAGAACACAGTAAAGCATTGTAAACCAATAACAGTTAGCGACAGAATAGCAATTACAGCCCACACACTTCATTATGCCCTTAAACAGAGTTCTTTTGTTTCGTGTAAGGCAAAAGAAACCATGAATTGATACTTGGTACTCTATCATTGAAGTCATAAATTCTGTAGAATTATGAACAATAGTCTAGTGCAACCATTTCTTTTTTTAAGGTTAAGGAAATAGAATTCATTGGGAGTAACCTACGTAGAATCATTTGAATTCTTTAAAAATATATGTCAATGATATACGTTTAATTAAGAAAACATCTTAAATTTTAATTTAAATTCCAAAGTGAATTTAATTTTCAGGTACTCATTCTTGTCTATATAAAATGCAGAGATGCAGATAAAATATCATCTCTGTCATGAAGCCTTCCTGACACCCTTGCCCCAAGTGTTCTGTCCTGCTTCAATCAGAGCATTTTATTTGGATTCCTCTTTTGTTCTCGTGACATACTACCTCTTCTTAAACTTATTTCTATGTGTGACATATTCACTCTGTTAGTCTGTAATCTCCTTCAGGACAGGTATTATCATTTATTTTCATCTACACATACCCAACAAGTACTATAGTGACTTGAACATACTAGGACTTGTTGAATGTTTGTGGTATTGGAGAAATCAAGTTTTCTTTTTCTGAGAAAAATGAACAGTGGTAGAAATTTTAGAAACATTTAATAAAATCAATACCTTTTTCCTTCAAATACATGTAAAAACATAGAAATAGATAGATAGACATATGTATATATCACACATATACATTTACACACTTACATAACACATATAATAAAATATTTTAAAATATGTGTACATGTATACATAAGTCGGATTTGTTTTTTAACCTAGCACTTATCTACTGAAAGGATCTGTGGCTTCATTGGTGCAGGCACTTCCTGACACAATGCAGATTGCAGCTCACCTATATGTCATCCTGTACAACTCTTAATCTATGTCTTTCCATAAATTTTCTATAGAGGAGTCATCCACTATGTTGGAGACCTCTAGACCTCTAGTAATAGCATAGATATTAATGAAGGACATGGGCTATCCATCCTGCTATCTCTTTGACTGGTCCCTTTTCTTTGCCAATCATACAACTCTATGGTGATATAACAGCATATACATTCATTGATAAAGGACATTGTCATTAGAAATATGCTTTATCTAACAAAATATTTCAAATAACATCTATCATTAAAAATTCATACCTCCCCCATGGTAATTTTTTTTTACTTTTTAAAATTTTCTACTTTCATTATGAGCTTAATAATGCTTATCAAGGAATACAAACATTTCAATAGATAAAGAAGAAAAGGAGAGGATTGTGTATGAAACTGTGAACTTCTGATATGTATAGTTTCTTTTTAGACATATATATTGTATTTAACAATATAGTAACAAGACAGTAAACAAGACTGTTTCCTCTCCAACTTTTTTATTATGTTTTACTTTATTGATGAACTTTTATTCTTTGAATATCTATCACACGCCATTAACTCACTGTCTTATACTCCAGCTCTCCAACTATAATTAAATTTCCTACTTGTTCTCAGCTTCAATATAAATATTAATATTATAGCTTTGTAGGCCTGGAAACTTTGACTTGTCATTTTATAGATGAGAGAACTGAAACTCAGACAGGTAAACTTATTTGTCTAGGTTTGTGGTGCTAATGTGATCAAAGATCTTCCCTGCCCATTCAATAGGCCTCAGGTGGAACTAGTTAAGGGAAACTTGATTAGAAGAGGCTTTTTGCTATTAGGTGCCAAACCCCAGGCCTCCACCCATTTGCTACTAGGTGATAAGCCCCAGGCCTACACAGGGTACACATACCCTGTGTGTAGCCATTAAGCTCAGACTAGAGAGCTGCAGAGAGAGACTAGAGAGCTTCAAAGAGAGACCAGAGGGCTGTGGAGAGAGACTAGAGAGCTGTGGAGACAAGAGAGCTGTGAGAAGAAGAAGAACAGAGTAGAGAGAGAAAGCACTGTGAGAGACAGAGAACTGGAAGAGATGCAGAGACTGAAAGACAGAGGGAAAACTGGAAGGGCTCTGAGAACTACAAGGGCTTTCGAAACTGTGGGAGGAGAGGACAAAGTCAAGCAGACAGGATTCATGAGTGAGTTTTTATGGGAAGGCCCTAGCAGAAGGGAAGGTTACAGGCTCTTTGCTATGATATTGTGTTTTAATCTCCTTGTCATTACATTGAGGTGGACTCACTGGTTTTGGGATACAACTACTGCTATGTCAAATTGGGATTATTGGTTCTGGGATTTGATCCTCTGGTGTGTGAATGAATGTTTTTCTTCTTCCTTCTATACCGAGAGTCTCCTCTACTTTGTGATTCCAAACTATACGGGCACGTTCATGGTCACCATCAATATTATGAATCTTGTCTTACTGATACAAGGGTCACACAACTAATAAATGTCAGAAGCAGGATTCCATTTTATTTGTTGCCATTTTGACTCCCAAAGAGCATTCATCTTATTAGGGATATCACAGGAGCACAAAAAGCACAGATACAGATCTAATCCTGTTTTATTACTTTTAAATCCCCCACAAGATTATTTAAAAATAATGTCTGTTTTATCATATTGGTTTATGTCTCTGTAGAGGTTAGTTTGCACTGAAAGTTTATTCACTAAGCATTTGGTAATTATCTTTTCCTTTATTATAAAGCCACCTAATTTCCATAGTCTAGAAGAAAATTAGCAATGGGTCCTTCTAGTGAAAAGGAATCACAAAAATCTCTAAATAGATCCCTTTTATTTTGTAAATAAGGAAACTGAGACCAAAAGATGTGAACTGATCATCTCAGTTCACAAACTAGCAAGTAGCATGCTGGGAATTAGTACACAGGTCTCTTAACCTTAAATAAGATTGTGTATGGAATACATTTTGTAAATCATGAAGCATAATATAAATTTCAGTTATAATTATACTGTACTATTTGCATTATAATAATATGGGTGGGGGGCTCCCTTAAAGCAAGCAATTTAGGCTTTTCATAAAACATTTTTGTACTAATCAACGAATATAGTAATTTACTATTTCATAAACACAAAGACTCCAGACTCTGCATAAGAACTCATTACTTAACAAAAACTGTTGGAAAACCTAGAAAATAATATAGCAGAAATGAGGCATAGACTTGCACCATACACCAAGATAATTTCAAAATGGGTACATGATATAGACACAAAGGGAGACACTATAAGCAAATCAGGAGAGCAAGGAGTAGTTTGCCTATCATCTATGCAGAATGAAAGAATTTATGACAAAACACGAGATAGAGAATATTAGAAAATGAAAAATGGATAATTCTAATTATACTAAATTGAAAAGTTTTGCATGAACATTTGCCAATGCATCCAAAATTGGAATGGAAGCAGAAAACTGGGAATTTTAACAAACAGTGTCCTTATAAAGACTTCATTTCTAAAATAGAGAACTAGGTCAAGTTTATAAGAATACAAGTCATTCCCCAATTGATAAATTGTCAAAGGATACGAACAGGCAGTTTTCAAAGGAAGACATTAAAGCTATGTATAATCATATGAAAAAAATCTAAATCACTATTTATTAGAAAGATGCAAATCAAAACAACTCTGAGGTACAACATCACATCTATCAGATTGGCTAACATGATAAAACTGGAAAATGATGAATGCTGGACAAGATGTGAGAAAATTGGAACACTGATGCATTCTTGGTGGAGTTGTGGACTGATCCAAACATTCTGGACAGTAAATTGGAACTATGGCCAAATGGCTATAAAACTGTGCATACCCTTTGACCCAACAATGCCATTTCTAGGTCTATATCACAAAGAGATCATAAAAAATGGGAAAAGGAACAACATACACAAAAATATTTATAGGAGCTCCTTTTTTTGGTGGCCATGATTTGGAAATTGAGGGGATGCTCATTAGTTGGGGAATGACTGAACAAGTTGTGGTATATTAATGTAGGAGAATACTATTCTTCCATAAAAAAAAATGATGAGCAGGGAGACTGCAGAAAAATTTGGAAAGACTTATATGAAATGATGCTGAGTGAACTATGCAGAACCAGAATATTGTACATAATAACAGCGACATTCTGTGATGATCTACTTTGTTAGACTTAGCTCTTCTCAGCAATACAAGACAATTCCAAAAGACTCATGATGGAAAATGCTATATGCATCCAGAGAAAGAAATATAGAGTCTGAATGGAGATAGAAGCATACTATTCTCTATCTCTCTCTGTCTCTGTCTCTGTCTCTCTGTCTCTGTCTGTCTCTCTCTCTCTCTCTCTCTCTCTCTCTCTCTCTTTCTCTTTCTCTCTTTCTTTCTTTTTCTGTACCTCTTGTTTCTTCTTTCTCATGGTTTTTTTCATTGATTCTAATTCTTCTTTACATGAATAATATGGAAATATGTTTAATATGATTGTGTAGGTAATGCCTATATCAGATTGTACACCATCTTGGGGATGAGGGAGCAGAGGGAGGAGGAGAAAATTTAGACCTCCAATTCTTACAGAAATAAATGTATAAAACTAAATACATAAACAAACAAAGAAATAAAATTAAAAAAACACTTTTGCACTCAGATTTTTTTACCCTGTTTTTGTAGTATACAATGATCTGTTCAGTCTTGATAAATTCATTGTGGACGTCACTAAATAGAAGTCAAGCTCCCCAGCACATCATCTTTCTTACTATACTTTCACTTTTTAGTGAATACTTCAAGCCAACTGTTTCTTTCACAACATGATAAAAATCACCCCTGATGTCTGTTCTCCTATATATTTCTTCCTTCTGATAACACTTTTGCCTTTACTTGGAGTAGGTAAGTGATGCAATCAATAGATTGCTGAACCTGAATTCAGGAAGAACTAGTTCAAATTTAGCCTAAGACATTTATTAGCTTAGTGACCCTGACAAGTTACTAGACCTTTCTCTGGCTTGCTATACTTATCTGTAAAACAGATATGATAATAATATAATGTAGCAGTAATTAGGGTGGGACTTTTTTTTTTACTGTTTTCTCATTTAGAATGCTAAAGTAATCAAGTGCCTTTGACTAAGTCTTACTAGGTGCAAAGCCCCGGGCCCACACTCTTTGGCTAACTAGGTGTAAAGCCCTTGGCCCATGCCCTTTTGCTGATTAGATGTGAAGCCTTCAGGCCCTAAAAAGGGTATATAAACTCAGAGGCTAACATTTGGTTTGGGGCTCTCACTCATTGGACAAGTGTTGGTGTGGAGATTCTGGGTATCCATTAAGGAGCCCCCCAGCTTTGGGAAACCAAGAGGTTGGTTCTTCTCTTTTTGGTAGCTATGAATGTGATTTCTTGATCAGACAAATCCTGTATGTTGAATTGTGTTATTTGCTCTGCTTATATTTTTGGTTTGTGATTTCTGTTTTTATTTGCTCTGAAGTTCAGGGTGCTGGCTTTCCCCTCTGAACTAAGTGAGTGAAATATATATGTTTGATTAAAGTGAGATTGTAAACAACTTTAAGTTCCTTTCCTTAGAAAAGCACATCAAAGAACCTGTGCTAGCAGGTCTTGTTACTAGACTTGTTGGGTCTTACACTCCTACAGCAGCTGGTAGCCACATTGTTGTTACATATAGGTATATGTATATGTATGCATGTATATGTATATATATGTGTGTGTGTGTGTGTGTGTGTGTGTATATGTATATATGTGTGTGTATATATATGTATAGAGCATCCTCTAATATAGATGATCCCTGCATCACCCTGAGAGTTTCAGTGTAGACCCAGTGAAATGCAGAAAAATCCGACTTGGCCCCAGCACATGGCAGACACCACCACTAAGACTCCAGCTCAGCACCAGGTGAGCTGCTAGAAACCTACAGCCTCTACCTGCCAGCACCTGAGGCCCCAGCAAACAAAGCCAGTGACCAGGCCGCTAGTCACCAGCACCAGAATCTAGGGATAGTGCTTCCTTTGTTCCAGCAGAAGAGCTCAACTTTGAAAACCAAAAAATCAGCAGAAGTCATGAGCATAAAGCAGAAATAGACACTGACCACAGATCCTTTCTATGGGCACAGGAAAGATCAGAACACAAATTCAGAGGACAATATTGTTAATATGCCTACATTCAAAAACAAAAAGGGTAACTGTTCTCAAGACCAAAAAGTCCTCTTGGAAGACCTCAAGAAGCATTTCAAAAGCCACATAAGAAAGGTAGAAGAAAAATTGGGAAAAGAAATGAGAGGTATGCAAAAAAGAGTCAACAGCTTGATAAAGGAAAGACAAAAATTGACTGTAGAAAACAATTCCTTAAAAAATACAATTGTCCAAAATGAAAAAAAAAACTCTACTGAAAAAAACACTCCTTAAAAAGTAGAATTGGCCAAATAGAAAAAGAAGCAGAAAAAACTTACTAAAGAGAACTCCTTAAAATGTAGAATTGGCCAATTGGAAAAGGAGATTAAAAAAACTCACCAATGGAAACAATTCATTAAAAATTTGAATTGGGTAAGTGAAAACCAATGTTTCTACAAGACATCAAGAATCAGTCAAATCAAAAGAATGAAAAAAAGTGGAAAACACAAAACACCTGATTGGAAAACAAATGACCTGGAAATTAGATTCAGGATAGATAATTTAAGAATTATTGGTCTGCCTGAAAACCTAGACATCATTCAATACATCATCAAAGAAAATTGCCCTGAGATTCTAGAACCCAAAGGTAAAATAGTCATCAAAAGAATATACTGGTCACCTCTCGAAAGAAATCTGAAATTGAAATGCCAAGGAATATTGTAGCCAAATTCCAAAATTATCAGATCAAAGAGAAAATACTGCAAAAAGCCAAAAAGAAACAATTTAGCTATCATGTAACCAGAGTGACGATTATGCAGGACCTTGCAACTTCTACATCAAAAGATCAGAGGGCTTGGAATATGATATTCCATAAAACAAAGAAGCTTAAATTACAGCCAAGGATGAAAACCCTAGTAAAAATGAGCATAATCATTCAGGGTAGGTGATAGACATTCAGTGAAAAAGGGGATTTCCAAACCTTCCTGTTGAAAAGATCAAAGCTCAACAGAAACTTTGGTCTTCAAATACAAGACTGAAAATAGGAATAGGAAGAATTTTTTTAAAAAAAATGTTTTCAATAAGGACATACTGTTTACATCCCTACATGGGAAGATACTTGTAACTCTCGAGAGCCATATCCTTGTTAGGACATTTTAAAAGGATATATATAAAAAGAAGGTGTGGGTATAAGTTGACTTAAATGTGATGACAAAAATCTAATTAATAGGTGAAAAGGGATTGTAATAGGAGAAGAGGAAAGAAGAGGTACAAAATGGTAAATTAGATCAGATGAAAAGGATCAGACATTACAGTAAAGGGAAAGAAGGGAAAGAGATGAGCCTTGTTTGAACCTTACTTTCATTTGATTTGGCTCAAAGACTGAAAAACATGCTCAGGTACAGAAATAAAACTTACTCTATAGGAACTAGGAAGGGAAAGTAGAAAAAAAGGAACAGGGTGAATGGAAGGGAGGAAAGAAGTAGTAGGATAAAAGGAAATAAAAGGGATGTGGTTGATAAAAGGGAGGGCAGATTGAGGGAGGTGGCAGTCAAAAGCAAAACACTAGTGAGGTAGGAAAGGGAAAAAGGAGAGAGAAAAACAAACAGCTTGTGGGAAACAGGATAAAAAAGAAAGACACAGAGAGTAATCATAACTATGAATGTGAATTGGATGAACTCTCCCATAAAACAGAAGTGGATAGAAGAGTGGATTAAATAACATAATCCTACAATATGTTGTATACAAGAAGCACTTTTGAAGTAGAAGGATACACAGAGAATAAAGGTAAAAGGCTAGAGGAGAATATATTATGCTTCAGCTGAAGTTTAAAAAAAAGGAAGAAAAACAGGGGTGGCAATCCTGACCTCAGACAAAGCAAAAGCATAAATAAATCTAATTTTAAAAGATAAGGAAGGAAACTACAGTCTGCTAAATATTACCACAGTCAATGAAGTAATGTCATTACTAAACATATATGCACCAAGTGGTATAGCACACAAATTCTGAGAGAAGAAGTTAAGAGAGTTATAGGAAGTAATTAATAGCAAAACTACACTAGTGGGAACCTCAGCTTGCCTTCTCAGAACCAGATAAATCAACCACAAAATAGGTAAGAAAGAAATTAAGGAAATGAAGGAATTTTAGAACAGTTGTATATGGTAGACCTCTGGAGAAAATTGAATGGGGATAGAAAGGAATATACCTATTTCTCAGCATTACATGGCACCTACACAAAAATTGACCACATATTAGGGCATAACTACCTTACTATCCAATTGAGAAAGGCAGAATTATGAAATGCACATTTTTCAGAAAATGAAGCAAAAAATAGCATACAATAAAGAACTATGGAAAAATAGACTAAAATTTAATTGTAAACTAAATAATCTAAATGAGTGGGCCAAAGAACAAATCATAGAAAAAAATAATAACTTCTTCCCAGTTAATGACCATAATAGCACAACATACCAAAACTTATGGAATGCAGCCAAAGTGGTTCTTAGGGGAAATTATATATCTCTCAATGCTTCCATGATTAAAATAAAGAGATCAATGAATTGAGTATGCAATTTAAAAAGCTAGAAAAATAACAAATTAAAAATCACCAATTAAATACCAATTTAGAAATTCTGAAAACCAAAGGAGAGATCAATATAACTGAAATTAAGAAAGCTATTGAACTAATTAATAAAACTAAGAGTTGGTTTTAGGGAATAAAAACCATAAAATGGATAAACCTTTGTTTAATTTGATAAAAAAAACAAAGAAAACCAAATTACCAGTATCAAAAATAAAAAGAGTGAATTCACCAATGAAGAGGAAATTAAAACAATAGTTAGGAGCTATTTTGCCCAACTGTATGCCAATAAATTTGACAATTTTAGTGAAATGGATGAATATTCATAAAATTATAAATTGCCCAGATTAACAGAAGAGGAAGTAAAATACTTAAATAACCCCATATCAGAAAAAGAAATTGAGTAAGTCATTAACAAACACCCTGAGAACAAAATCTTCACAGCCAGATGGATGAACAAGTGATTTTTTCTAACCTTTAAAGAACAATTAATTCTAATACTATATAAACTATTTGGAAAAATAAAGAAAGAAAGAGGCCTGCCAAATTCTTTTTGTGTTAAAACATGGTGCTGACACCTGAACTTGGAAGAGCCAAATTGAGAAAGAAAATCATAGACCAATTTTCCTAAAAAACATAGATGCAAACATTTTAAATGAAATATTAGCAAAAGATGACAGCAACTAATCATCAGAATAATACACTATGACCAGGGGAGTGGAGCCAAGATGGTGGCTAGAAAGCAGGGACCTGCTTGAGCTCTACCCCAAATCCTCCAAACACCTGTAAAAATGACTCTGAAGAAATTCTAGAGCTGCAGAACCCATGAAATAGCAGAGGGAAGGAGGTCTCCTGCCCAAGCCAGCCTGGACGGTCGCTGGGAAGGGTCTATTTCAGGGTGCTGGGAGTGGAGTGCAGCCCAGTGTGGGCTGTGCCAGGACCAAACAGACCAGGAGTCAGGCTGAGCAGGCCATAGGGCCATGAATCACTGAGCCGTGGCAGTTACCAGACTTCTCAACCCACAGGCGCCAAAGATAATGGAGCAGGTTAGTGGGAAAACTGCTGGATCTCAGTGAGAGAGGTCTGGCCCCAGCTGCAGGGGCAGCAGAGTTGACATAGCAGTGGTTGCAGAAGCAGGAAGCTCCTGCAGCTGCTTCCAGAGCTCTAGCTGTGGCTACTTCTGGCTGCAGGACCACAAGGTGGGAGAAATCAAGTGGTGGATCAGAGCAGGAGTGCAGGGAGTGCTTCACTGGCACAAAGCTTGGGACAAAGTATTCTCTACTCTACAAGCAGTCATACCCTGACAAAAAACCCAAGGGTCAAGTAGTTGTCTGGGAAAATGAACAGGCAGCAAAAAAAGATGCAGGCTATTGAATCTTTTTTTTCTTGGTGACAATGAAGATCAAAACATACAGCCAGAAGTCAACAAAGTCAAGGAACCTATATCAAAAGCCCCTAAGAAAAATATAAATTGGTCTCAGGCCATGGAAGAGCTCAAAAAGGATTTGGAAAAGCAAGTAAGATGAGTAGAGGAAAAATTGGGAAGAGAACTGAGAGTGATGCAAGAAAACTATGAAAAACAAGTCAATGACTTGCTAAAGGAAACCCCAAAAAATACCGAAGCAAATAACACCTTAAAGAATAGACTAACCAAAATGTCAAAGGAGCTCCAAAAAGCCAATGAGGAGAAGAATGCCTTGAAAGGCAGAATCAGCCAAATGGAAAAGGAGGTCCAAAAGACCACTGCAGGAAATACCACCTTAAAAATCAGATTAGAGCAAATGGAAGCTAGTGATTTTATGAGAAATCAAGAAATTATAAAACAGAACCAACAGGATGAAAAAATGGAAGACAATGTGAAATATCTCATTGGAAAAACCACTGACCTGGAAAATAGATCCAGGAGTGATAATTCAAAAATTATTAGACTACCCGAAAGCCATGATCAAAAATAGAGCCTAGACATCATCTTTCAAGAAATTATCAAGGGAAACTGCCTTGATATTCTAGAAGCACAGGGAAAAAGAGAAATTAAAAGAATCCAATGATCGCCTCTTGAAAAAAGATCCCAAAAAGAAAACTCCCAGGGAATATTATAGCTAAATTCCAGAGTTCCCAGGTCAAGGAGAAAATACTGCAAGTGGCCAGAAGAAAACAATTTGAGTGCTGTGGAAACAGAATTAGGATAACACAAGATCTAGCAGCTTCTACATTAAGGGATCAAAGGGCTTGGAATAAGATATTTCAGAGGTCAAAGGAGTTAGGGTTAAAACCAAGGATCACCTACCCAGCAAAACTGAGTATAATGCTGCGAGGCAAAATATGGATTTTCAATAAAATAGAGGACTTTCAAGCTTTCTCAGTGAAAAGACCAGAGCCGAATAGAAAATGTGACTTTCAAATACAAGAATCAAGAGAAGCATGAAAAGGTAAACAAGAAAGAGAAATCATAAGAGACTTACTAAAGTTTACTTGTTTTGTTTACATTCCTACATGGAAAGATGACATCTGCAACTCATGAAAACTTTCTCAGTATTAGGGTAGTTGAAGGGAATATATATATATATATACAGAAATTAGGGGTGAGAGAGGAATATATTGAGAGATGGAGAAAGGGAGGGATAGAATGGAGTAAATTATCTCACATAAAAGTGGCATGAAAAAGCAGTTCTGTTGGAAGGGAAGAAGGGGCAGGTGAGGGAGAATGAGTGAATCTTGCTCTCATTGGATTTGATTTGAGGAAGGAATAACATACACACTCAACTGGGTATCTTACCCCACAGTAAAGTGGGGCAAGGGGATAAAAAGGGGGATGATAGAAGGGAGGGCGCATAGGGAGAGGAGGTAATCAAAAGCAAACACTTTTGGAAAGGGACAGGGTCAAGGGAGAAAACTGAATACAGTGGGACAGTATAGGATGGAGAGAAATATAGTTTTTCACAACATAATTATTGTGGAAGTACATAATGATACATATGTGGCCTATGTTTAATTGCTTGCCTTCTTAGGGAGGGTGGGTGGGAAGGGAAGAGAGGAGAGAATTTGGAACCTAAAGTTTTAAAAGCAGATGCTCAAAAAAGTTGTTTTTGCATGCAACTAGGAAATAAGATATACAGGCAATGGGGCATAGAAAACTATCTTGCCCTACAAGAAAGTTAAGGGGAAAGGGAATTGGGGGAAAGTGGGGTGACAGAGTGGAGGGCTAACTGGGGAATGGGGCAATCAGAATATATGCCTTCTTGGAGTGGGGGAGGATAAAATTGGGAGAAAATTTGTAACTCAAAATCTTGTGGAAATCACTGTTGAAAACTAAAAATATTAAATAATGAAATATGAAAAAATACACTATGACCAGGTAGGATTTATACCAGGGATTCTGGGCTGGTTCAATATTAAGAAAGCTATCAATATAACTGACCATATCAACAAGGAACTAACAGAAATATTATTATTATCTTACTAAGTGCAGAAGAAGCTTTTCACAAAATACAGTACCCATTCTTATTAGGAACACTAGAGAGTAGAGTTATAAGTGCAGTCTTCCTTAAAAATGATAAGTAACCTCTATCTAAAATCATCATTAATCATCATATGTAATGGGGATAAGTTAGCAGAATTTGCCATAAGTTCAGGGGTGAAGCTAGGTTGTCCATTATCACCACTGCTATTCATTATGGTACTAGAAACATCAGCTTTAGCAATAAGAGGAGAAAAAGAAATTGAAGGATTTAGAATAGGCAAAGAAGAACAAAAATATCCCTCTTTTCAGATGATATGATGGTATGTTTAGAGAATCTTAGGGCATAAACTAAAAAACTACTTGAAATAATAAAAAAAAACTTTAGCAAATTTGCTGGATATGAAATAAACCTACATAAATCATAGGCACTTCTAGATATTACTATCAAAGTCCAACCACAAGTGACAAAATGAAAAATTCCATTTAAAATTACTGCAGATATCATGAAACATTTCAAAGTCTACCTGCTAAGACAAACTCAGGAACTATATGAATATAATTACAAAACACACTTCACACAAATAAAGTCAGATCTAAATAACTGGAAAAATATAAGTTGCTTGTGGGAAAGCTGAGTTAAGATAATAAAAATAACAATTTTTGTAATTAGTTTACTTATTCAATGCCATAAAAATCAAACCACCAAAATATTTTATAGAGCTAGAAATAATAATAAAAAACTATCTGAAGATCAAAAGTTCAAGAATATCTAAGTAATTATTGGGAAAAAATGCAAAGGAAGGTGGCCCAGACATACCAGATCTAAAACTATATTATAAAGCAGCAATCATCTAAACTATTTGGTACTAGCTAAGAAACAGAGTAGGAGGGGTGGGGCAGAGCCAAGATGGTGGCTGGAAAGCAGGGACTAGCGTGAGCTCCCCGCCAAGTCCCTCCAAAAACCTATAAAAATGGCTCTGAACCAATTCTAGAACTACAGAACCCACAAAATAGCAGAGGGAAGCAGGACTCCAGCCCAGGACATCCTGGATGGTTGCTGGGTGAGGTCTATCCCACACGGAGCTGGGAGCAGAGCAGAGCCCAGCGTGGGCCATGCAGACCAACCAGAGCAGTGCCCTGAATCAGTGAGCTGTGGCAGTTGCCACACTTCTCAACCCACAAACACCAAAGACAATAGAGAAGAATTGCAGAACCCACAAAATAGTGGAGGGAAGCAGGGCTGTAGCCCAGGACATCCTGGATGGTCTCTGGGTAAGGTCTGTCCCGCATGGAGCTGGGAGTGGAGCAGAGCGGAGTGGAGCAGAGCCCAGCATGGGCCACACAGACCAACCAGACCAGGAGCTGGGCAGAGCATGCCCTAGCACCCTAAATCAGTGAGCTGCAGCAGTTACCAGATGTCTCAACCCACAAACACCAAAGACAACAGAGAAAGTTGGTGGGAAAACCTGCTGGGGACAGGGTGATAGAGTTCACGGTTCAGCCACAGCCCCGGGGGCAGTGGAGGTGGGGCAACTACAGAACTACAGCTGCAGTTGCTTCTGGCCCCAGGCCCACCTGATGGGAGGAATTAAGTGGCAGATCAGAGCAGGAGTGAAGAGCCTGCTGAAGATCTGAGTCCAGTCCAGGTTGGGGGATCTTGGGGAAGGAGGAGTGCTGGTAATGCAGAGGTGGCGCATCCCCTCAAGCTTGGAACAAAGTATTCTTTACAAGCATTCATACCCTGCTGAAAAACTCAAGGGTCAAGTAAGTTGACTGGGAACATGGCCAGGCAGCGAAAACACACCCACATTCAGACTCAGACTTTGGAATCTTTCTTTGGTGACAAAGAAGACCAAAACATACAGCCTGAAGAAGTCAACAAAGTCAAAGAGCTTACAACAAAAGCCTCCAAGAAAAACATGAACTGGTCTCAGGAAAAGACCAGAGCTGAATAGAAAATTTGACTTTCAAACACAAGAATCAAGAGAAGCATGAAAAGGTAATCAAGGAAAAGAACAAGAAAAAGAAATCGCAAGGTACTTAATAAGGTTGAACTGTTTGGTTACATTCCTACATGGAAAGATGATGTGTATGATTCATGAGACCTCAGTATTAGGGTAGCTGAAGGGAATATGCATCATAACTATATATATATATATATATATGTATGTGTGTGTGTGTGTGTGTGTATAGATATGTGTGTATGTATATATATGTGTGTGTGTATATATGTATGTGTGTATGTGTGTGTATATATATACAGAGAGAGAGAGAGAGAGAGAGAGAGAGAGAGAGAGAGAGAGAGAGAGAGAGGGCACGGGGTGAGCTGAAGATGAAGGGAAGATATCTAAAAGAAATAAAATCAAATTAAGGGATGAGAGAGGAATATATTGAGAGAGGGAGAAAGGGAGAGATAGAATGGGGTAAATTATCTTACATAAAAGTGGCAAGAAAAAGCAGTTCTGTAGGAAAAGAAAGAAGGCAGGTGAGGTGGAATGAGTGAATCTTGCTCTCATCAGATTTGACCTGAGTAGGGAATACCATACACACTCAATTGGGTATCTTACCCCACAGGAAAGAAGGAGGAAGAGAAAGAAGATAAAAAAGGGGGGATGATAGAAGGGAGGGCAGATGGGGGAGTATGTAATCAAAAACAAACACTTTCGAAAAGGGACAGGTTAGGAAGAAGCAAAATATAGTTAGTCTTTCACAACATGAGTAGGGAGGGTTTTACATAATGATACCCATGTGGCCTGTTGAATTGCTTGACTTCTTGGGGAGGGTGGGTGGGAAGGGAAGAGGAGAGAGAATTTGGAACTCAAAGATTTAAAAACAGATGTTCAAAAACAAAAAAAGGAAGTTTTTGCATGCCACTAGAAAATAAGATACACAGGCAATGAGGCGTAGAAATTTATCTTGCCCTACAAGAAAGGAAGGGAAAGGGGATGGGAGGGGAGTGGAATGACAGAAGGGAGGGCTGACTGGGGAACATGGCAACCAGAATATATGCCATCTTGAAGTGGGGGGGAGGGTAGAAATGGGGAGAAAATTTGTAATTCAAACTCCTGTGAAAATCAATGCTGAAAACTAAATATATTAAATAAATTTTTAAAAAAGAAAGAAATAGAGTGGTGGATCATTGCAATGGGTTAGTGCACAAAATACAGTAGTCAATGGCTATAATAATCTAATGTTTGATAAACCCAAGGATTCCAGCTTCTGGAATAAGAACTCACTATTTAACAAAAACTTCTGGGACGACTAGAAAATAGTATGGCAGAAATTATGCAAAGACCAACATCTTAAACTGTATACCAAGTAAAAGTTAAAATGGGTACCTGATTTAGATATAAAGGCTGATATTATAAGCAAACTAGGAGGGAATAGTTTATCTGTCATATGTCTGGAAAACAGAAGAATTTATAACAAAACAAAAGATAAGTAACATTATCAAAAGCAAAATGGATAATTTTGATTACTTTAAATTGAAAAGGTTTGCATGAACAACATCATGCAGCCAGTATTAGAAGAGAAGCAGAAAACCAAGAAACAATTTTTGCAGCCAGTGTTTCCAATAAAGGTCTCACTTCTGACATTTATAGAGAACTGAGTCAAATTTATAAGAATACAAGTCATTCTCCAGTTGATAAATGTCATAGCATATGTACAGGCAGTTTTCAGAGGAAGAAATTAAAGCTATCTATAGTCATATGAGAAAATGCTCTAAATTACTATTAATTAGAGAAATACAAATCAAAGCAACCCTGAGGTACCACATCACTCCCATCAGATTGGCCAACATGACAAAACAGGAAAATTATAAATGCTGGAGAAAATGTGAGAAAATTGGAACACTAATGCATTGTTGATGGAGTTGTGAACTGATCCAACCATTCTGGAGAACAATTTGGAACTTTGCCCAAAGGTTTAAAAAACTACATACCTTTTGAACCAGTAATACCACTTCTTGGTCTGTACCCCAAAGAGATCATAAAAGTAGAAAAAGAACCCACATGTATAAAAAATTTATAGCAGTTTTTTTTGTGTATGGTGGCCAAGAACTGGAAATTGATGGGATGACCATCAATTGGGGAATAGCTAAACAAATTGTGGTATATGAATGTAATGTAATATTATTATTCCATAAGAAATGAGTATGCAGATTTCAAAAAAAAACTGGAAATACTTACATGAAATGATGCTGGGTGAAGTGAGCAGGACCAGGAGAGCATTGTACATAGTAACGAAAATATTCTGCAATGATCAATTTTGATAGACTTTGTACGCAGCACTGCAAGGACCTAAGACAACTCCAAAAGACACATGATGGAATATTCTATCCAAACCTGGAGTAAGAACTATGGAGTCTGAATGCAGACTGAAGCATACTATTTGCTCTCTCTCTCTCTCCCTCTCTCTCTCTCTCTCTCTCTCTCTCTCTCTCTCTCTCTCTCTCGTTTCTTCTTTCTTCTTTCTTGTGGTTCCTCTCATTGGTTCTATTTTTTTTACAATATGACTATTGTCAAAATATGTTTCTTGTGAATACATACATACACACACACACACAAAAGGAGAGGGAGGGAGAGACGGAGGGAGGGAGGGGGAAAGAAAGAGAGAGAGAGAGAGAGAGAGAGAGCCTATGTCAGAATGCATGCCATCTTGCGAAGGTGGGAGGAAAGGAATGGAGAGAAAATTTAAAACTCAAAATCTTATGAAAGTGAATGTTAAAAACTAAAAATAAATCCACATATACATGCATACATACTATATATCTCACAGGGTTGTTATAAGGATAAAATGAGAGAACATTTGTAAAGCACTTCACAATCCTTAAAGTACTATGTGAAAGCCATTATTATTATTAAATCTACTGAAAGCAGCAAAAGCAACATGGTATTAGACAAAATGCGACAGGGATTGGATGTCAAGACACCTTAGTTGTGGCTTTGTTTTTAACTAGGTCTGTGACTTTGAGTTGCTTCACTTTGTTGACCTTCAATTCCTTCACCTGTAAAAGTGGTTAGAGGAACTTGATTGTTTCTAAAGTCCCTTCCAGCAAATAAAAGTCTTTGAGTTCATGGTTCACTTTGGTCTTAAGCTAGGCATGTGAAGGCATCTTATGGTGCTAATAAGCACTTTGAAATGTAACAGAAAAATTTTAAAGAATTTGTCTTTTAAGAAAATCACTGAATCTCTTCATTTGCCTAATTCACTTATTTGATTTTAGTTAACCTGATTTTCTGAAACTGATCTTATTTATAGTAAAGGCTTTTACACTTACTAGCTTTATGACTTTGAATGTCAGTTAATCTGAGCCACAGGCACATTACCTGTAAAATGGCAATAACAGTACCTAGTCCATCTCCCTCACAAATTGTTCTCAGGGAAAACAATGATGAATAAAGCTTTTTTATAACCATGAAAGAAAGAAAAATGCAAGATAATACTAAAAGTAGTGTAGGCAGCTAGGTAGCAAAATGATTAGTACTCCTGGACTTAAGCCAGAAAGATGTGAGTTCAAATCGGCTTCAGACATTTATGTGTGATTCTGGGAAGATCACTTACCCTCTCTGTGCTTCTGTTTCTTCATCTGTAAAGTGAGAATAATGATGATACCTATCTCCCAGGGCTGTTTTAACAACCAAATGAGCTAATATGTGTAAGGCACGTATACTTCCTTCCTTCCTTCTTAATGCTCACTTAAATTCTGGATTCTTTAAAATAGAGGATTCCCCTATCTAACACCACACTCTCAAGCAGAAAAAAATAGACTAAATTCTGGGAAGTACAATGAGAAAATGTTTTAATTGTGTACCCCCAAGGATCCACACTCCCATTATATTCCTAAAAGAAGTGATCAGATCATGTTTAATTTTATTTCACCCTAAGTATGTCTAATAGGATTTTGTGTAAGGAAATTTTCTTTGTAATCCTAAAACTCTATATAAATGTGATTGATCATCAGTGTACCTAGAAGGTATTGAATAAACATTTATTGGAGAGATAAATGAATAAACAAATGAATTTTGAATCAATTCTATAGAATGCACACAAAATGGACTCTGTATTACTGGACAGCTATGTCAAATGATAGCTGAGCTCAGAAAGTAAATGAGCTAATTTTCTGACAGACAAGGGGCCCCCTGGTGCTTTCCATAGGAGGAAAAATCATACTTAATATTTAATAGCTTTCTTCTAATAAAAATGATAAGAATTTTCACAGATACATTCACAGGACTTTCTAAATATTTCTCTATAACTCATTTTTTAAAAATATGAATTAGTTCCCCCTAATCTCTTCTGGACTTCTACTCTGACCAGTGGAATTTCATCTCATTTCATGCTGCTCTGTCTCACTCCTTTAGGTCTTTTTGTATTATTTCTCTATCTTTCCCAGCATCAGTAACACCTCCCAATATAGGATATCAGTGAATTTAATTAATGAGATTCTCACTCTTCCTTACAAATCATTAACAAAGGCATTAAAAAAACCAACCTCAACATGTTTCTCTGTGTCCTTCCACTGGGCACTACCCTTGGCTCTAATCATTGCTGCTCATCACCATCATTATTTTCTATTTCTTTCACTAAAAGCAGTCATAGCTAGGTCTTCTGGGCCTTGTTTTCCTAAGTCACACTGCAGTGGACTTATTTCATTTCCAAAGGAAGTTAGTGAAGTACAGCAGAAAACTCACTGACCATGTAGTCAAAGGAACTTGTTTTAAATTCTTTCTCAGCTTCATTGGGCCTTAGTTTCCTTAAATATAAAATTAAGAAGCTTCTGAACTCTTTCCAGCCCTTCATTTAAGATGTTATCATTTTCTGTGCCATATATCCTATGCCAAACCATTGTACTAGCAGGTCTTAGTGTTAAAACAAGATTTCTGAACAAAGCATAGGAAAAATATTCTAGCACATGTTAAATGTGTCTACACATTGTCTTCCAGCCCCCATTTTGCTTTCTTTAAGTCCATGCTCTAAATGGCAAATTTTCTCACTGAGCATCGAGACAAGGGTGCTTTCATGCTCTTCTATTCTCTCCTTGCAACCAAATACAAACAAAAATAAAATAAGAATAACAAATAAATCATCAAAACAAAAAATAAAGGAAACAAAATATCTTCTCTTAAGGAAGACTATGAAAAAAATCAAACTATAGTATAAATATTTGAAAAAAATAATCTCAGGACTTGCATGAGCCAAGGTGGTAGAGTAAGCAGTAAATCACTGTAGCTCCCTGTTATGATAGTTAGGGTGGAACTTTTTAACTGTTTTCTCTGTTGGAATGCTGAGGTAATCAAGTCCCTTTGATGAGTCTTGCCTTTCAAATGTAATGACAAGCAAAGTAGGACTTTTTGCGGTTTTTTATTTGAGTGCTTCTCAGCTATGAGATAATCAGGTGCCACAGGGCCCCGAGAGGTGTATATAAGATCTGAGGTTGGCATTTTGTTTTGGGGGCTCACTCATTGGAAGAGCATTGATGCAGAGACTGGGTAGCTGTGAAGAAGCTCTCCAGCTTTAAAAACTCAGATGTTGGTGCTTCTCTCTCTGGTAACTATGTATGTATAGCTTTGGTTAGACAGCTAGAAGCCTGTGTTTTGATTTGTGTTATATACTCTGTTTATATTTACTCTGTTTTTAATTTCTGTTTGTATTGCTCTGAAATTCAGGGTGCTTACTTTTTCCCCTGAACTAAGTGAATGATATATGTATGTTTGATTAAAGTGAGATTGTAAACCCCTTTAAGTTGCTTCCCTTAGAAAAGCAGATCAAAGAACCTATGCTAGCAGACCTCCTGTGTGCTGGTATTATTGGCCTTACAGCTCCACAGCAGCTGCTATCAGGCATTTAAAGAAAAAAAAATAATTCCAATACTACATACCCTATTTGGGAAAAATGGTGAAGAAAGAGTATTACCAAATTCTTTTTGTGGTGCAGATATGGTACGGATACCTAAACCAGGAAGAGTCAAAACAGAGAAAAAAAATTATTGACCAACTCCTCTAATGACTAATTGACCAGTTATTGCTGATAGTTTTCCTAATATTGAACCAGCCCTGCATTCCTGGTGTGACCTACCTGGTTATAGTATATTATTCTCATGATAAGTTGGTGTAATCTCCTTGCTAATATTTTGTTTAAAAATTTTGCATCTATATTCATTAGAGGAGGTGGGCAATAATTTTTTGTCACAAAGAAATAGAATGGTGGATCACAAGAATAGGTTAGGTACACAAAACAGTAGTCAATGGCTATAGTAATCTAATGTTTGAAAAACTGAAAGACTCCAGCTTCTGGGAAAGAACTCACTAACAAAAGCTGCTGGGAAAACTGAGCTATAGTGTGGCAGAAACTAGGCATAGACCAACATCTTACACCATATAGCAACATAAAGGCAAAATGGGTACATGGTTTATATATAAAGGCTGATACTATAAACAAACTAAGAAAGCAAGTAATGGTTTGTCTATCAGTTTTCTGGGGCAAAGAAGAATTTATGAGCAAACAAAAGATAGAGAGCATTATGGAATACAAAATAGATAATTTTGATTACTTTAAACTGAAATGGTTTTGCACAAAGCCAGTGCAACCAAGAATAGAAGGGAAGCAGAGATCTGGGAAACAATTTTATGACCAGTGTTTCTGATAAAGACTCATTTCAATAATGTATAGAGAACTGAGTCAAATCTCTAAGAATTCAAATTTATAAGAATAAGATCAATTGATAAATGGTCAAAGAAAAGGAATAGGCAGTTTTCCGATGAAGAAATTAAAGTTATCTCCAGTCAAATAAAAAAATGCTGTAAAAAACTATTGATTAGAAAAATGCAAATCAAAAGAACTCTGAGGTACCATATCCCACCTATCAGATTGGCTAACATGACAAAACAGGAAAAGGATAAATGTTGGAAATGTGAGAAAATTGGAACACTAATGCATTGTTGGTGGAGTTGTGAACTGATACATCCATTCTGGAGACCAGTTTGGAACTATGACCAAGGAGTTAAAAAACTGTGCATACCTTGTGACCCAGTAATAACACTTCTAGGTCTGTATCTCATAGAGATCAGAAAAATGGGAAAAAGTCCTACATAGACAAAAATACTTATAGCAGCTTTTTTGTGGTGGCCAAGGACTGGAAATTGATTGGATGTTCATCAATTGGGGAATGGCTTAATAATTTGTGGTATATGACTATAATAAAATACTGTTGTTCCATAAGAAATGATAAGCAGGAGGACTTCAGAAAAATCTGGAAAGACTTACATGAACTGGTGCTGAGTGAAGTGAGCAGAAACAGGAGAAAATTGTACACAGTAACAGCATCATTGTGCCATGACTAACTTTGATAGATTGCTCTTCAGAGCACTGCAAGGATCTAAGACAACTAAAAAGATTCATGATGGAAAATTCTACCAAACCTGGAGAAAGATCTATGGAGTCTAATTGCAGATTGAAACATACTATTTGCTCTCTCTCTTGTTTTGTTTCTTCTTTCTCAAGGTTCCTCTCATTGGTTCTAATTCTTTACAACATGACTAGTGTCAAAATAAGTTTAAAGTGAATGTGTGTCTGTGTATGCATATATATGATATATATATGCAGATATATATATATATATATATATATATATACATATATATATATATATATATATATATATATACAGAGAGAAAGAGAGAGAGAGAGAGGATATATCAGATTACATGCCATTCCATCTTGCAGATCTTGGAGGGAAAGAATAAGGATAAAATTTGAAACTCAAAATCTTATGGAAGAGAACATTAAAAAATTAAAATTAATGAATAAAATCAAAAAAACAAAACACCTTTCTTCATATTTGGCCATTGATTGGTTGTAAATTGCATTTTCATGTTTATTTGGAAAATAATGTAATCACTATAACTTTTTTTTTAAAAAGTACAAAATCTAATTAAAAATTTTACATCAAAAGTAAGAAGTAGACAAGTGACTCTATAAGATATAAATTAATTAACCAAATTCAAAAGAATGAAAAATGGAATAAAATATATAATACCTCCTGGGAAAAAAGCTGACCTGGAGAATACATCCAGGAGAGCCAATGGCAAAATCATTGTACTATCTGAAAGCCATAATCAAAAGGAAGGCCTAGACAACATCTTTCTAAAAATTATCAATTATCTGGAAAGCTACCCTGATATCCTGAAATCAGACGGCAAAAATAGGCATTGAAAGAATCTACCTCAGAAAAGACATCCCAAAATAAAAACTCCAAGGAACATTATACCAAATTTTAGAATTATCAAGTCAAGGATAAAATACTAAAAGTGACCAGAAAGAAACCATTCAAGTATTGAGGAGTCACAATCAGAATTACACAAGGCTTGGCAGTTGTAACATTAAATGATTATAGATCACTGTACATGATACTCCGGAAGTTAAAGGAGCTAGAAAGATAAACAATAATCACTTCCACAACAAAATTAAGCACAATATATCAAGGAAGAAAATGATCATTCAATGAAATATCAGGATATCAAGCTTTCATAAGGAAAAGACCAGAACTAAAACAAAAATTTGACCTTCAATATCAGTACCGAAGAGAAGCATAAACAGGTAAAAAGGGAAAAGAAAATATAAGAAATTCAAGAGAGCTAAACCATTTACATCCCTACACAGGAAGATGATATTTTTATTTCTTTAAAAATATATTACTAATAGTACAGCTAGAAGGAAAATACATAGACAGAGGACATGGGCTTAAGGTAAATTTGAGTGAATGACATAAAAAACTAAGGGATGAGGAGGAAGAGTACACTGGCTGCAGAAGGAAGGGAGAGATAGAATGGGGTAAATTATTTCACATGAAGAGTCAAGAAAGACCTATTAAAGTGGAGGTGAAGATGGGAGGGTGGGCAACAAGCATCAGTTGAACTTTGCTCTCATTAGTATAGGTTGAAAGTGGGAATCATATACATAATTAGTTTAATATAGCAATCTATCTTACCCAACAGGGAAGTAGGAGAGGAAGAGATCATGTAAAGGCAGCTTGGGGAGTGACAGGAGAGAGGGCAGATCAGGGAAGGTGGTAGACAGAAGCAAAACACTTGTGAGGAAGGAATGGGTGAAAGGAGAAAGAGGACAAACGAGAAAGAATGAGATGGAAGAAAATACACAGGTATCATAACTATAACACGAATGGGATGAACTCTCCCATAAAACAGAAGCAGAGAGCAGAATGGATCAAAAACCAGAATCTCATCATATGGTGTTTACAGGAAACATTGGTGAAGCAGAGAGACACACACAGAGTAAAGGTAAGGGGCTAGAGCAGACTCTATTATGCTATTAGCAGAATCTATTAAGCAGGAGTAGGAATCCTGACCTCAGACAAAGTAAAAGCAAAAATAGACCTAATTAAAACAGATGAGGAAAGAAACAACATCTTCTTAAAAGTTACCATAGACAATGAAGCAATATCAATACTAAACACATGTGCACCAAGTGGCCTAATATCCATATTCTCAAAAGAGAAATTAAGTACGTTGCAGGAAGAAATAGACAGCAAAACTTTACTAGTGGGGACCTCAACTGTCCCTTCTCAGAACTCAATAAATCCAACCAAGAAATAAACAAGAAAGAAGCTAAAGAGGAAAACAGAATATTAGAAAAGTTAGATATGAAAGACTTTTGGCATGATTTAGACAAAATGGATGGCACCATAAGCAAATTAGAAGAGCAAGGAATATTCTACCTGTCAGATCTATGGGTAGGTGAAGAATTCATGACCAATCAAGAGATAGAGAACATTAAAAAAAGTAAAATAAATAGTTTTGATTATATTAAATTTAAAAGCTTTTGTACAACAAAATCAATGCAAATAAGATTGGAAGGAAAGCAGAAATCTGGGACACAATCTTTACCACAATTTTCTCGATAAAGGCCTCATTTCTCAAATATATAGAGAATTGAGTCAATTTTATATGAAAACAAACCATTCCCTAATTGATAAATGGTCAAAGATATGCAAGGGCAGTTTTTAGATGATGAAATCAAAGTTATCTATAAGCATATGAAGAATTTCTCTAAATCACTTCTGATTAGAGAAATGCAAATTAAAACAACTGTGAAGTAACACATCACACCTATCAGATTGATTAATATGACAGAAAAGGAAAATGATAAATGCAGGAAAAGATGTGGGAAAATTGGAACACTAATAAACTTTTGAGGGAGTTGTGAACTGATCCAACAATTCTGGAGAGAAATTTGGAACGATGACCAAAAAAGCTCGAAACTGTGCATGTCCTTTGATCCAGGAACACCACTGCTAGGTCTGTATCCCAAAGAGATCATTACAAAGGGAAAAGGACATACATGTGCAAAAATATTTATAGCAAGACTTCTTGCTAGCAAAAGATGGGAAATTGAGTGGATGTCCACCAGTTGGAGAATTTCTGAACAAACTGGTATATGACTGTAATGCAATCCTATTGTGCAATAAGAAACGATGAATAGGAAGATGTCAGAAAATTCTGGAAAGACTTGTATGAACTGATGGAAAGTGAAATGAATAGAACAAGGAAAACATTGCACACAGTATCAGCAACATTGTGTGATGATCAACAATTAATTACTCAGATCTCCTCAGCAACACAATGATCCAAGATAAATACAAAGGGCTCATGAAGGAAAACGCTGTCCTTATCCAAACAAAAAACTAATGAACTCTGAAGGCAAATTGAAGTATATGCTTTTCACTTACTTTATTCTTTCTTTTTTTTCTTTTGCTCTGTTTCTTCCTTCACAACTGTGACTGATATGGAATTATTTTACATACATAGCACATGGTTGTTGTGAGGATAAAATGAGATATATGTAAAGTGTGCTGAAAACATTAAAACATTATATAAATGTTACTGTCATTTTTTCGGTTGTTTCCCACACTTCATGACCCTATTCATGTGTTGTTGTTGTTTTTTGATGAAGATACTGGATTGGTTTGCCAATCCTTCTCTAGTCTAGACCTAAATACATTCTTGCCCACATCCAACCAATTATTTAGTCACCAGACACCAGAGTCAGTTTAGATGTGGTCAAAACAGACACTTGGATTCAAGCTGGAATGGCAAGTAAAGTGGGACTTTTTGATATCTTTTGTTTTGGAATGCTTTTCAGCACTAAGGCAATAAAGTCTTGCCTTTGTTTCAATCAAGAATCTTTGACTGAATGAGGAGCCTTTGATGACCTGCTTAAGTCATGGAAAGACTTAGGTCACATAGATATGAGTCACATGGTTGTGATGCCCTCTGGCCCTGAAGAAGTGGATATATACTCTGAGAGTAGCATTTTTCTTGGGACTCACTCACCAGAAGAGTGTCATGTGATTTTGATCAGGCAAGAGTCTGGGTAATCATTAAGGAGCCTCCCGGCTTTGAAAACCCAAGATGTTGGTGCTTCTCTCCTTGGTAATTATGTACATAATGTCTTGGTCAAACACGTAGGAGCCTGTCTGTTGATTTGTGTTATTTTCTCTGTTTATATAGTTTCTTCTTTTAATTTCTGATTGTGTTTTCTCTGAAGTTCAGGGTACTGACTTTTTCCCCTGAACTAAGTGAATGATATATGTATGTTGAATTTAATATGTATGTAAGATTGTTAACCCCTTAAAGTTGCTTTCCTTAGAAAAGCCAATTAAAGAACCTGTGCTAGCAGCCCTCTTGTGTGCTGGTGTTATTGGCCTTACACTTCCACAGCAGCTGCTAGCAGCATTGTTGTTACACAAGCTGAAAAGATATCTGGAATTTTCAAATCAGAGAGCCTCAGAGTTGGAAGACGCCTGAGGAACCACTTAATCCAATCCAAACCTGAACAGTAATTTCCTCTATAACATATCCACTAAGGGTCCATTCTGTCTTTGCTTGAAGACCTACAGTTTGAGTGAATTCTATGCTTCCAGAAGCAGCCCATCTCATTTTGGGTTCATTCTGTAGGTGGTAGCTTGGCTTAGTGGATAGAGTTCTTGATTTTGAATATAAAAGCTCTGCCTTCCAATTTATTTCAAAATGTCGATTTATGGAACTTCATCAAAGTTTATCAAAACTGCTATGACTTTTTCAGATGAAATGTTATATATCTATGCCTCTCCCACAATGTGCTTGTCAACTTGATATGTTTTTGAACAAAAGCTTAAGGCCCTATATTTGTTCCTATTTAATTTCATCTTAGCAAATTTCACTCCCCCTTCTAGGTCCAATATTCTATTTTACTGATCCTGATTCTGGATCCTCATTCTATTATTGAAAATGCTGCTTCTACCTTTTAGGCTTGCATGATCTACACAATTAATAAGCCTGTTATGTCTACTTTTATCTAAGTTATTTGGGGATTAAGTTAAAAATCACATAGCCCAGTACAGATTACCAGGATATCACACTGGAATCCTCCTTTGAAATTGACAAAGACTCATCAATAACTAACCTTGAATTTAGTTACTTAAATGAAAGGCTACATCAGTCTTTTTTCCCACAGGAATAGCAAGAGTGGCTATGTCAAATATTTTGCTAAAATACAAATAAACCATATATACAGGATTATTAAGAGATTAGTAAGTGAAATGAAATGGAATGATCCTGGAATGATTTGTCTTTGATGAAGCCAGGCTGGTTCCTTTGTGTTACTACTTCCTTTTCTAGGTAGTCACTGACCATACATTTAGTAAGATAGTCTAGAATTTTTCTAGGCACAGGTGTCAAGCTCATTGGTTCATAGTTTGACAACTCTACTTCTATTTTTTTTTAATCAGGTCATTATAGTCTCCAACAATGTTATACTCGTCTTCCATAATCTTTCAAACATCACTGATAATGACTCATCAGCCACATGAATGAACTACCTTTAGTTACCTGAGAGAGTTCTTGTGCTTTCAGTGATTCAAAGTCATAAAGGGTAGTAAGGTGTGCACTTAAATTTATCTGTACTTATCTTGAGGATCCACTGGCTAAGAAGCATTTTTGTTCTGTCATTTCTAGTCCAATGTCATTTTTTAGCAAAGAATGCAAGAGGTGAATGAATACAAGGGTGTGTAAATAGTACCCACTTTATAAAGTTGTTGTGAAGATTTAACAAGATAATATATGTAAAATACTTTAAAACATTGAATCTCTATATAAACATTACCCATTATAGTTGTCCCATCCTCATATCTTTGTAGTCTCCTCCTTTCTTTGATTAAGTTTTTTTTTTCTCAGATTCATCTAAAAATATTAAAAACTTTTTTTTTGTATCTGTAAGTTTTTCTTCATCTCAGTTCCTTCTGAGATATTGTTGTACTGAGACTATTCTTGCCTGACCATGTAATACTTTGTAGTCATCTTGCATTAATTTCTTCTCAAAATCTAAGTTGGTCCTTGATCCCCATTGTTTTTATATAAGTCTTCATTTCCCTCATCATAAGCAATCCAATCACTGATCAGTCACAGAAATTATCTCATCCTATGTTATTTTTATTCATACTTTCCTATAGATGTTCCATAAAATTTCTACCCTAGACAGTAAAAACCTTTTCCTATGTCTTCTAATATTCCAAATGCCAATGCAAATATAATAAATATATAACCCATATTGTTTTAAGACAATTTTACACCAATAAAAATAAAGTGAGATTATTTATGTTAAACAAAATAATAACAACATTCTTTTTGTTCAGACAAAAGGTCTAGAATTTAAAGGGAAAAATTAATAAAATCAAGAAGGAAGGAGAAATCACACCTCAAATTATACTACACAGCCCTTAATCTTCAAAAACTATTTTGACTAAAAATATAAGAGCAAATCAATGAAAGAGAGCAAATTAGCATGAATCAGAAAAAAATGTAATGTTCAATAATTTAAGAACACAGATTATTTAGTCAAGAACTCTAGTTGACAAGAAATATCAGTAAAACTGAAAACCATTTTGATAAAAAAGTTAAATCCGAATATTACACAATACATCAAAACAAATTCCAAATTGATACTTGAGTTAAGTATAAACAATTACATCAAAAATGGAGGACATTATGGAAGTTTACTTCATAAATATATCTCTGAGAAAAATTCTTATCCAAACCAAGTATAGAAAAGAATACAAAACATATAGTAGATCATTTCAAACTTGAAAAGAATTTGCATGAATGAAATATGTAGTTAAAATAATGAAGGAAATTTATTGTTTGGGGAAAAATAATTTTGCATCAAATATATAACAGGAAATATTAGAAATACATAAGACTAAGATATATCCAGCAATGAATAAGTGATAAATGGATAGAATGTTTTCAAAACAATTTCAAATTATTAACAACATGGAAAAGATTAAGCCAAAATCACTCTTAATAAAGGAAGTTCAATAAAAAAAAGAATCAGGTTTCACCTCCTATCCAGAAGCCTGGCAAGTAGGAATACTCATAGACCTAGTCAATATTGGAGTGACTGGGAAAACAACAGGCATATCAACACATTATTGGTGGAACTGTGAATTTTACCAACCCATTCTGCATAGAAATTTGGAATTAAGCAAAATCTTTTTTTTTAATTAAGAGTTACCAAAATGTCCATAACCTCATTTGGTTCAAAGATCCTACTACTAGGCATATGCTCCAAGGAGGATAAAGACAGAAATAAAAGACCAATGTACAGCAAAATATTCATAACAGCATTTGTGTATTTGTGTGTGTGTGTGTGTGTGTGCGCGCGCACATGAATTAGCAAGGAAACAGAAAGAAAGCATTTGCCCATTGACTGAGGACCAACTAAATAAATAAATTTTTATACATGTAGGTAGTGTAATTTTATTACACAATATCAAATGACTGATAGAAATCAAAGAAGCCTGGTAAAATTTATTTGACAATAAAAAATGAGGTAAAATGAACCTAGAAAAAAATAAACACACACACATATTACAATTAAAGTAGAAAGAAAGAGTAGTAAAGCAAAATGGCCATTGGGCTTACTTGAATAACATTAAATTTAAAGAGATAAATGTAAAGTCTTGAGCTAAGGAAAAATTGAATTTTATAATGTTTCAACAATCCAGCTAGCAGCTGCTATGGGGAGTATAAAATCAACAACAACCAGCTCACAGAATGCTGCTAAAGACCAGGTAGTTTCGATCTCCTTTACTAAGGAAAGCAATGCTAAGAGGTTAACAGGCTTACTTTAATTCAGCATACAAATACCATTCACTTAGTTCAGGGGAAAAAACCAGCACCCTGAACTTCAGAGCAAATACAAACAAATTACAAACATCGACAGACAGACCAAATACAATTCATAGTTACCAACATCTAAGTTTAGCAGGGAGCTCATAACAAGGCCTGGCCCAGAGTCACGTGCACCACCACTGCTTGAGGGTCAGAGCTCCGAAAAAGAGAAAGCCAATTCCCGGTTTTACATCTTTTTCAGGGTCAAGGGTGGGTCACACATGCGACTCACCCCCATGACCTAAAATTTTCACAAAGAGGCAACTTAAACCCACATGGTCTAAAAGCCTCTGATGTCCCAAACATGCCACTCAAACCCATGTGAACTAGGCCCTCCCCTGAGGCAAGGAGGTCACCAAGAACTCCCAATCTAATCAAGGAAACAAAGGCCAAACTCTTCAAGGATACTTGGTTGAACTGAGTGCCAAGAGACCACTTTGATTGCCAACACATACAAGTATAAGTTAGGGGAAGCTTAGGAGTTATACTGAAAGAAAAAGATTCTGAAGGTTTTAACAGACTGTAAGCTCCACATGAGTCAACAGCGTGATGTTGTAACCAAAAAAAGCTAATGCCTCAGTTACATATCCCAGCAGCCCTCTCTGCCACACAAAATCAGCAGAGTTTCTAGGTCAGCATTGCATCATGTCTATTTACCTGACTAGATACCATTTCTCTAACTGCTCCTTCTATGACATGATCGTATTATCTTTAATCAATTTGGTCTCCTTTAATTGGAATAATTTCCATGTGATCAATGTCCTTACTAAAATATAGTGTTCAGAACTGACAGAACATGGTAAATGGGGTCTGCCCATGGCAGGGTATAGCAGGACTCTTTCTTTTTGGGGTATCATGACCTTATTAATGAAGCTTAATGTCACATTAATTCTTTTCTTTGGCCATGTCACATTTTGACTGTTAATATGTTTTCTCTTTACAACAGAGGGCCTTCCTTTGCAAATAAAATATTTGATTCCAAGTTGTTTTGTCTTAACAGAATGAGAACTTGATTTCACTGATGGCCCATTCAGGTCACCAAAGATACAAAGGGGGACAGAAATCATATAAGATTCAAAATACATCAATATGTATTTTTGCATACTTCCAACTAATTATGTTACTAAGGGGAATGTTGCTTCCCTATTTATCACCTCATAAGAGTGTTGTGAAGATTAATTAGAATTAATTAGATGAATGCTTTGAAGACAGAAAGAATTATACAAGTGCTAAGTAATGTTATTATGTCCCTTTAGGATATTTTGGACCCTCTCCCCTCCCATTCTTGGACAGTGAAATGCTTTAGAGAAGAATTTAGTACATAAAAGATTCCCAAATTCCCTCTTTTGTTTCTGAAGAATTATGGAAATTCAAAACATGCATAAAAATCACACAAAGTGTCTGTCCTCTTTGGATCAGTAGCAATGAACACAAGTAAAGTTGGAAAGCAATTAATAAGATTATCAAGTTGTAGTCAAGTAGTTGCTTGACCTTGAAAAAGTCAGTTAATTTCTTTGAACCAGTATCCTCATTTGCAAAATTGAAGAACTAGACAGGATTATCTCTAATGACTTTTTTTCTGAATGTATCATGTGCTATTTTATGTTATTCTTATGCATGCTGTCTTTCCTATTAGATCATATGTTCATGAAGGTAGTGACTATGACTTACATATCTTTGGTATCATAACTGGAGTCTAGTATGGTGTTTGATGTATGAAAAGTGCTTTCAGTTCTAGCATTTTCTGATTCAAAGTTGCACTAAAATGTTGGGGAAGATGCAAGCTTATTAAATGGGCTGCATTTTACATATTTAGAACTCTCAAACCCTTTTTTCTTCTGCTGCCATCATATCAAATTTGTTGCCAAGGCCTGTGAATTCACCCTCATGATATCTCTCATATATGCCTCCTTTTTTTCCTCTAATACTGTCACCACCCTGGTACAGAAGCTCATCACTTCACACTTTGACTTCTGAAATACTCTGCTGATTAGTCTCTTTGACTCAAGTCTCTCCTACTCTAGTCCATCCTCCATTCACCTGCCAAAATGATTGTCCTAAAGTACAGAGGTGATCATATTACCCTTCACATGTGCACACACACTTTCTCATTTCCATTGGGCTCCCTATCACTTCCAGGATCAAATACAAAATCACCTATTCAGCATTCAAAGGGTTTTTTACAAACTTCCCCTATCACCCCACAACTTATTTCCCCCCACCTAGTCATCTATCCAATGACACTGACTTCTTTGCTGTTTCTCAAATGAGACCTCTGTCTTCTCAGTCCAAGCATTTTATCTTACTGTTTCCCTTACCTGAAATGCTCTCCTTCCTCATCTCCACCTCGTGGTATCCCTGACCTCCTTCTACAGGAAACCTTTTCCCCTTAATTCCTATACTTTCTTTTTGTTGCTTATCTTCTTTATAGCTTGTGTGTACATAGTTGTTTTCATGTTTTGTGTCCCATTAGATTGTGAGTTCCTGGAGAACAAGAACTGTCTTTTACTTTTCTTTACATCTTCAGTGCTTAGCACAGTAACTGCCACATGGTAAGGGCTTAGTTAATGATTACAGATTGACTGACATCTTTATCAATCAAGCACATACAGTCTATATACATATAAACACATGCACAATTTTCATTTATCGTATTTCAACATAATTATTTTTTTTCCTTTAACTTTTATCCCATTATATGTAAAGACAATTTTAATATTCATTTTGAGATAAAATTTTGAGTTCCAAACTTTCTCTCTCCATCCTGCCAGACTCCCTTCCTAAGATTGTGATAAATTTTATATAGGTTATATGCAACATAATTCTTTTTTAAAAGATGCTCATTTAACTGGGTTATATCTGAAACATATGAGAAACACAAATTCTTTATCATACTGACTATTCAAAAATATTTTAAAGTATTTTTTCTTTCTCTGCACATTGTTAAAAACAGTTTTCTTTTCAAAATATCTAAACTTATCACACATAATGGAAGGTAAAGACAAATTAATATGACTGATGATACTTGAAGTAGAGATAAAGAAAGTTTCATTTAAGTAACAGATTCTCTTAATGCATTTGTCATTATTTTCATGCATCTGCTCTATGGTTGCATTTGTTTTGGTTTCCATTTTTTCTTTGAGAATTCAACTTCAAATATTCATAAAGTGTAGAAATATAAAAGTATTGGTTAGTGACTATAAAGCCTTACAGCATTAAGTTTTCAAGTAAAGGTGTACACATAAACAGAACTTAGGAATAGTCACTTTATCTCTCAAAAGAATTACAAAACTCCATTTCTCTATGGCACCTCATAATGAAGGTAGACTGAAATTCTGCCGAGATAACAAATTAAAAGAACTTGTTTTTCATGAATAATCTTAGGAAGAAAAGAACTGTCCACTTCTCTGATATCTGAAGCATCTGAGTAGTCTACCAACTCAACACCCTGCAAGGGTAACAAATCAATGGAGAGTTAATTTGGTTTAATAGATTTTGAATAAATGGTCTGCTGACTGATACCTTCTTTTAATGATTACTTTTTAAAGATGAAGCAGAGGGTTTGGTCTGAATGCAAATGTATTCTCCATTTTCCTTCCTCTAAAAGTTGGTTAAAATGTTCATTTTGGGAAAATAATTGGTTTCAATTCATATAATACATGTCAGTGTACATATAATGAAGGCCATCATGCCCTAAGAAGTTTGATATTTCTAATAAGTACATTTCATCATTCAATCCAGTTACTGTACCGTGGGTTCCAAATCAGTGACTACCATTTCAGAAGGAATTGCCTTCTCAGAGTCAAAGCATGGTTCAATTACCAAAAGATTTTGCTTATGAAGCATTGGCTCAGGTCTGTTGCCATAGAAATATGACCAAGACTATGGAATGTAGCATTTTAATCTCAACACCGTAGATGAAATTAAGGTCAAAAGGAAGGATTGTTTTTTTTAATTATCATTTTTTTCTTATTTTTATCCATTCTGAAAGGGAGAGAGAAGCCAACAGCATTTACTAGGTACATCTGGAGTGAAATTTTAAAAAGTTATACTAATAATAGTACAGAAAATATAAATGTATCATCTTAACTATCCTGTCACATTATAATAAGAAGAGATGATATTTGTACTTAAAGAGAAAGTTTGTAAAACTATAAAGCATTTTCCTTGCAACTTTGATGGTATGTATTACAAATATTATTAGTTTCACTTTACAGATGAAAAATATAAGGCTTAAAGAGTCTTTGCCTAGGCTCACACAGATAAGAAGTATGGGATCTGAGATAAAAAATATCAGCAGCCATTTATATTGTACTTCAAAGTTTCTAAAGCACTTTACATATTATCTCATTTGATCCTTATAACAATCTTGTATTGTATGTATTATTTTTATGACCATCCCCATTTTGCAGAGAGAAAAATGAAGCCAAAGTATTAAGTGACATATACCTGAGGCAGAATTCAAACTCAGCTATTCTAGACATCTAGCTTTCAGTTAGAATTCATTTTTCCTTGGTCAAAGTCCAGGCTCTTACTATTACCAGAAATCCCTATGTGGGGAAGTTAATGTAAAATGCAAAAGTTTAAGAGAACAGTCACACAGGAATAGAGAATTACTGTAAGGGAACTAAGAAAAGCCTAACAGGAAAAGCATTTACTATTTCTTATAATGTTTATGGTCTGTTCCAAATAGATCACAGGATTATTTACGTACTAGATGAATCACCATTCACCATCTCCTTCTTGATTAATGTATTTATAGGCCTAATGTAGTATTTTTAACATACAGGCTAACAGTAAAATAGAAAATTTCCCAGCTATGTGCAATTTCAAACTACTGCATCTGTGGTCATTGTTCTAAGGCTCCCAAAGAAGGCTATTGTTTCCAGCTTCCTTAATACTTGTCCAAAATTATTTAATATAAGTTGGTGTTTTGAGCACTCCATTCTCCATAATAGAGGTGGTTCACCCTTTCACTTACTAGGGAATAAATCATTAGTTATTTGCTCCTTAAAAATATAAAAAACTGTTTAATTGCTCGTTCAGGGTTCGTCTGGCCTGTTTCATTGTTGTTGTTTCTTTGTTTTGTTTTGTTTGATTTCGTTGTTTTTTAACCCCCTTCAACTGGCTCCCTGGACTACATATAATTTCTTGCTTTCCTTCATACCTATTTTTCTGGCTGATCCTAACCATGAAATGGTGCAATTCGTTAATGCCATAGATACAAGGGCAAAAAATTTAAAGAAAATCTGAGTCTGTTGATTCTCCAACAGCATACAACATTGAAAATTTTTTTTAAAATGACCTTTATATTATACTTTTGCATATAGTTTCTTGCTGCATACTTCTAACAACCCTGTTAAATCAACAACAAGAATTTATTAAGTGCTTTATAAATGCCAGACATTATACTAAGTGCTAGCGACACAACCATGAGCAAAAAACAGTTCCTCCCCTCAAGGAGTTTACAATCTAAAGGTGGAAGACAACACATACAAGAGACTGAAAAACAGAAAGGAAAGGTAGGGGAAGGTACTAACAAAGGGCCATGGTGGTAAAATGCAGAAAATAAAGGATGGATGGTCTGCAGACTTCCTAAAAAAGGAAGTTCTAAGAGGAGTTGACTAATGAGAGGAGACCTTGACATAGATATTGTAGGTATGATTACTTTCAGTGCAAAATGAAGCTCAGAGAATAAATGACCTGTCCAAAGTCACATATGGTAAATATCAATTTCAAGTTGAAATTAAGGTCATCTTGACTACATGTCCAACAGTCTTCCTACTCCACTAACTCAGAATCTTATGCTAGTGTTGACTAAATGTGCAACTTTTATTTCTCATCCATTTCATGTGGTGGCTGCTCTGCTCTGTGCCTCTAACTCTGACTCAGATAACTCCATATCTCTTCTTTAAAGTCATACTCTGAGGCTTTATCACGATGTGAAGGGGACCCTGTGTTCCATAAGGTCTTGCCAGTGGAATGCATATTGTAACAAGTCCTGGCCCAAGGCAGAGACTGCTTCTTGAAGAATAGTTTAGCAAATACTGAAAGGATTATTGCTAGTCTTGGTGACTCTGGGCATGTATTTTAACCTCATTTAGCCTCTGTTTACTCAAATATAAAATGAGGTGGCTTAAAATGTCTTTATAACAGCTAAAAGAAAACACCGTATTTAACACAGATATACCAAATGGTAAAATTTGCATCTCTGCTTTATAAACAAGAGAATTCTTTATTTAGCAATAAGCAAAACATCATAACATTTCTAGGTTCAAATACCTGTTTCAAAAAGTATAAGACTATTAATCTTTCTCATTAAGATGGAGTAAGACCAAAGGTGTCCTATTAGTCTAAAGCAAATGGTTTATATACACATTCATTTTTATAATTGTCTAGGTGTTTAAAATAAGATGACAATTAAATTTGCAGACCAGACAAATGATAAATAAATATGTCATTGGTTTCTTCAGTTTAACACTCAGGGAATGCACTTCAGTTGCTATTGCTGTATCTTTACACAAGCTGCCTAGAATTCACTACCTCCTTGCTTGTTTCTTACTGCAAGTGGGGAAGTGCTGTTGGTTACCTGGGCTATATCTTGGGGAGGGGGAGGGGGAAGGGCAATTAGATGGGTTGCATTTCCAGTAGCTCACAGGTGTAATATGAATCAAGTTTCTCCTTGTAGCTTGAAAGGTAGACAGTAAAGATGACAAAATTGAGCTGAGTTTACATGAATAAATGATGTCTATGAAACCTGAGTTCTTCACTATATATATGTACACACACACATGCATGCATATTATATATATATATATATTCCAATATATGTACACACACACACACGCATATATATATTCCAATATATGTACACACACACGCATATATTTATATATATATATATATATATATTCCAACTTTTTTCCTTCTCTCCCTTTCTTCCCTTCCTAAAATGGTAAGATTTTATGATGTGTATATATATATACATATACATATATATATGTAGATATGTACATGCATACATATGCATATACACTTACACATATGCAAACATATACATATACATATGTATCTATGTGTATGTGTGGGGGTGAGGGTGTATCCTATAAAATCCTTGCCATTCTCAGAAGAGGAGAAAGGGAGGGAGAAATTTGGAATTCAATTTTTTAAATGAATGCTAAAAATTATCATTAAATATAACTGGAAAAAAACTAAAATACTCTTTTTAAAAGGTCAGAGGGGAAGACAAATACAATCTAAATCCAGAGAGAGAACTAATAAACTCTGAGTGAAGATCGAAGCACACTTTTTTTCTTTATTTCTTTTTCTTTTTTTTTTCTTTCCAACATGGCTAATGTAATAACAAAATATGTTTTGTGTGCCTTCATGTCCATAATTGATAAAATATTACCCATCTTCCCAATGGGTGGGGATGGGTAGAGGCAAAAAGAGTATTTGGAATGCAAAATATGAAAATAAATAACAAAATAAATTTTAAAAGAAAGTTCCACATTAACAAAAAAGACAGCAGGGAAGAAAGAATGAGGAGAAAAAAGAAGGAAGGCAGGAAGGAAGGAAGGAAGGAAGGAAGGGAGGGAGGGAGGGAGGGAGAGAGGGAGGAAAGAAAGGACTAAGGACTTTACACACACACACACACACACACACACACACACTACCTGCAGGCTCTGTGTTTGTCTTCATATCTTTCTATCTAATCCAAGAAGTTCTGAAATGGACACTTCTTTATTTAAGGGTAGTGGTCTATCAATGCTTAGTTTATTCCTATTATTAAAATGTTTTAATTTTCTGGGTTTTCCTTGTTTCTTTTTGTTGCATTCCAAAGTTTCTGCTTCACACAGGTCTTTTCATCAGGAGCACTGGAAAGTTCTTTAATCTACTGAACATATAAATTTCCTTCTAGATCATACTCAGGAGTTGTCCTTTATTTTATGGCCTTTGGAATTTCATATTTCAATTTTTTTTCGGTGTGATCATATTCACAACATAACCTTTTGAGTTTTTGACTGTGATTCTTTAGCATTTAAATTCTTTCTATCTGACTGATTACAATATTTCTTCTTTAACCTGCAATCTCTACCCATTTTTTACTATCTTTCCCATACATTCCTACCAATGGACAAGCTCTGTAGTTTGACTTCATATCAGAATTGCTGCACAAGTCATTCTCTGTCTATGTATCATTCCTCTGTGAAGGGTCAAGTCACTTTCTTTTGAGTGCTTATGGGACTCTTCTTGGAGGTTTTGCAACTTCCTGGGACTTGATGCTATTAATACAATAGTATTTACAAATAAGAGCATCTGGAAAACTTTAACATCCATTCTTCACCTTGTGATCTCCACCATGTTTCATTTTTCCCAGTAATATATACTAAAACTTTTTAAATTAAATCTATGTTGTTTTGCTGCAAAGCAAATATAATTCTTGTTATTCATGCCTTAGAAAAGTGGAACCCATACAACTGCCTCCAAATGGCCCAATGTTGAGGTCCAACGGTCTTTTTTTTTCTAAATAGTGACAATTTCCTCAATGTGATCATTTGGTATTTTAAATGAATTTTACTCACAGGTCTTCTTTGGAGCCAAATTTTGTGATTGCTATTTTTAATCATTGATTCAGTATTTCTATTTTCTTTCCATTTATATTTATGTATATTGTTTTCCTGGTTCTGCCTGCTTCCTTTTTATCAGTCTTTCCATATCTTTCTGAATTCATCATAGTCAGTTTCCTATTATTTCCTTACATTCACGAACTTGGCTTGCTTAGCCATTCCTCAGTCAAATGGACACCTTATTTTGTCCATCCTGCCAGGTTCTTATAGTTTTGTTGAAGTTGTTGTTGTTTGCTTGTGGTGGTATAGATATGTTTCTTTTTGTCGTTAATCTCCATGAGATATGTTACCAACATTGATATCTTTGGGGAAAGAGTGTGGACATTTTAGTCATTCTTTTTGCATTATTACAAATTGCTTTCCAGAATGGTTAGACCAATTTATAGTTTGACCAATAATGCATTAGGGCACTGTTTTACTTTTAGTGGAGTCATTTTTCATATGATTGTTAATAGTTTACATTTTTCTTACCAGGAAGTATTTCTCCATATCTTTTAGGATAAGGTCTTTTTGATGATTTCTATCTACATAAGATGTTGTTGTACTAAAAACTAATCATCTGAATTCTAGATGAAGTGAGGGTGAATTTATCCCCATTGCCTTGCTGGTTCCATAGACTGCAAAACAACAAATAGCCAAGGGTTGCACCTCCCACTGTGTTGTATTGGCCATTGTCTATTTTAATTCATATTTTTGCTAATAAGGAAAATAGTTTGCAAACATGTGACAACATTTGGCTCAGAGATGAAGTGAGTGCATTGATTTCATGACTAAAAGTCTCATCAGAAAAAAGCAGAAAATTCCAACAAAGAGACTGTAGGATATAAAAGGTCAAGACATTTTCCATTTCACAGATTTTTACAGTTTAAAACAGATTTCTTTACCCCACTGACACATCATAATGTTATCTTTGTGCACTTGCACTAAAATATTATTTTTAAGGTTTTTCATTTAAATCCAGTCTGCTTTGGCATGATGATGAACTGACTTCTATTTGTGCATTCATCCCCCCTTCCCCTCCAAAAGTTGGTGTTTAAACAAGAAAGGGCAACTGGCAAAAATTAAACTATTACCATGTACTAATTTATTAACTATTTTAGAGCTTATATTCATATTTACATCTATTGTAGGTCTTTTCAGGGGTATCTATGGCACCTATTTTTCTCTCTGGTGCCCTCTTGTGCCCTATGGTAATATGACATTGCTTAGTCAATACACCTTGGGTTGCTGTTCTGAGATTGCAATGGAGACTAATTATTCATTATAGTTACTGTCTTCCAAAAGAGTTTTTAAAATGTCTTTGCTACAAGTATTAACTATGCTAATTTAAACATTGTACAACATCCATTAGGAAGACTGAATGTCCATAAATGAATGAATATTCAGAGAAATCAAAGTTTACCACTACAAAATGGTGTTTCCATTTTGATCTGTCCAAAAATTTTTCCAAAAATGATAAACCAAATAATACCTTCAATATATGTGGTTTTATTTGGAAGGGTGAAATATTCAAAAGTAAAACAGTGGACACGTTCAATAACAGTTCAACATAGGCATATGATAACCAATGGATGTCTGCTATATGTAAACGTGATTTCTTTGGGGGGGGATGGAAGGGTAGACCTGTGATTTTTATCTATGTACATAACCCACAGTGTAGACACTCCCTCTATCAATCCAGATCATCAACTCATGTATAATAAATAAGTTTCAGACAGCTAGTGGGGAAATAAGAAATTTAGTGACTTATCAGTTTCATACAGCTCTTACATGATGTAACAGAAACAGGACTTAAACATAGGTTTTCCTGACTCCAAGGACTTCTCTCTGGCTACTACTCCATGCTCTATTTCATGTATTTGATAGGTGCTAAATAGCTAAAATAAAACATCTAAGCTTCTTCCAATCCTTTGCATAAGTTGGGAGGAGGGAATCTAAAAGCATGGAATGTCAAATATATTATCAGGTGTTCATACATATATATATATATTAATTCTGCTGAATTTTCCCTTTTTTCTTTTTATTCCTTATTCCATCAAATGGCTCTCTGGGGGAAACAGAGGAGAGATACAGGAGGAATTTCAAATAAAAAATATTTGGGTAAAATATAAATTTTGAAAGTGGAAAAATATCTTAGAGGCACTAATATGAATAGCAAATGATAACAATAAGTCTTAAAATAATAGTGTAAATCTCCTCTTCTAATATTGTCAAGATCTCTTCTTGTTTTTCCTTCCTATGTGCCCTCTACCTATTTCCAATCTCAAAACACTTAATTTATGTTTGTAGAGAATGAGTGCAACTAACTTTTCTCATTGAGAAAAAGCACAGAGGGGTGGAGCCAAGATGGCAGAGAGAAATCAGAAAGTTGCCTGACTGCTCTCCAGTTTCCCTCAAAAACAACATTAAGTCAAGTCTCTAAACATATTCTGGAGTGACAGAACCTACAAAAAGATGGAGTGAAACAATTTTTAAGCTTAAGATAACTTAGAAGGTCTTCAGGAAAGATCTGTCTCACTTGGGTAAAAGGGGAGCAAAGCCTGTGTCAAGCAAGCCAGCAGGAGGCTTTAAGCCACAGGACTGATCAGCAACTGAGGCCCCTCAGTACTACCTCAGCAGGCCAGTGGAAGAATATACAAACTCTGAGGTCTCAAGCCCCAGTGTGCGGAAGGCAAATTGCCAGCCAGAAAGACCAGTCAAAAAAGGCATGACTGACCTGGGCCACCCCAGTGCAGTGACCATACCACTAACTCCTGAAGCCCCAGGGCAGAAACCCAGTGACCATGCCCCTGGCCCCCAGCACAAGAAGCATGGGAAAATGTCCCCTGTGCCCCAAGAGCACAGCTCAACTTTAAAAGCCACAAAATGGGCAAAAATATGAGCAAGAAGCACAAAAGAACAATGATTACAGAGAGCTTTTATGGTGACAGGGAAGAACAAAACACAAACTCAGAAGATGAAAAGAGTATCATCAAAGGGGAATATCAGTTGGTCTCAAGCCCAAAAAGCATTCTTGGAAGAGCTCAAAAAGGATTTTATATTTTAAATGAATTTATTTTTTATTTTTAGTTTACAACACTCAGATGCACAAGGTTTGGGGTTCCAAATTTTCTCTCCCTCCCTCTCCTCTCCCCTCACCCCAAAGACAGCATGTAATCCAATGTAGGTTCTACATATTCCTTCACACTGAACTTATTTACATAATAGTCCAGATGCAAAGAAAAATGATAATCAATGGAACGAATCATGAAAAAGAAGAACCAAAACAAATAAAGAAGGAAAAAAAAAAGGGAGCAAATAGTTTGCCTCAATCTGCATCCAGACTCCATAATTAGTTCTCTGGATGTGCATAGCTTTTTCCATCATGAGTCTTTTGGAGCTGTCTTTACACCTTGCATTGATGAGATTTAGTCCTTACAGAAACCTCATGTCTGTAATCGTGTATAATGATCCCCTGGTTATGTTCTGCTCCCCTCACTCAGCATCAGTTCATATAAGTCTTTCCAGGTTGTAATGAAGTCCGTTTGCTCCTCATTTCTTAGAGGACAACAGTATTCCATTACATTCATATACTACAATTTGTTTAGACATTAGCCAATTGATGGGCATCCCATTAATTTCCCATACTTTGCCACCACAGAAAGGGTTGCTATAAATGTTTTTGTACATACTGGTTCATTTTCCACTTGTGGGATATCTTCAGGCTACAGCCCTAGAAGTGGTATTGCTGGATCAAAGGGTGTGCACAACTTCATAGCCCTTTGGGCCCGGTTCCAAATTTCTCCCCCAAATGGCTGGATCAGTTCACTACTCCACCAACAATGTAACAATGTTCCAATTTTCCCACATACTCTCCAGCATTTATCATTTTCCTATTTTCTCATGTTAGCCAATCTGACAGGAGAGATGTGGTACCAAAGAGTTAATTTGATTTACATTACTCTAATCAGTAGTGACTTAGAGCATTTTTTCATATGACTATAGGTATCTTTAATTTCTTCCTCTGAAAACTGCCTGTTCATATCTTTTGACCATTTTTTTCCTTTTTTTAAGATTTTTTTATTTGATACTTTTTAGTTTTCAGCATTGATTTCCACATGATTTAGACTTACAAATTTTCTCCCCATTTCTGCCCTCTTCCCACTCCAAGATGACATATATTCTGATTGCCCCATTCCCCAGTCAGCCCTCCCTTCTATCACCCCCTTCCCTTCCCCCACCCCATCCCTTTTCCCCTTATTTTCTTGTAGGGCAAGATAGATTTCTATACCCCATTGCCTGTATATCTTATTTCCCTGTTGCATGCAAAAACCACCTTTTTGTGAGCATCTGCTTTCTAAACTTTGAGTTCCAAATTCTCTCCCCTCCTCCCTCCCCACCCACTCTCCCTAAGCAGGCAACAAATTCAACACAGGCCACACATGTATCATTATGCAAAACACTCCCATATATATTCATGTTGTGAAAGACTAACTATATTTCACTCCCTCCCATCCTGTCCCCCTTTATTCAATTTTCTCCCTTGACCCTGTCCCTTTTCAAAACTGTTTGCTTTTGATTACTTCTTCCCCCATCTGCCCTCTCTTCTATTATTCCCACTTTTTAGATATCATCCCTTCATATTCAACTCACCCTGTGCCCTCTGTCTATATATATTCTTCTCCTCATTGGTTTTTTGGAGCTCTTTTGCCATTTGAGTTAGTCTATTTTTTAAAGTGTTACTTTATTCAGTATTTTTTTGGGTCTCCTTTAGCAAGTCATTGACTTGTTTTTTCATGGTTTTCTCACATCATTCTCGTTTCTCTTCCCAATTTTTCCTCTACTTCTCTAACTTGTTTTTCCAATTCCCTTTTGAGCTCTTCCATGGCCTGGGACCAGTTCATGTTTTTCTTGGAGGCTTTTGATGTAGGCTCTTTGACTTTGTTGACTTCTTCTGGCTGTATGTTTTGGTCTTTTTGTCACCAAAGAAAGATTCCAAAGTCTGAGTCTGAATCTGAGTCTGTTTGAACTGCCTGGCCATGTTCCCAGCCAACTATTTGACCCTTGAGGTTTTCATTGGGGTATGACTGCTTATAGAGTATAGAGTACTTTGTTCCAAGCTTGAGGGGTTGTGCTGTTGTTTTCAGAGCTATTTCTACACAGCAAGCTCACCACGCCAGCGCTCCTCCTCCCCCAAGAACCACCAACTCGGACCATGACTCGGATCTTAAGCAGGCTCTGTACTCTGGCTCTGATCCACCACTTAATCCCTCACACCATTTGGGCCTGGGGCCAGAAGCAACTGCAGCTGTAGTTCTGTCCTCAGAGTTGCACCACCTTTGCTGCCCTTGGGGCAGTGGCCAAACCGCGAACTCCTTTCACTCTGTCTAGACAGTTTTTCCCACTAACCTTCTCTGCTGTCTTTGTTGTTTGTGAGTTGAGAAGTCTGGTAACTGCCACAGCTCAGTGATTCAAGGCACTAGGACCTGCTCTCCCTGGCTCCCAGTCTGGTTGGTTCCAAAGGCAGCCCACACTGGGCTCTGCTCCACTCTGCTCCCAGCTCTGTCCGATAGACCTTACCCAGCGACCATCCAGGCTGTCCTGGGCTACAGCCCTGCTTCCCTCTGCTATTCTGTGGGTTCTACAGCTCTAGAATTTGTTCAGAGCCATTTTTATAGGTTTTTGGAGGGACCTGGTGGGGAGCTCAAGCACGTCCTCGCTTTACAGCCACCATCTTGGCTCTGCCCCAGGATTATGATTTTTAATCCACTCTGCTATCCATTTCCATTTTATGAAAGAGTTCACCCCATTCACATTCACAGCTATGATTACTATCTTTCCCTTCATCCTACCACTCATACTTTTCACTCTCCTTTCACTCTTTCCTTGATCACCAATTTCTTTTTGCTTCTGACCACCCCTCCCTCAATCTGCCCTACCTTTTTTCATCCCTCCCATTTTCTTTCCCCTTTCTTCTACTACTTCATCTTTGCCTTCTGCCCTCCCTCCTATCCACCATCTCCCTTTTCTTTCCACTTTCTCCTACTATTTCCCTTTAGGATAAGACAAATTTTCATTACCAACTAAATATGTGTTATTCCCTTTGAACCAAATCCAATGAGAGTAAGGTTCAAACAATGCTCACCCCCTTCAGTTTTTTTTCCCTCTGCTATAAGTCTTTATCCTTCTTCATGTGATATAATTTATCCTATTCTGCCTCCCGTTTTCCACGTCTCCCAGCACAATAATTTTTCTCCCCTTAACTAATTTTTTTTTATTATTGCATCAAAGTCAACTTTTTTTTTCTTGAATATCCATCGTTTTCCTCCAAAAGATTATGCGCAGTTTTGCTGGGTAGTTCATTCTTGGTTGTACTCCAAGTTCTTTTTCCTTCTAGAATATCATATTCCAAGCCCCTTCTCCTTTAATATAGAAGCTCCTAGGTCCTGAATAATACTGACTGTAGTTCCACAATATTTAAATTATCTCTTTATGGTTGCTTGCAGCGTTTTCTCCTTGATTCAATTATTTTCTATTTTGGCTGCAATATTCCTTGGAGTTTTTATTTTGAGATTTCTTCCAGGGGATGATCGCTGTTTCTTTCAATGACTATTTTTTTATTTATTTAATTTATTTAATATTTTTAGTTTTCAGCATTGATTTTCATAAGAGTTTGAATTACAAATTTTCTCCCCATTTCTACCCTCCCCCCACTCCAAGATGGCCACATGCATATCATTATGTAAAACCCTTCCACAATACTCATGTTGTGAAAGACTAACTATATTTTGCTCCTTCCTATCCTGTCCCCCTTTATTCAGTTTTCTCCCTTGACCCTGTCCCTTTTTGAAAGTGTTTGTTTTTGATTACCTCCTCCCCCTATCTGCCCTCTGTCTATGTGTGTGTGTGTGTATACATACATATATATATATGTATATATATATGTGTGTGTGTATATATATATATATATACATATATATATATATATATATATATATATATATATATATATATATATATATATATATATATATTCCCTTCAGCTACCCTAACACTGAGGTCTCATGAATTACACACATCATCTTTCCATGTAGGAATGTAAACAAAATGGTTCAACCTTAGTAAGTCCCTTGTGATTTCCTTTTCATGCTTCTCTTGATTCTTGTGTTTGAAAGTCAAATTTTCTATTCAGCTCTGGTCTTTTCACTGAGAAAGCGTGAAAGTCCTCTATTTTATTGCAAATCCATACTTTGCCTTGGAGCATGATACTCAGTTTTGGTGGGTAGGTGATTCTTGGTTTTAACCCTAACTCCACTGACCTCTGAAATATCATATTCCAAGCTCTTCGATCCCTTAATGTAGAAGCTCAATGACTATTTTATCTTCTGGTTCTAGGCTATCAGGGCAGTTTTACTTGAAAATTTTTTGAAAGATGCTGTTCAGGCTATTTTTTTGTCTTGGCTTTCAGATAGTCTAATAAATGTTAAATTATTTTTTCTGGATCTATTTTCCAGGTCATTTGTTTTTCCAATGAGGTATTTTCTTCTATTTTTTCATTCTTTTGATTTTGTTTGAGCAATTCTTGATGTCTCATTGAATCATTGGCTTCTCCTTGCCCAATTCCAATTTTAAAGGAATTGTTTTCTTCAGTTGGCTTTTGTATCTCCTTTTCCATCTGGCCAATTATACGTTTTAAGGAGTTGCTTTCTTCAGTAGATTTTTTTTTTCCATTTTGTCCAATTGAAATTTTTTAATGAATTCTTTTCATGACTCAATTTTTGTCCTTCCTTTTCAAAGCTGTTGACACTGTCTTGCATACCTCTACATTCTTTTTCCAATTTTTCTCCTACTCCTCTTATTTGACTTTTAAAATCCTTCTTGAGCTCTTCCAAGAATGCTTTTTGGGCTTGAGGCTAATTCATAATCCCCTTTGAGTTTTCAGATTTGTTATTAACAATATTGTATTCTTATGAGTTTGTGTTTTGATGTTCCCTGTCACCATAGTAACTTTCTATGGTTTATGTTTGTTTTTACTTCTTGCTCATATTTTTTGGCTACTTCATGGCTTTTAACATTAAGCTGTGCTCCTGGGGCACAGGGGTACTGTCTCAAACCTCTTGAGCTAGGGGCTAAGGGCCTGGTCACTGGCTTTGTGTGCTGGGGCCTCAGGTGCCAACACATGGAGGCTCTAGGGGTCTGGCAACTTACCTGGTGCTAAGGTAAGGTCCTAGTGGTGATGTCTGGAATATGATGAGGTCAGGAGAGGTTTTCTGTGCTTCCCCAGGGCTGCACTGAAGTGCATGGAAGTCTGACAGCTGGAACATGCCTTACTGCCCTGGGTTGCACAGAAGTACCTGGAGATTCTAACAACTGGAGTCTGCCAGTTCCCCTGACTATGCTGAGCCATGTAGGATTCCTGCTATTGGTAATTGCCTGCTCCATTACTGGGTTCAGGATCTCCTACTGGTTTGCTGAGCTGGGGCTTGCTGATGGCTTCCTGGGATGCTTCCAGTCCTGGAATGTGCTCCCCTTAAACCTGAGTGTCATTCAAGTCTCCTGGGTAAAAGACTGCTCCACCCCATCTTTCTGCTGGCTCTGCTCTTTCAAGGTTGGTTCTGGGGTGCTATTTTCTGGTGGATATGCGAAAGCCACAGCATTTACTACTTACTCCACTTTCTTGGATGCCAGAAGTCCACATTTTTTAAGTACATTAAATGTTGTAAATTCCATTATGGATTTTATTCTAGCCAAAATAAATGTATACAAATGTAGTAGGTAATTTCAGATATAGCATTATCCAATAAAGGTATTCTGATCATTTAGAGGACAAATTCTTATCACCTTAGCCAGGGTGCACATGAGCACAATCCATACTTGTGATCAAAATGACTAAAGGAAGTCTGGCCATGGTGGTATCTGGACAATGTCTCTGGATTAGAACAGGGAACATTTTAATGCTTAAACAAATGCACGATAAGATCTTGGATCCCCTGGGTGAATTTGGATATGCTGGAGTACATATATGACAGAGTCACATAAATTGAGATTGGAAAGATCCTCAACTGGTATCTAATATATTCTATACATGAAATAAATCCCTGGTATAAAATATCTGTTCCAACATTCTCTCAAGTCTCTTACCACTCCAATCTATGTTACACACTGTTTCCAGAGTAATTTTCTTTAAGTTCAGGTCTGACCATGTACTGCTCTACTCAATCTACTCTGGGGGCTTTCAATTGTCTTTACAATAAAATAGAAATCTTGACTTTTAATGATTAAAGTTCAATTCAAATTGTCCCCATCATATCTTTCCAGACTTTTTTGGAATTATTCCTCATTTCCCTCAGTCTTCAATCCAGTCAAATTGGGTTTCTCTCTGTCCCTCACATTGTGACACTCCATCTTCCATCTCCATGACTTCACACTGCTTGTCTCCCATGCTTGGAAATGATGCTCAAAAGGGGCCTCCCTACCTTTAAGTTGCATCTCAAGTATCATCTTATGCATGAAGACTTCCTTGATCATCCCAAAGGGTGGTACCTGCCCTCCAAACTATGATGATTGATGACAATATATATTTTCATTTCTTAACTACTATATATGTATATGTATATGTATATGTATGATCTTACTCTAGAATATAAACTTATTGCAAGTAGGAAGTATTTCATTTTTGATATTTGAATCCTCAGTACTTTTCACAGAAGCTAGCATTTAGTATGTGTTTAACAAATGACAGATTGATAAGCTGTTTTCTGGTATAATGTATTATTAAGGACAAACAAGTGCAATCAAAAAACTGTCAATGGTTCTCTGCTGGATACAAAACCAAGTATAAACTCCTTCATTGATTAATCATGGGCATCTACAATCTGGCTTCTACTTTTCTATTCCTGCAAAGGTAATTTCTTTACACTCTAGCTAGTCTTTTATGTACTCTTGACTTAAAATATCTTGTGCTCTCCTGCCTTGCTCTTTTTATTTTTGCAGTTCCCTATAATGATAATGGCCTCCCTTCCACCTCATCACTGCTTTTTCAATATCCTACCTGATGCATCATGCAGAGCCAGGATGGTGGAATAAAAGCAGGGACTTGCTTGAGCTCTCCCCCAAACTCCTTCAAACACTTGTAAAAAATGACACTAAACAAATTCTAGAGCAACACAAACCAGGAAATAACAAAGTGAAATAAGCCTCCACGCCAAGACAACCTGGATAATCACTGGGAAGCGTCCATCACACCTGGCTGGTCAGACCAGCACAGACCAGGCCAGAACAGACTGGGCAGAGCAGGCCTCAGGGCAACGAATCACTGACTATGGTGGTTCCCAGGCTTCTAAACCCACAAATGCCAAAGACAGCTTAGCAAGTCAGTGGGAAAACTCTGTTTGAATTGGGTGAGAGAAGGGTGTGATACAGCCTTAGCCCTGCAGTGGTGGAGCAGGCTGCAGCAGAGGCAGTAGTGGCAGCAGCAACAGCAGCAATGGCTGCTTCTGAAGCTCCAGCCCAGGAAAGCCTGGATGGTTGCTGGGTGAGGTCTTTCACGCAGGAAGCTAGGAGCGGAGCAGAGCCCAGCATGGGTGGCATGGACCAACCAGACCAGGAGCCGGGCGAAGAGTGCCCTAGCACCCTGAATCAGTGAGCTGCAGCAGTTACCAGACTTCTCAACCCACCAACACCAAAGACAGCGGAGAAGGTTAGCGGGAAAAGCTGCGGGAGTGGAAGGAGTTCAAAGTTTGGCTTCCAGCCCTGGGGGCAGCAGAGGTGGGGCACCTACAGCTGCTGTTGCTTCTGGCCCCAGGCTCACCTGGTGGGAGGAATTAAGTGGTGGATCAGAGCAGGAGTGCACAGCCTGCTGAAGATTTAAGCCCAGTCCGGGTTGGGGGTTCTTGGGGGATGAGCAATGCTGGTGTGGCAGAGCTGGCACCTCCCCCCCAAACGTGGAACATAGAACTCTTTATTCCACAAGCAGTCATACCCCACTGAAAAACTCAAGGGTCAAGTTAGTTGGTTGGGAATATGGCCAGGCAGCGAAAACACACCCAGATTCAGTCTCAGACTTTGGATTCTCTCTTTGGTGGGGACAAAGAAGACCAAAACATACAGCCTAAAGAAGTCAACAAAGTCAAAGAGCCTACAACAAAAGCCTCCAAGAAAAACATGAAGTGGTCCCAGGCCATGGAAGAGCTCGAAAAGGATTTGGAAAAGCAAGTTAGAGAAGTAGAGGAAAAATTGGGAAGAGAAATGAGAAGGATGTGAAAAAACCATGAAAAACAAGTCAATGACTTGCTGAAGGAGACCCAAAAAAATACTGAAAAATACACTGAAGAAAAAAACACTTTAGAAAATAGATTAACTCAAATGGCAAAAGAGCTCCAAAAAGCCAATGAGGAGAAGAATGCCTTGAAAGGCAGAATTAGCCAAATGGAAAAGGAGGTCCAAAAGACCACTGAAAAAAATACTACCTTAAAAATTAGATTGGAGCAAGTGGAAGCTAGTGACTTTGTGAGAAATCAAGATTTTATAAAACAGAACCAAAGGAATGAAAAAACGGAAGACCAGGTGAAATGTCTCATTGGAAAAACCACTGACCTGTAAAATAGATCCAGGAGAGATAATTTAAAAATTATTGGACTACCTGAAAGCCATGATCAAAAAAAGAGCCTAGATATCTTCTTTCAAGAAATTATCAAGGAGAACTGCCCTGATATTCTAGAGCCACAGGGGAAAATAGAAATTGAAAGAATCCATCGATTACTTCCTCAAATAGATCCCAAAAAGAAATCTCCTAGGAATATTGTTGCCAAATTCCAGAGCTCCCAGATCAAGGAGAAAATACTGCAAGCAGCCAGAAAGAAACAATTTGAATATTGTGGAAACACAATCAGAATAATCCAAGATCTGGCAGCTTCTACATTAAGAGATCGAAGGACTTGGAATACGATATTCCAGAGGTCAATGGAGCTAGGATTAAAACCAAGAATCATCTACCCAGCAAAACTGAGTATCATGCTCCTAGGCAAAATATGGATTTTCAATAAAATAGAGGCCTTTCAAGCTTTCTCAGTGAAAAGACCAGAACTGAATAGAAAATTTGACTTTCAAACACAACAATCAAGAGAAGCATGAAAAGGTAAACAAGATACAGAAATTGCAAGGGACTTACTAAAGTTGAACTGTTTTGTTTACATTCCTACATGGAAAGATGAAATGTATGATTCATGAGACCTCAGTATTAGGGTAGCTGAAGGGAATATGCAGATATATATATATATATATATATATATATATGTTTATGTATATATATGTTTATGTATATATATAAGTGAATGTGTATGTATGTATATATCTATGTGTATATATACATACACACACACATATATACATATACATATATATATATATATATACATATATATATATAAAAGAGAGAGAGAGAGCAGACACAGGGTGAGTTGAAGATGAAGGGAAGATATCTAAAAGAAATAAAATCAAATTAAGGGATGAGAGAGGAACATACTGAGAGAGGGAGATAGGAAGAGATAGAATGGGGTGGATTATCTCGCATAAAGGTGGCAAGAGGAAGCAGTTCTGTGGGAGGAGGGGAGAGGGCAGGTGAGGGTGGAATGAGTGAACCTTGCTCTCATCAGATTTGGCCTGAGTAGGGAATACCATACATACCCAATTGGGTATCTTACCCCACAGGAAAGAAGAAGGAGGAAGATTAAAAAAGGGGGGGATGACAGAAGGGAGGGCAGATGGGGGTAGAGGTAATCAAAAACAAACACTTTCGAAAGGGGACAGGGTCAAGGGAGAAAATTCAATAAAGCGGGATGGGTTGGGAAGGAGCAAAATATAGTTAGTCTTTCACAACATGAGTATTGTGGAAGGGTTATACATAATGAGACACATGTGGCCTATGTTGAATTGCTTGACTTCTTAGGGAGGGTGGGTGGGAAGCGAAGAGGGGAGAGAATTTGGAACTCAAAGTTTTTAAAAACAGATGTTCAAAAACAAAAAAAATAGTTTTTGCATGCAACTAGAAAATAAGATACACAGGCAATGGGCTGTAGAAATTTATCTTGCCCTACAAAAAAGGAAGGGAAAAGGGGATGGGAGGGAAGTGGGGTGATAAGGGGGAGGGCTGACTGGGGAACAGGGCAACCAGAATATATGCCATCTTGGAGTGGGGGGAGGGTAGAAATGGGGAGAAAATTTGTAATTCAAACTCTTGTGAAAATCAATGCTGAAAACTAAATATGTTAAATAAATTTATTTAAATTTAAAAAAAGAAAAAAATGAAAAGGTTAATACCTGCTATTTGGGGAAACAGGAAATATCCTAAAAAGATTAATAATCATATAACATAGCAGATGAAAACTGACAACAACTGGGGGAAGCAGTCACACAGTTTGAGTTGGGTTCTAGAATCTAGCTAAGGGAAAGGAAATTCAAAATTTCAGGAAGAATAAAAGCAAAAGCAGAGGTAAGAGCAGAAATACTCACAGCCGGGATGAGGCTTGTGGGGAGAAGTTCATAAGGCAGGCAGTGAGAAAGAATAATTTCTACAGATTTCAGGGTTCACATAGGGAGTAGCAAGAAATTATATTAGGGTCATATTCTAATTATACATTTGTGTTTTGAATAATTAAGCTTAAATTCTGAACTTTTAATATTCCTAATTCTGTTAACATGTATAATTAAAATGTTTGTGCACTACCTCAGTTTCTTTGTTTGCATAATTAAAGAGTTGAGTTGATGATCTTTAAAATTCTTTCAAACTTTAAAATTGTTGTATGCTCCCAATTAATAAATTATTTTTATTATGTAAAAATAAATAAATTAATTAATTAACTAACTCAAATGGCAAAAGAGCTCCAAAAATCCAATGAGGATAAGAATGCCTTGAAAAGCAGAATTAGCCAAATGGAAAAGGGGGTCCAAAAGACCACTGAAGAAAATACTACCTTAAAAATTAGATTGGAGCAAGTGGAAGCTAGTGACTTTATGAGAAATCAAAATATTATAAAACAGAGCCAAAGGAATGAAAAAGTGGAAGACAATGTGAAATATCTCATTGGAAAAACCACTGACCTGGAAAATAGATTCAAATTATTGGACTACCTGAAAGCCATGATCAAAAAAAAAAAAAAGCCTAGATATCACCTTTCAAGAAATTATCAAGGTGAACTGCCCTGATATTCTAGAGACACAGAGCAAAATAGAAATTGAAAGAATCCACAGATTGCCTCCTCAAATAGATCCCAAAAAGAAATCTCTAGCAGGTTCTACATTAAGGTACTGGAGGGCTTGGAATATGATATTTAGGGGGTCAAAGGAGCTATGATTAAAACCAAGAATCACCTACCCAGCAAAACTGAGTATAATACTTCAGGGGGAAAACAAACTTTCAGTGAAAAAGATGACTTTCAAGCTTTCTCAGTGAAAAGACCAGAGCTGAATAGAAAATTTGACTTTCAAATACAAGAATCAAGAGAAGCATGAAAATGTAAACAGGAAAGACAAATTATAAGGGACTTATTAAAGTTGAACTGTTTACATTCCTACACGAAAAGATGATATTTGTAACTCATGAGACCTTTCTCAGTATTAGGGTAGCTGAAGGGAATATACATATATATATATAGATGGAGGGCACAAAGTGAGTTGAACATAAAGCGATGATACCTAAAAAAATAAAATTAATGGGTGAGAGAGGAATATATTAGGAGAAGGAGAAAGGGAGAGCTAGAATTGGGTAAATTATCTCATAAAAGTGGAAAGAAATCTGTTATAATGTAAGGGAAGAGGGGGGAAGTGAAAGGGAAAGAGTGAACCTCACTGTCATCAGATTTGGCTTAAGGAGGGAATAACATACACACTCAGTTGGGTATCTTACCCTACAGGAAAGTAGGGGGGAAGGGGATAAGGTGGGGATGATAGAAGAGAGGGAAGATTGGGGGAGAGGGTAGTCAAAAGCAAATACTTTTGGAAAGGAACAGGGTCAAAGGAGAAAACTGAACAAAGGGGAGCAGGATAGGATGGAGCGAAATATAGTTAGTCTTTCACAACATGACTATTATGGAAGTGTTTTACATAAGGATACATGTATAACCTGTATTGAATTGCTTGCCTTCTCAAGGATAGTCAGTGAGGAGGGAAGAAGGGAGAGAATTTGGAACTCAGAGTTTAAAAACAAATGTTAAAAACTGTTTTTACATGCAACTGAGAAATAAGATATACAGGCAATGGGGTTATAGAAATTTTCTTGACCTACAAGAAAGTAAAAGGAAAGGGGATAAGCAGGGAGAGTGGGATGAAGGAAGGGAGGGCTGACCAGGGAAAGAGGCAATCAGAATAAATGCCATCTTGTTGTGGGAGGAGGGGAGAGATGAGGAGCAAATTTGTAACTCAAAATCTTGTGGAAATGAATTTTAAAAACTGAAAATAAATCAATTAATCTTAAAAAAATAAAAATCCTACTTCACCTTTAGCCTTAATTCAAATTCCATTCATACTCCATCAAGGTCTTCCCACATTTCTTCCATTATTACCATTTTAGGGAGTCAAAACTGACCTCTTTACCCTCTTAAATGTTAGAATATCCTTTTAATACTCATAGGTATAAGTAGCACATTTCAGTTGCATGTGTACCCAGTCATTTATTCTTTATTATTTTAAAAGGAAAATATTTGTTGTATGAACAATGAGAAAAGATTATTTTATTAGGCAAATAAACTAAAACTACACAAAAGCTTTTTATTAATTACAACTAAATTTCACTTAAACATGCAAACTATGCCAAAGAATCTTTATAATCCAGCCCTTCTCCTTTTCCTAAAAAAAAAAATAGAATAGTGTTTCAGCATGTCTTTTCTTGGTTAAAAAAAAGCATCATTCCAACTATATCCTGATCCTTGGTCCAAATTTTTGTCATAAAAAGCGAGTGATTATGTGTGTGTATGTATATGTCTATGTCTATGTATATTTGTATGTGTATGTGTATGCGTATGCGTATGCGTATGCATATGCGTATGTATATATACGTGTGTGTATGTATGTATCTATATATGTAGGTATGTTTGTATGTATATGTGTCTGTGTTTGTATATATACACATATACATATTTATGTATGCTACACATACACATATGTATGTGTGTATATATATATGTATATATAGATATAAAATAATCATAGGCACATATTTTTAAGTTTTATCTTTTTCCTTCTTTACCACCACCATTACTGCTTCTTCACCACCACTAGAGACCCAAAGCTCACGTACTATAGGTTAAAAAATGGAAGACAAAGTGGTTGGGGGAGAAAAAGGAAAAAAAAAGTCTGCTTGATTTTTCTTTAATTTTGCAATAACCCGCAGGAAGGAAGGGAGACATTTTCTGGTGCCAGTAAAGCAGAGAGCAGACAGCCCACCTGACCCATATTGTAACAAAAGTGATAGTGGGGCAGTCGAAGCTGTATTATACAGAGAGCTTTGAAGAAGGTCATAGAAGGGTCTCATATTGCAGGGTAAGTAAATCCTAAGATGTGTTTCTGTCTCCATACTAAGAGGCAGAAGGAAAAGAAATGATAAGCAGAGGAAAGAAGCAGGGAGAGTGGCCAGTATGACTCTAGCAAGAAGGTTCCCGAGAGTAAGTTTCTCCCCCCATCACTGATGAGCTCCGTTTCCTGGGCAGTCCCACTATAACAGGACTGGTTTCATATATAAGCCAAGTCTGGTCATGTCTGGGACTTTTGGTAAATCCCAGCACACATTTATGCATATAATAGCTTTTCTGTAATATGATTATTTGTGTTTCTCATTTCCACTACTAGATTAAAAGCTCTTCCTGAGTAGTGACTTTTTTCTGTGTGTCTTCCTTAGCATATAGCAGAATTTTGAATGTTATATTTAAATATAATGCTTGACAGTTTTTTAAATTTCTCAATTTTGAAATTTTTGTACATTGAATTTAATATTCAAGTTAAAGATATAAGATTAATCATTAGCCCTTACCTTCCCCTCACCATCCATATCCATTGGTCACCAAATCTTGTCACTTCTACCAGTACAGTACTTCTTGTATTCTTTCTGTCAGTCACTCAAACAGGACCTACCCTAGTTTAGACCCTCATCACACCCCCTCACATATGAGCTCTTGTGGTCTTTTGTTTCCCTGCTACTCTTTTCTAATTCATCCTCTGCTCAGCTACTCAACTGAATTTAACATATAAATATCACACATACACACGCATGCGCGCGCATGCGCGCACACACACACACACACACACACACACACACACACACACTGCTCTCCACTCCCTCCATTAAAAATTCTTTAATGGATTCCCATCACCTCTGTAGTAAAGTTCAAAATCTTCACCCTGGTATTTAAGGCCTTCCATGATCTGGCTCCCATCTAGTTTTCTGTTTGTATTTTTTTTCACATTATCATACCCTTCATGCATTTCCTATTTGTTAAACTGGACATCTAGCTGTTTTTTATACATGACATTCAATATCCTATCTCCATGCTTTTGTACAACTAGTAAGGCCCATGCCTGGGATATATTCATTCTTCATCTCCAACTCTTGGCACTTCCAACTTCTCTCAATACTTAACTCAAATGTCACCTCCCTAAAGAGGTTACATCCAATTCTCCAGTTACTAATATTCCTAACTCTTTGGAAATTACTACTACTACTACTACTACTACTACTACTACTACTACTACTACTAGCTAACATTTGCATAGAACTTACTATATGCATGTAATGGCAATATTAGCCAGGCTCTGTGCTAAGTGCTTTGCAATTATTGTCTCATTTGATCCGTAGGAGGTAGGTGTTAATATAATAATATTATTATAATCCCTAATTTTACAGATGAGGAAACTGAGGCCAATGAAGGATAAGTGACTTGCTTCCATTTGCTTATTTCTGTTTATTTTATATTTCATCAATAAATTTTAAGGTCAGGAATACTATAAGTGTCACTTGATAGACGTCCATTGAATTGAATCATGATTGACCATCAGAGAGAGTAACAATGAAATCCTCACCAATTACTTCAAAAGATTTCTTTTGGCTGTTGTTTCACTCAGTTCCTAGCTGGAATGTTGATCCAGTGGAAAGGATTGAACTTGATGTATCATAGGACACTAGTATGAATCTAGATTTCACCACGTAATTACTACTACTACCTACTGTGTAACTGCTAATCACAGGTCTCTGAGCACTAGTTTCCTCATCTATAAAATAAGGCTATTTATTGTTGCTGTTCTTTCATGTTCAAATCTTATGTGACCCCATGGATTTATCCATGATTTTCTGAACAAAGATACTTCAGTGGTTTGCCATTTCCTTATCCTGTGTGTCTCCATTTTATAGATGAAAAACTGAGGCAAATAAGTGTTAAGTGACTTAACCAAGGTCATACAGCTAGTAAGCAAATGAGGCCACATTTGAGCCCAGATCTTCTGACTCCAGGCCCAGTGCTCCATTTACTGCACCACCTCCCTACCCCTATAAAATAAAGGCTCAGGACTAAATAACCTCAAATGATCCCTTCATAATCCTGATTTGTAATCATGATATGATAAAGTAGCTCAGTGGAGCAGTGGATAAAGACTTTTACAAGGAGTCAGGAAAAACCAAGTTTGATTCCTGACTCAGACACTTACTAGTTGCATGACCTTGGCAAGTCACCTAACCTTTGTCTTCCTCAGCTTCATCAACTATAAAATGCAGATTAATTATAGCACCTACCTCACAGAATCAAATGAAATGATATCTGTGCAGTTATTTGAAAACATTGAAGAACCATATGAATGCTGTTATTATCTGCATTAAACTGGAAACTTCTCAAGGGCAGCGACTACTTTGTCTTTCTTTATATCCCCAGCACTTAGCACAATTCCCGGTATGTATGTATGTGGTTCTTAATAAATGTTTATTACTGAGTGATATTATAGTGGTTAGTATTATTCCCCTAGGAATAGCACAATTTGGACAGATATTATTTTAAAAACTCTTTTTTAAAAAGTCAATATTTTCGTAGCAATAAGTATTCTAAAATCACAAGTTAGTCTAACCATCTGCAGTCCTCAGAGCTATGGATATCCTCTTGATTTTTGAGAGGAAAGAATACACTGAGGAAGTTAAGTGACTTGCCCAAAGTCATACAGACATTTCAAATTTGGGATAGAACCACAACTGCTTTGAGCACAGCCCTGTGAACAATATATTTCAATGCTTACTCAAATAATTTAAGCTACTGCAATAATCAAGAGAGGCGGGCAGCTGGCCATATAACCAATCATAGTCAATGTTCTCTGCCCAATATGTAGAAGTCAACGTAGGACACTCTGAAAAGAAAATGATTAGCAAGAAGCTTAAAATAAAACTGTATTCCAACATTTCAATGTAAAAATATTCCATCACCTCTGTTTCATGACCCAGAATTTGTGATGTAAATAATTTACAATAGTATAAGTGAGATGCCACCAGGTTTGTGTAGGTAAGAGATAAATATAGGTTTGGTTTGGTTTTTATTTTTATTTTTGGGGGGGAAGTGGCAAAATTGAGAATGAGGTGCAGGAGAGAGAGAGGCATTTTCTACCCTCCATCTCCCCTCCACCTAATCTCCAAATTATTTGGTAACCCTATCAATACAGAAATACAGTCTGCCAACTTTTCAAACTTTCTGAATATGATATCATGATATCACAATAATAGATTATGGATAATAATTTATTATAGAATCTTAGGATTACATGGAACATGAGCTGTCAACTATTATAGCCCCTGAGTAGGACTATAATATCCCTGACAAGCCGTCATTCAGTTGTTACTTAAAAATCAAGGAACTCACTACTCCCCAAAGCAGACCATTACATCATTGGATAGTTTGGGGGGAAAATGAAATAAATTTTATGTGATTAAAAACAGAAATAGAGAGATGCAATGTATCATTTATAAGCTGCCTATGTAACTTTTTCTTTTCAGCTAATACTTTTATTAAAATAAATGCAAAAAATGGAAAGTGATCCCTATGGAGGCATTATTCTCATGAACAACAATGCTATGAAGACTTAGACATGATCTTTAACATATAGGAATCACTTATAACTGTATTGCACTTAAAATTTTGTAAAGTATTTTCTCATGCATTATTTAATCTAATCTTCCTAAAATAATGTGATAATTAATTAGAGAGACAATGCTTATGTCCATTTTCTATATTACAAAGCCAAGGCACAATGATTTGCCCAAGGTCACAGGGTAAGTTAGTGGGGGTAGCTCATATTAGGACCTTAGTCCTAATATAACATTTATTCTACCTCACCACTTTATCTCTCGTAATAATAGAGCTGGACCATTGTGGTCTGAGTAGATTCTTTTTCTTTAGCCACAATCTCTGAATCAAAAGAAAACAAACCACAACAATGCAGTATAGTTGAATAAGTACTCTATTTAGAGTCAGAGGACTGGGATTTGAATTCTGCTTAATTCTGCTTGAATTCTGTTTAAAACTTGCATGATTTTGGAAGTGTCACTTTCTGTACCTGTGTCTTAGTTGCCTCATCTATAAAATGTGGAGGATAAACTAGATGATGTATAAGATCTGTTACACCTTTAAAGTCTATGAAAACTAGTAACTAAGAAAAGGGGACAACCAAGATTAAGTACTATCTAGTGAACAATAATAAACCACAGATAGTTTGTATTACTGCAGTGTTTCAGGCAAGCTTCATTTGTTTATTGACTGTGAAGTAAGGAGTTATCCAATAAAAATGACCAGTTTACATAAGAACTCAATGAAAAAAAGCTCCATTATGTTAATATGATTGACAGGGGATGCTCACTACACCTCCCTTTTTTACTTAATATAAAATTAATATTTTCACTTTTTTTACTTAATAGTTCTATTTAGGCACTCACTCCTGGATTGGGAATTACAAATATAGCAGGCTAAGATAGTTAAAATGGTAGACTCCATGAAACAAGAAGCAGCTCAGTAATCTGTAAAATTTTCAGGGTGTCCTTGAATTGTACAATGATTAAAGATATACTGAAAGACACAGATGTTAAAAAAGCATATTGACTTTTTAAAATATGTATATATACATACACACACATATATGTTAATATATGTGTATGTAGATATAGATATAGATGTTGGTTTGCTGATGACCTTACCTCACATGTTAATTAGCTACGTCACAATTGAAGAGACCAAGAGATCTGACTAGAGTGAACCAATGCGTTTTGAGTTCACATGCTTGGGTTCACTAACTTTCAACATAGCAATAGCTTGTATGAAGGAGGATCGATTGCACAAAATTCCTTTAGCTTAGTGGAAAGGCACTCTCATAGGAGCACTAAGGACATTCAGACCCTTCATTTGGTGTTAGTGCTGGGACTTTAAAGCTCATTCACTGAAATTAGTTGAAGCTGTTTAAAGGTCATGAACATCTTTCTTATATCTCTGGCACTAGTTGAGATTCATTTCTGGTCCAGAAGTTGTATGGTACAAGGCTACATAATTAATCATTAGAGAGATCTACGAAGAAAAAAGAGCTCGGTATGACCCAGGAAGAGATGACATTTATTTTGCCGAATGGATAAGTGTGTGATTTTTTTCAGGGTGGGCTGGAATTTCCACTGGATTATTTTAGGGACTGATTCAGATCCTTGATACTAGGACTCTCACCCCCACAACAACACTACAAATAAACCACTTGGGTGGACGGGTAGGGGCAGTGGTGGTGGGTCGGAATAGAAAGCAAAAGAACTGGGAAAAGTTCACACATGCTAATGTGCACTCAGTGGTCACCAGTCTCCCTTCCTAACACTACCCCAGGAAAAAGTTAAGCTAATACTCTGCTTTTAATTTACTTAATTCATTTTTGCAAATAAATATGAAGCGACAATGTCTCTAAACTTAAAGGAATTTTAACAGTTTGGCTGTTGATACTAGAGCCCTAGAAAAGACACATACATGAATAAGGACTGACTAAGAGAGTCTGTAACAGCTGCCTAAAGCAATATCTCCAGGGGAGAAACAAGAAATGTCTGCTATGGGAATGCCTGCTACTATAAACATAAGAGTGTGTTTTAAAAATTGTTACTATTGGATCAGGGCATTAAGCTAGTAAGACCTCAATCCTTTTTAATGCTTCTGTAGCATCTTTGGTTGTTTCCATTTAACAACCAGAAAGGAAAAAAAATCCCTATGCATTAAGTTCCATTATTTTCTGCTTTGTTTAACAGCTGGAGATACCAACTGCAAATCAAAAAGATATATATGTTGGTCAATTCGAAACTTATCCTTTTTCACATTTAATGAGAAATCCCTCCTAGAGGTTTATTAAATTCCATCAGCAGTTAGTCATACATTTTTTCACTTTTATGGTAAGGGTAGTGCTTTAAAGCTCTTTAAAAGGATAATTTTCTATTAAGCCTGAGATGAGACCCTGACCAAATTCTATGCAAGCTGGGAAATCTAATCATTTTCAGACCCAGCACTAAAACAGGCAGACCAACAGAAAAAAAAAAAACTACTTTTAAACCCAAGAGAGAAAAAAAAGAAGAGAACTAGAGTGAGAAAGCACAGGGAGAGACAGGGAGACAGAGAGGTGGGGAGTGGAGGGGGAAGGGAGGAAAAAGAAAAAAAGGCAATTAAGCTAATGCAAGTTGGGTGTCACAAGGTTATAGATATTTCAAGAGCTGAGCAATTTACCGTCTGGAAAAGGAGAAGAGCTCTTGCATAAAATGTCCCCGAGTTCAGATTTATTATGCTTTTAGTTGTGTTATATGTGATACAATTAGCAGGAGGTGCCAATAAGGCATTCTCTCAAGGACGTGGTCATCCCGTGCCATCTGTTATTAATTGCATTGTCCTTTCCACATCCAGCTAGAGGGGAAAAAGTTCTCTGAGAAGCACCTGCACATTCTTTCTGCACAATGACTAGAATTTAAAAATATCCAAAGTAAGAAAAAGGAAAAGCACACATCCATGAAACTGCCCGTCTCCAGTTGGAATAGAAAACGAAACACGTAAAGAACTCTGATGCAACCTAGTTGTGAGTTATATTGATTCGTTTTCTCTTCCACTGTTACATTGATAGTTGTCCCGAAAAAATATATTACAGTAATGAAAAAAGAACAATTAATGTCTTCCCCCTAGAAATATAGCAGAGTGTATACGGTTTGCTAAAGATATAGATGTTTTAATAGATTTTCTTTTGCATATTCCCTATACAACTCATAAAATCAAAAACCAGAGATAATAAAGATTAACTTTAAGGAGGGACTAGGGAGGAAGAACTAGAAGAGAAATAGGAGAGAAAAGCTATGAGAAGACATAAGGAGAAAAACCATCTTAAAGACATCCCACTTTTGAAATCTGCCATTCATATTAATACACAAATATTTTCTTGCATTGACTCCTACTTTCTTGGATACAATTGAAACTAACCCTCTCCCTACCTCATGCTATCAAGTTATCAATTAACTGATTAATTTTAAAAGAGCAAATTTGAAAAGCTTATGTTTAACCCTTAATGATGTCTAATCCTTTCTTTGGCTTCCCTTCCACTTGTGCCTCTAAAGTCTGTGACTACTACAATCATGTCTCATTTTCTCTTTGACTCAGATGTTATATATTCATATATATATATATATGCATATATATACATATTCTACTACTATTGGGTGCCGCCTTCAAACAAGATTGAAAGTATGTTTTAAAATCTCTCTTGATGAGTTAGAGAACACTTTAAAAACATTATGAACAATGTAACTTCACTATAATTTCGGGAGGATCTGAGGGAAGGAAGAAGGGGAGAATGCCATTCATTCTATCTTTTCCCAAATAAAAGCAAATGTCTTAGGATAACTCACTTGCAGTTAAACCTGTTCAAAGCAAAATTTTCATACATCAGCTGAATGTTAGTTGTATGAATACTATGATAAATCATTCACTGAAACTTTTACAAAACATAAAATCTTAATTAAAACTGTTACACTGGCTAATAGAAAGAAAAAAAAATTTCACATACAACTGGGTAGTAACTACTAAAATAAGATAGTATTCTGTTTTTAACACTCTTATGGTTAAGATCCTCACTTAAATTGAACTAATATATTTAAGTAGTCAAAAATTCTTTTAAATCCTGCTTATGATTAATTAATTTATCAAAAAAGATAGTACTCTAGCACTTGAAGCCTCACAAATCTATTATTTTTGTGTATATAGCATATTCCACATATATTAAAACACTACTTCTGCCCATTTAATAAGTTAGCTATTTTCTTTTCAGGTAAAGCTAATTTTTTTTCTTACAGCAATATAAGTGTGTGTGTGTGTGTGTGTGTGTGTGTGTGTGTGATATGTGTGTGAGGGTGTATACACACATATGTACCTTCTCTAGTACATGTGGGTTAAACTTAAATCAGATAGATTTATTTTTTTAATTTTATAAGGCATAATAAGGATGCTTTGGAGGTGGTACTAATGCCAATATGATTAATATCTTTCAAAGTACTAAAGACTTGCCCATGTTAAAATAATCCAGAGTATCAGAATACAATATTGAATGTTAAAATGTCCAGTCTGATTTATTATTTAGAATAAAACTGTCAAAAGTTATGAAGAAAAGAGTTGAAAATTCCTATCATAAATCTCAATGTTTGATTACTATAGCTAATTTCCCTAACTATTGAAAACTTCAAGACAATCAACTTAATATTATAAACTTTCAACTAGATGTTTTAGAAAATATTTCTTCAAACCTGTTCATTCTAAAAGCCAATAATGTTTAGGGAATGAATGAAAGTATAGTAAAAAATACAGTAAAGAATATAGCTGAGACATAAGGTAGAAGAAAATGATGGCTGAATTATGACATGGACTATTTTTGGTTCCTTTGATTGATGAGATGTTAATGTATCTTCATACTTGAATAATTTTCCAGTGATGTAGGTAGGGCCTAAGGAAAAAATAATGCTGATCTAAATCTGAGTATAATAAATTTTTTTCTCTAGTCTCAAATGAGCTGAATTGGTTTAACAGTTAAAAAAATTCTATTCATCTATATTCTGAGTTGACAGCAAAGTCCAACAAGTAACTTTAGGGTGCCAGAAGTGAATTAGTATAGACGTATTATTGCTCTATCCTAAGGGAAGATTCACATTAGAGCAATTATCAGATAAATTGTTCTTTCACGAATCTACCCTTTAAAAGTCCCCAGTCACTAAGGTATGCAATTTCAAAGTCCCCATTAAGCACTTCACGTGAAAAGCAAGCAAACAAACAAAGGAACCTATGACTTTTGGTTGAGTATTTGAGCTAACTATAAAATAGGCTGCTAGAAAGGCTAATAGGATATTATACTACGTTAACAAAAGTAAGATATACAAATCAAAGGAAAATTGTCACTATACCCCATATGAAATTAATCAGATCAAACTTGAAACATTCTCTTCAGCTTTTCGCATTGTATTTTAAGGCAGTTCGATGTTGATAAGCTAGCACAGCCAGAGGAGGTTTCTAAGAGTTGTCAAATGGAAAAGTTAACATTCTATTCGGCCATAGAGAGCGGAAACAGGAGGTAATATGCAATGCTAGATTCATGCTCTATCGGAAAACTCAGTAAAATTAGAGATTCCCTATAGTCAACTGAGCTGCCCTAGAAAGTAACAAGATCCTAGCCATGACAAGAGTTCAGAGGCTAGAAATAGTATCTATCATGGAAGTCATAGAAATGATTCCAAAATCAAGAGGAGTAGGATGGATGAGATGTTAGTTCCAATTTTGAATTTCTCTGATTTTTTATTCTTAGGGAGCCATCACTTATGGTCAATATATTTCATACATGTTGCTATAAGATTGTGAGGTGAATTCCATTTTAAGCTTTGATAATTTACATGTCAAGTAGCTCAAACTTCTTGTGACAGGTACAGATAGATTCTAAAGGTTTTCAAACTAGGCGTAGCCATTCTGAGCTGGCAAAAGAAAGATTTGCCTAAATTCAAATCCAGCTTCAGATACTTACTATCTATCTGACCCTAAGCAAGTCACTTTGCTTCAGTTTGCCTCAGTTTCCTCAACTATAAAATGGATATAAAAATATATACCACAGGGTTGTTGTGAGAATCAAATGAGTTAATATTTTTAAACTGCTTAGCAGAGTGCCTGGAACAAAATAAGCATGATATAAATGCTTATTATTTTCTGCTTCCCTTCAAAAAATTCCTCCATCAATTCATCAATCAATCAATAGGCATTTATTAAGTGTTTATTGTCTTTAAGGGATTAAGCTAAGTGCTGGGAATGAAAAGAACAGACAAAAAATAAAAATAAAATTTCATCACCTTCGAGGAGCTCACAGTCTAATCTGGGAGGCAAAAATGAAAATAATTAGGTACATATAAAGCAGAAAGAATGTAACCTTCCTTAAAGGTGTTGACATTAGGAGAGAACAAGAAAGGACTCTTAAAGGATGTTTGATTGAATTGTTAAACTGATAGCCATTGTCTGACTAAAAAAAAAAAATAGCCACACCTCAAGTGGTCCTTAAAAAGACAGACAGCTGGGCAGATAACACTCTAAGGAGTCGGTCATTAAAGAGAGGAGCTCTGGCAGTTGAAAAGAGAGAGGAGGAAGGGTATTTTGCAAAGAATGTTTATTTCCAAAGGTATAATCACAAATATACCAGTTTATTTCCTCAACATGTGAGAAGTATAATCCCCCTTCTACCATCTCAGTTTCTGAGGAGGGGAAAGAGATTAGATTTATAGTTTAGTTGGGTTCCTATAGAGCACAGTCCCAGGCCCATGTCTAAAACTCCTCTGAACTTTAGTCCTTGGCACTCTGGATTTTTTGGACTTACGTTCCTGACTGTCTGGCTGCACCACCTTACATGCAATCCTGGCTCCAAGGTTGCTATGGCTTGTAATTTCAGTCCCTTAAAGATCATCTCTAGCACCTGAAACTGAGGACAAGATCACAGAACAGAAACAATACCCACAGGCCCATTACTCAGAGCTGAAGTAAAAGAGAATTAAGCAGGGAAATGCAAATCCTTCCACTCTTAACAGTTAGTTGCTAAAAAAGGTTTCAGACAAATGAAAAAGAAAGTAACTGGCTCAGTCTCACCAATTTTAATGTTGCAAGCAGCTAATCAAAGGGGGCTACCCCACCTATGTGAAAAAGGATTCACCAGTCTCCATCTTATAAAGAGGAATACCCAGAAGCCTAGGTTATAAGGACAATACAGTTAGAGAAGGGAAGGACCATAATTTTGAACAGTTATTCGGGATTTCTCTCAGACTTGTTAAACAGCAGCACAATTGTGGCAGCAACAGTAACCCATCCAGTATCAGCAACTAGGTGCCATAGCGGATAGAGTACTGGACCTGGAGTCAGATAGACCTGACTTTAAATCTGGCCTCAGACACTTACTAGCTATGTGGCCCTGATCAAGTCATTTAATCTCAGTCTGCCTCAGTTTCCTCAACTATAAATGGGGATAAAAAAGTACCCACTTCCCAGGATTGTGACGATCAAATGAGATAATATTTGTCAAGGACTTAGAACTGTACCTGGTACATAGTAGGTGGTTTATAAATGCTCATTCCCTCTTCCCATCCTGTAAATCCATCATGCACATGGGAAAAATGAGGGTTAAAACTATAGGAGCAGGTAGCAAAGTATGACTGATTGTTATTAGGAATACTTAGTCCACTTCATCAAACTCTGAGGTTAATATAACAACCCTAAGGTTATGTTAATACAAAATCAGTCTTTCTCTCCAACACACTGAAAAAATATTTAAGAATGGCATGTAAGTACTGACATTTTCTGCATCTCTTAAAAGGATACCCAATTCTCACAAAAACTGAAATATTTTAGTGACTGAGAATTGTATCATCCATTACACATTACACATTACACATCATAGCCTGGTCCCTTGAAACTTTCCAAAATCACTCACATTTCTCTGCCTCAGTCTCATGCTATTGCAATTAAATCAGTGGAATATTCCATCCTAGACCTAAAGGGTTCTTGTTTGAATTCTACCCAAATTTCAAAATATGTAATGTTTCTTTGCCTCAGGAAATGGGAGAAAGAAAGAAAGAGAGAGAGAAAGAGAGAAAGAAAGAAAGAAAGAAAGAAAGAAAGAAAGAAAGGAAGGAAGGAAGGAAGGAAGGAAGGAAGAAAGAAAGAAAGAAAGAAAGGAAGAAAGAAAGAAAGAAAGAAAGAAAGAAAGAAAGAAAGAAGAAAGAAAGATAAAGGAAGGAAGGAAGATAAAGGAAGGAAGGAAGATAAAGGAAGGAAGGAAGGAAGGAAGGAAGGAAGGAAGGAAGGAAGGAAGGAAGGAAGGAAGATAAATGAAGGAAGGAAGGAAGGAAAGAAGGAAAGAAGGAAGGAGGGAAGGAGGAAGGAAGAGAGGAGAGAAGAGAAGAGAAGAGAAGAGAAGAGAAGAGAAGAGAAGAGAAGAGAAGAGAAGAGAAGAGAAGAGAAGAGAAGAGAAGAGAAGAGAAGAGAAGAGAAGAGAATTCCCTCTAAATCCTAGAGGTCTATGCAGGTTCATGTCATTCTTATCTTCTCTTAGGGACATGTTACATTCAGATGTGAGAAGCTACTATAGAGGCCTCTGATCAAGGATACAGTGACTGTGGAATGCATGAACTACTCCATTATAGCTTACATTCTCAGAAGAATAGTGTATGATGTCTTCCTCTTGAAACACACTATGGCAATATGATCAAAAAGAACAATGCTCCATTCTCCCTTTCCTGTATTCCCCCAACCCAGGGATTCAATATATGGTTGTCTTGAGGAAATGTAATACATCTTCCTAGGTATGGGCCACTGAGACCAAGCAAGAAGTTGTCCTGAATCACTCAGGCTTCACTGTAGGGAACAGAAGCAGATCTAATGGGATATGACAATGAGCAGAACATTCCTGGGAGGAAAAAAAAAGCTTGAGAGCAAAGACGAAGTAGTATAATGCTATATAAACAATAACTGAGAACAGACAGCAATGTGGCACTATCTTTCATGATGAGTGGCCTCTATGGATGCGGCAAATAACATATTCACTCAAGAAGAGTACCCAAAAGTGATATACAATAGGCTGCATTCCAGGGAATGCAGAAATATGTGTGTGTATGTATGCATGTGTATATATATATATATGTATGTATGTATCTATGTATGTGTGTATGTATGTATGTATATGAATATATATACATATATACACACACATATACACATAGATATATATATTTTTCTCCATATGCTAATAAGGTCATTATTACAGAAGGAAGAAAACAAGCATTCATTAAGAGCCTACTATGTGCCAGGCATTTGTAGCACCAGTGTGATGCTCACAGCACCTACTGTGGTTATGAATATGTCAGTGTAGTTATGAATATCAAAATATAACAGACTCTTTTCACTGAAGGCAGAACCAAAACATTTATCCAAACACCTGAAAGCCGAATCCCAACACCAGAAGCCAAATTCATCACAGCAACAAAGAAATCTCGACACATTATCAATGCAGGGGCCACCACCATCCCCAAGCCTTCCCTCTGTTAGGGCCTTCCCCCAAATGAACACCCTCGAGCAAAATCGCTCCCTCTCTCACTCACACTAGTTCCTCTGCCTGCTCTCTCCTTCCCAGCTCTGACTGCTCTCACCAGCTTCCTCTCAGCTGTACTCCACCTTTTCTGCTTCACCCCTTCAGCAAGCTCCTTCCACCACAGGTTCATGTGACTCGAACTCATGTGACTTAAGCTTCCATGTGACTTAAGCAGGTCACATGGGCCTATTAATGGATGGGAAAGATCTTCCCCTTTACATTACCATTACAGCATTATGCTAAATGATGTACAAATGTTAGCTCATTTGATCCTCACAACTCTGAGATATAGGTGCTATTACAATCCCCATTTCACAGTTTAGGAAACAGGAAGACAGAAGTCATGTGATTTGCCCTGGGTTGTACAACTAGTAAGTGTCTAAGGCTGTATTTGTGCTCTGGTCTTCCTGATTCCAGGTGCAGGACTGTATCTGCTGTGCCACCTAGTTTATTCTGTAAGGGATAATGTGTTTGCATTTCACAACTATGTGTAGATGGTTTATTTCAAGCTTTTATATTCTCAATGAAGAAGCACAAGGTCATTCTGAAATTTAAAAATGAACAATATTCATAATTAAGAAACTAATACAATCTACTTATTTAATTTCCTAGTAAATATACCTTCTTTAGAGATATAAGTGAAAGCTTTAGTTTATTTTTATATGTGCACCTCTACACAAAAATTCTTTAGATTACAGTGTCTTTTTAAAATGTTTTAGTTAGAAAAAATACACTGAGGGAAGATATTTTGAATTTTTTTGAAATTTCTTTAAATCCATGACAATTCAAATAGTACACACGATGAGGTATACATATACAGTATGGGTAAGCTTTCTAACTCATATGTATATGCACCTCATCGTATGAAGTGTAAGACCCTTGAGAGCAAGGCCTATTTTATTTTTGTGATTATATCCCCAGTGCTTAGCATAGTACTTGGCACACAGTGCTCTATAAATGCTATTTCAATTGATTGATTCATGGATGTACATGTCTGAAGTTAACAAATGTAATAGTAATGTGGAAGGAGCCTTAGAAACCAGCAATTCTTGCCCTTTATACATGAAAAAGATAAGGTTCATAGAGTTTAACAGTTCGCTGTAGATCATATAAAAAATCAAGTAACTAAGCTTATCTTCCAAAATCCTGGACTTATTCCACTATTCTATGACTCATATAGGTTCCGCAATAGACTATATCCCATCAAAGTGATCAGAAGGCAAATCTGTAGTATTCTACTTTGATCATAGCTCTGTGCCCATCTAACATGAGTATATTCTTATATGTGCTTCTACAAAACATAGATGTTTTCAATTGCATTATCCTGCCATCAAAAAATAATTGAACATCATTCTGTATATGGAATTACTTTGGGTATAGGGAAAAGAAATCTTAACATAAATTATTCCTGTTACTTTAGATAGGTAGTACTAAAACAGATCAGTATGATGTAGACAAACATTAATAAATACATGCAGTTTATTATGTTAAGACAACAAAATACTTAGGTGGAAAGAATAAATAAGTTTTTTTAAAAGAAATATAAATTATTTATCTGATAGGCAATCATCAGTATATACCATTTTGTGACTATTTGTGATCTCTTGGTTTTTGTTGTTGTTTCCATTTATGTTGCTTTTTTTTGAGGGGGGAAGGCAGCTCAATTGGAGTTAAGTTACTTGCCCAAGGTCACACAGCTAGTTGTCTGAGGTCAGATTTGAACTCAGGTCTCCTGACTCCAGGGCTGGTGCTCTACTCACTGTGCCATCTAGCTGCCCCACATTTATGTTGCTTTTTAAGATTTTAACATGACCATTGAGGTCCTGCATGATTGTGTGGTTTGGTACTTTGTCCAATGGTATGCTGGTCTTTTGTTAATGCTGATGGAAGCTCCATGAGTAGAAGAGACAGTAAAATATCCAAGCTTGATGTAGATCTATCGAATTTATTTGTTTCTCTGGTCCAGAAGGTTCAAAGACTTTAGAGAAATTTTGATAATTTATTTCTTTATTAAATTTGTTTTTGTTTGTTCTTTCTTGATTGCTTGCTTTTGTCTTTAATTTTAGAAAAGGGATTTGCAGCAAAGATAAACCAAGGAGAGTTTATACCAAATGCTTCCCATGCCTAGATGCAAACACAAAGTTCTTGGAAAGAGTGGAGTGAAATTTAAATTTTAACATACTAAGATATAAGTGTGGAGAAGATATGTAGTAAAGAAGCATCTTCAGACTTCTGGAGTTTCCCTTAGGTATGACTTTCTGCTTGGCTTCAAGGACCTCTGTAAAATGAAGAGCTGGCATTTCCTGCTTTGAAAACTATGCTACTCAAAGCCATTGCCCTCCAATAGTGACTGTTATTCCATGTACATATGGAGGGGCTTCCTCTGTTGTCCTCCATAACTACTATAGCAATCTCTGCTGCCCCATATGTGGGAGTCTGTTACTACTGATTCAGACTGCTAGTGGTACCACTACTTCAGCATTTTCTGAACTCACAAAGACAAAGGGTAAGCAAGTAAAACAGATTTAAGAGTAGAACATGGAGAGGAAAATGAATTTCTTTGACCAATACCAATTCACTGTGGGCAAAGTCCCCACACTCTTCTCCCCTATTATAAAAGTCATCTCTGCCATGCTCTAACCTCTCATTTGGTTGTAAGAATGGCCTTAGGAGGAGTCAATGATTAGGCCAAAAAAAATCAGAAGCCACATTATGGCTTTCCATAATTTAGTATCAATTTTCCTTTATTCCAGAAATGGTCTATTAAGTTTGTCTCACTCATTTATCATTTCTCAACAAAGTTTTGCTGAATTTATACTGTGTTCACTACACTGTATAATGGAGGACACAAAGATGAGTAAGGCTCAACCCTCCTCCCCCCATGGAGCTTCTAGTTTAGAAGAATAGGTGAACTATGTATGAAAATAACTATAGTAAGATCTCCCTTTTTAACTCTTCACCTTTCCCCTTTTCTCCCCTTCCCTCTCATCGCTTCTCCCTCACGCTCTGTCTCCCCCTCCTTGCCCATCCCCATACTTCCCTCCATCCTTTCTTCTTCCTAACTTCCCTGGCCTACATGATGGGCCATGGTGGAGACAGCTGAGGAGGACACAGAGCCCACCGAGGTGGACATCACAGTGTTGTGCCAGGACATGTTCTACAAAATGGCCACGTACCTGACAGGGGAGCTGACAGCCACTAGTGAAGACTATAAACTTCTGGAAAATATGAACAAACTGACTAGCTTGAAGTATCTAGAAATGAAAGATAGTGAACTAAAAATAAGTAGAAATCTAAGGAACTTAAACCAAAAATATGCAGCACTTCAGCCTTATCTGGATCAGATCACTCTAATTGATGAGCAAGTAGCAGCTCTTGAGCAGGGAGCTTACAAGTTAGATGCATATTCAAAGAAACTAGAAGCAAAGTACAAGAAATTAGAGTGGTGATGAAATAATTCTTTAGCATAGTTTTTTTTTTCTTTTTTAAATTAATTTATTTATTTTTAGTTTTCAACATTCATTTCCACAAGATTTTGAGTTACAAATTTTCTCACCATCTCTCTCCGCCCCCCATAACAAGATGGCATGTATTCTGATTTTCCCTTTTCCCAGTCTGCCCTCCCTTCTATCACCCCATTCCCCCCACTTAATTTCTTTCCTTTACTTTCTTGTAGGGCAAGATAAATTTCTATACCCCATTGCTTGTATATCTTGCTTTCCAGTTGCATGTGAAAAACATTTTTAAACATTTGTTTTTAAAACTTTGATTTCCAAATTCTCTCCCTTCTTCTCTCCTCACCCATCCTCCTTGAGAAGGCAAGCAATTCAACATAGGTTATATACATATATAGTTATGCAAAACACTTCCATAATAGTCATGTTGTGAAAGACATTTCCCTCCACCCTATCCCATCTGCCATTTATTCAATTTTCTCCTTTGAACCTGTCCCTTTTCAAAAGTGTTTGCTTTTGAGTACCCCCTAATCCAATATGCCCTCCCTTCTATTAACTCCCCCATTCCTTCCCCCCCTACTTTCCTGTAGGGTAAAACACCCAATTGAGTGTGTATGTTATTCCCTCTTTAAGCCAAATCTGATAAGAGTAAGGTTTACTCATTTCCTTTCACTTCCCCCTTCTTCCCTTCCATTACAATAGCTTTTTCTTGCCTTCTCCCAATATATTCTTCTCTTGCCCCTTAATTTTAGTTTTTAGATATCAACACTTCATATTCAACTCACCCTGTGCCCTCTATATATATATGTATATTCCCTTCAACTGCCTAATACTGAGAAAGTCTCATGAGTTACATATATCATCTTTCCATGGTGCAGTAAAAAGAATACAAACAGTTCAACTTTAATAAGTCCCTTATGATTTGTCTTTCCTGTTTACCTTTTCATGCTTCTCTTGATTCTTGTATTTGAAAGTCAAATTTTTTATTCAGTTCTAGACTTTTCATCAAGAATGCTTAAAAGTCCTCTATTTCATTGAAAGTTCATTTTCCCCCGAAGTATTACACCCAGTTTTGCTAAGTAGGTGATTCTTGGGTTTAATCACCTCCGGAATATCATACTCCAAGCCCTTCTACCTCCTAACATAGAAGCTGCCAGATCTTGTGTTAACTTGATTGTGTTTCCACAATACTCAAATTGTTTCTTTCTAGCTGCTTATAACATTTTCTCCTTGATCTGGGAACTCTGGAATTTAGCTACAATATTCCTAGGAGTTTTCATTTTGGGATCCCTTTCGGGAGATGATTGGTGGTTTCTATTGATTTCTATTTTACCCTCTGGTTCTAGAATATCGAGGCAATTTTCCTTGATAATTTCTTGAAAGATGATGTCTAGGCTCTTTTTTTGATCATTGCTTTCAAGTACTTCAATAAGTACCTGAGATACTCCTGGATATATTTTCCAGGGCAGTGTTTTTTTCCAATGAGATGTCTCACATCATCTTCTATTTTTTTCAAGCTTTTCATTCTGTTTTATAATTTTTTGATTTCTCATTAAGTTATTAGCTTCCATTTGCTCCATTCTAATTTTGAAGGAATTATTTTCTTCAGTGACCTTTTAGACTTCCTTTTCTATTTGGCCAATTCTCTTTTTTAGGGTATTCTTTTCCTCATTGGACTTTTGGACCTCTTTTGTCATTTGGGTTAGTCTATTTTTAAGGGCTTATTTTCTTCTGTGATTTTTTTGGTCTCCTTTAGCAAGCTGTTGACTCATTTTTCATGATTTTCTTGTATTATTCTCATTTCTTTTCCCAACTTCTCCTTCATTTTCCTTACTTGATATTCCAAACCCTTTTTGAGCTCTTCCATGGCCTGAGACCAATTCATCTTTTTCTTGGAGGCTTTTGATGTAGGATCTTTGACTTTGTTGTTCTCCTCTCGTTGTATGTTTTGATCTTCTTTATCACCAAAGTAAGATTCTATAGTCTGATTTTTTATGTTATCTGCTCATTTTCCCAGCCAATTACTTAACTTTTGAATTCTTTGTCAAGGTATGACATTGCTTCCAGAGTGGAGAGTGCTCTGTCCCAAGCTTCAGGGGTTTTGCACTGCTGTTTTCTGAGCTACTTTTAGGCACATGTAAATTTTCAGTTCGTCTGAGGTGGCATCATCCAAGGAGAGTTGTTTACTCCTCTACTGACCTGTGCTCTGGTCTGTGAGTGACCTCAAGCACTCTTTTCTGCCTTGGAACTGCTAGGAAAACTCCCTCTCCACATCCACCACAACCACTGCCACACCAGGGCTCCTCTTCACCCCAGGACCACCAACCAGGACTGCCACCCAGATCCAAGCAGGGCAAAGCAAGAGAATCCTGCCTCAGCAGCAGCAAAGAGATCCCTGAAGGCCTGCTCTGATCAGCCGCTTGATTCCCCCCACCATATGTGGGCCTGGAGGTCCCAAAGCAGCTGCTGCTGCTGCAGTCACTTCTGCCACCCCAGCCTGGTGCCCTACTATGCTTATCTCTCACCCAGGTAAAATAAGAGTTTTCCCACTGACCTCCTAAGTTGTCTTTGGCATTTGTGGGTTAAGAAGTCTGGAAACCACCCTGGCTCAGTGATTCATTGCCCTGAGGCCTGCTGTGCCCAGTCTGCCCTGGCCTGGTCTGTGCTGGCATGGCCCATGGTGGGCTGCACTCAGCTCCCAGCCTGGTGCAATAGACCCTTCACAGTGACCACCCAGGCTTTCTTGGGCTAAAGACTTGTTTCACTCTGTCATTTCATGGGTTCTGTACCTCTAGAATTTGTTTAGACTCATTTTCTACAGGTGTTTGGAGGGATTTGGGGGAGAGCTCAAGCAAGTCCTTGATTTTACTCCACCATCTTGGTTCCACCCAGCACAAAATCTTTTACTACAAGAATGTTTTATAAGAGCTGAAATAAGTGGGATGATACTAATCACTTTGCTTCAATTCCTAAAAAGAAGAGATGCTACTGATCCAAGGATAATCCCAGTCCACACCTTTGGTTGGATGTGTAACCCTGGCCACTGCCAGTGTTTTCCTAAACCTGTACCCCCTGGAACCTCATCTTATCATGTGCTTTGCTGTGTGCCTTGGACAAGGCTCATAAATCAGCATCAACCCCTTCTAGAGCAGACACAGAGGAGAGGCTCTCATCTCCCTGTGTCCTCCCTTCTTCCCTCTCCCCTAGGGTCCCACCCCCACCCCTTTATAAACTTTTCTTCAACTTAAATAATACAGGCTGATGTATGACCCTTAAAAAATTACTATAGTAAGCAGATATTTTGAGACATGGAGTTGCTTATTTGTCCTCGAAGAATATAATATTAGAAAGAAAAGTCTGGGTGGTATTATCAATTTGAAATTGCTTTGTGCATACTTATGACAAATGAATATATAGCTTTGTCAGAAGACCACTAAAACAAGTTCCAGGAACTCATCATGAAAGAGCTGACCACCATGTTCTTTTCTGTTTTTATTTTTATTTTTGTTGTTGTTGTTGTTCACAACTCATGAAATCATTTCCCAAGTCTCCTGTGCAATATCACCAATCCTTTGAATATTCAATTAATCAACAAACATTTATTATCCCCTTACTATGTACCAAGTATTATGCTAAAGACTAAGACCATAAAGAAAAGCAAAGTCAGTCTTTGCCCTCATGGAGGTCACATTCTATTCATGGACACATTGCACATAAGTATTGCACATCCTACATACATGCACATGTGCATGTGCACATACACACACACACACTTCACAGAAGATTGTGGTTTGTCCTTCATTCTCAAAGAGGACCATGACATCAGGAAAATGATGCCATGACTTGCAAGTGAATTGGATTTAAGTGAGAGAGCGCTGTGCAAAGTCACCAGCCTCACTTTTTCCTCCAGAGCCACCTGGGTCCAGTGGTCAGATATAGATGATGAGAGGACAGGAGAGGAGAGGAGAGGAAAGGAGCCATCCTTCGCTTACTTCTTAAACAGCCTTAATAAGTGAATGGGTGTTGCCTCATTCAAAATGAGAACTCAGAAAGAACTTAATTTTAAAAGGCCAAGGTCTCTCACTGCATCCTTGCCATCTGCAGTCTTCCAGTCTTCCTGATTTATATCTGGCCATTGCACCCAGATGGCTCTGGAGGAAAAAGTGAGGTTGGTAACTTTTCAAAGCCCTCTGTCACTTAAATCCAATTCACTTGCAAGTCATGGCATCATCTTTCTGATGTCATGGTCCTCACAGAAGGTAGCCTAAGATTGGAATGCATTAGCACCTAGGAAGCCTGGAAAAAGGCTTCCTTCTGTTAGGGTTTAAGCTGGGTCTTAAAGGAAGCCTGATAAACTAAGAAGAAGAGGACAGAAGGGAGAGCATTTCAGTCATAAGGCAAAGCCAGTACAAAAGCATGAAGACCAAGGATGAAGTACTGTGTATGAAGCATGCCAAATAAGCCAATCTAGGCAGATCATAGAATTGTGGAGGCAAATAAAATGTAAGAAGATTGGAGAAGTCTTCATCAACTACTGTATGTGCTGCCACTGTGCTGGACACAAGATATGGACTTCAAAGGCCTCAAAGTGTTTACAATCTATTTAAGTGAATGACACATTCCTTAATAACCATAATCCAAGGCATAATGTGAAAAAGTAAAGTGATGCTAAATAAATTATATTAAAATGCAAATGGAGGGAGAAATCATATTTGACTACAGTAAGGGAAAGCATCATGAAAAAGATAGATTTTGAACACATTTTTTTAAGAACATAGGATTACAAAGGATGGAGATGTGCGTGAATTTCAGCCAAAGTAAATAATAAGAATGAAAGCTCAGAAATGGAAAAGCGCAATGTTTTTTCAGGGAATCATAAGTAATCCAGGATAATCGGCTAGTATACAAGTTTTCTTTTGAGGAATGAGTTAAGTCTGGGAAGGGAGGATGGGACTAGAGGCAGCTAGGTTGTACAGTGATTAGAGCACTGGGCCTGGAATCAGGAAGATCCGAGTTCAAATCTAACTACTTATACTTTCTATCTGTGTGGGCCTGGGCAAATCAAATAACCTCTTTTACCTCAGTTTCTCAATTGTGAAAGAGGCATAATAATAATAGCTAACTCGTAGGACTTTTGTGAGGATTAAATGAGATAATATTTGTAAAGCTCTTAACACAGTGCCAGGTACATAGAAGGTACTTATTAAATGGTAGGTTTCCTCACAACTTCCCTTAAATTGTGAACTCCCTGAGGGACAGGGTCACTCTTGCTTTTCTTTGTATCCCTATTATATAGCACAGTGCTTGGCACATAGTAGGTCTTTAACAATTATTTATTGCCTGACTGACTAGATTGTGTAGAACTTTGAATATTAGTCTAAAGGGTTTGAACTTTAATGAATAGGCAATGGAGATCCACTTTATGATTTTGAACAACTGAGTAGTATGGCCGAGCAACACTTTAGGACAAATAATATTTTTTCTAGTCTGCAGAATATTTTGGAATTGGAAGAGTTGAGAAGAAGGGAGAAAAGTGCAGAACCTTTTGTAATAGTCTAATCAGGATGTCAACTATTAATATAAAAATCTAAACTAGCATATTACAAATGGGAAAAAAAAGAAATGGATAGATTCAAATGGTATTTCAAAAGAAGAATCAAGAGACATTGGTGACTTATTGAATTGGAAGAGATAGGGAAGAAACAGTGATAATTCTGAGGTTTCCAATCTGAATGATATGAAGAATTGTAAGTCATGAGGAACTATTGAAAGGGAAAAGTACCCATGGCTTATTTTATTTCCCTTTCCACATTTGGCAGACAGAAGCTAGAAGAAAGAAGATGTGAATTTTATAGTTAATTATAATGCTCATGTACTATTCCTTTCAAAGACTGATAAAAATTTTTGGTTTTTTTTTTTTAAATAGCCAAAGTAAACCTTTATACTACCTGTGGTTTTCATTTATCCAGACTAAGCATAATACAGGCTTGGTTCTATCCATGAGTGTCACAAGAATTATTAAAACTTGACCATGAGCAAAATCTAATGAATCACTTATGTAGTTCATGAGCTGCATTTATTTTATCCAGTAGAATGAGATAGAAACAAATCTTCAGGAATAAAGTGGGTCCAACTTGACTTTGGGATTTCTTGCCCATATAAATAGGAATTGTTTCCAAAGGGTACACAGGAAGAGTTAAGTCCAGAAAGAAATGCAAGTGTAGGGGGGAAAGGGAAGTGAGCATCTATAGCAAATCAGAAAGCCCGTGTAACATGCCACCCTCTCTCCATGATAAGAGCAATTATTCATTTCTCATCTTCATGAAAGACAACATTCAAAAGAAATTTCCCATTTGGAAACTATGGATATGTTGTTGTTGTTTTACTCTGAAGCTGGTAAATTCTCTGCAGCACAAAGAATTCTCCAGTGGTTGAGAAGACTTAATTTTATTTAAGAAATTTCAGTTCCTAAAGATGATAACTATAGCATAGTGTATAAAGATTTCAATCAATCATAAGAAATACACATGTGCTTACAAGACAAAGGCTTAGAAGTTAGTTCAAATCACACAGAAATGAAATAAAGTGCTTAAAGGAAATTAGAAATCAAGAGGTCTTTAACGGTTAAAAGAAGATACTGAAATCCTACCATCACCCTCACAAATACTAAGAATATCTTGTTTCTAACATGAATGATAAAAGTTTCCAAAAATTCCCAATAATTGGAGAAGCGACCCAGAGAAATACAATAAATTCTGTATTATTTTTCTATCTAATACTATTTTTGTTAGGTTTTCTACTTGGGGATAAAGGCATGATTTTGTGTTACCTTATTATCATGACCTATAGAGCCACATATAAGGGCATCATCATCATCATCATCATCATCCATTGTTATTATTGTAACAATAAAGTAACTAGTTTTACAAATATTATCTCCTTTGATTCTCAAAGCAACACTTTGAGATAGGTGCTATTATTATCTCTATTTTACAGATGAGGAAACTGAGACAAATAGAGGCTAACCAACTAGCCAACGGCCACAGGAATGGGATTAAGTAAATAAGTGGTATTAGTATTCAATCTTCGAGCCAATGACTCTTTGGCAAATCTCAGGGTCATTACCATTTCTGCAAGGATGCTAATGACATTACGGATCACACTCTTACAACAAAAATTGTTTGGTTCATGGCTGAAGAACTATTTTTTCCTATTTCTTAAATCAAAAAGGAAAATTTTATTTGATTTTACTTAAATTTTGAACACCATAAATTTCAAAAACAAACCAGACTGGATTTGTTGGGTGCTTTTTGTTTGTTTGTTTTGGTATTGTTAACAATTTTGTATTGACATATTCAAAATCAAATGAAAAATTACAGTAATTATCTGGATAAGATTGAAAAGGGACTAGGTCACCTAAATAAGCTTCTGCCTCACTTTTGTGGGTATTCCAGATGAATACAATTCCTCATCTTTAAAAAGAGGGCATCGGAGTTGATGTTTACCAAGTCCCTCCCAGCTCTAACATCCTGTGATTTATGACTGTAATTTCCTGAAGAATGGCCTCAGTTTCCTACTTCATTAGAGGACAGCCAAAACCTCAGGATAGTGATAAAATAGGATGATTCTTTATAAATAAGCTTGTTTATGATATACTCAAACAGCCTTTAAAAGACTTGGGGGTACTGAAGATAAATAAGCCCCAAGAGACCAAACTAAAGCTGTAGCTAGAGAATTCTGTTGATTCTTTTCATATTTACAGTAGCATAAGAGAAATCTAAGGTCCCATAAAATAGTACATTTATAGATAATATTCATTATAGCTAAAGCTCCTAAACTTTCAGCAAGTAGAAGACCAAATATTCAGCTTTTAGGGAGCTTATTTATCACATGGTCTGGTCTGCATACAGGAAAGTACACAAAGCACTGGAAAGCAAAATGGAATCAAGACAAAGGAAATAGTCATGAGATCATAAACTTAAAGCTGGCAGGTATCTTAGAGGTCATCAAGTCCAACCTTTGCATTTAATGTAAGGAAACTGAGAACCAGAAAGTATAAGATACTTCCTCAAATTAATACAGGAAGTAAATAGAATTTGAACCCATGTCCTTCGAATCCAAATTTGACATGTTTTTTTTTTTTCCTATTTGGTGACACCAGATCTTCATTTTGGGTTGTTGTGTTAAGTGACCATCTCAAGTACACTTAATGTCCAAATTAGAAACACAATTTTTTCAAATATCCAAGGAATATAGAGGGGCATACACCTTTCATTTTTCTGACATACCCAAGGATGTATCCTATGCTTGTGTTCACAAAACTAAGCTTACTGAAAAAATATTTCCTACTTAATAACTCTTCCTCTTTAGAAATACCCCTACAATACTCTGGCCCCTATTTCCTCAGTCTTTTAAATACCTCTGATCTGTATCACATATGTTTAAATATTCTTTATTCCTCTTTTCATTTTTTTATCAATCAAGAATCATTTATTAAGCATATGTAATGTGTCAAGCACTAGATTAGTTACTGGGATTAAAAGATAAAAGTGAAACAGTCCAAATCTATTAAAACTAGAAGGCAAAGAAAAAATTGAAAGAATCCACCAGAAGTGGTGGCAGGGAGTGGACAGGCATCTAAAGCCCTAGAAACATCATGGTGGACAAAATCCAGAATAGAACTCTGGCTTCCTTCAAGACAGCTCAAATCTTACCTTTTTCATGAAGAAAGCAGAGAAGAAATATTTGTAAAACAAGAAGTCACACTAAGGATCACACAAAACTTAGCAGTCACAACCTAAAAGAGTAGAGATCTTGAAAGACAACATTGCAAAAGGCAAAAGATATAGACTCTGGACTAATAATACCTTAACCAATAAAACTGAAGATAATCCAACAGGAAAGGAAATGGAGTATTAGTAAAAAAGGAAGGACTTCTGAGCCTTCCTGATGAAATGACCAAAGCTAAGTAGAAACACCGAAATACAAAAAGAGGAGGCAAGAATAATATATAATGGTAAATACAAGGGAATGATTAGAAGAAACTAAAAAAGGATGCAATGTTTACTTACTAACAGGGTATATGATACAAATGTTGCCTCAGAATCCTATAAAGATTAGGATTAATATAGGGAGTGAAACAGGCCAGAGAGCCTAGAAGAGATCTGCTATGTTTTTTTTTTTGTTAAAAGAAGAAAGGGAAGGGAAGAGGAAAGGAATGGGCAAGGAAATAGGCTATCAACAAGGCAGAAAGGAGGAGGATGAATAGTGGAAATCATTTCATATAATCAGAGTGCCAAGTAAAAGATTATGTGAAAAAGGAGTAAGAGATAGGAGTAATAAGTGAAAATAGAACCTCATTTTCAGTTGTACTGATCAAAGGAGAACATACACACAGAGAGTTGGGTGCAGAAATACATTTCACACAACAACAGAAAGTAAGAGGATAAGAGGAGAGAGAAGGAAGTAAAAGGGAAAGTATTCAGGATGTATTCAGGAAGGGATTAGTTTTAACCAAAACCAATTGAAACCAAAGAGGATTGGAGTTTAAAAGGAAAGAAAGGGGAAGAACTTACCACTGGGGACTAGGTGAAAGAAAGAGAAAAGAACAGAAGCAGATTGCTTCCAGCACGGATACTAATTTCACCTTGTTCACTCCTTGTTCATCATCATCTTTTTTTTAACAAAGAAAAGGAAGAAAAGGGAAGAAAAAGTAAAAGAGAATAAGATGGAGATAAATACACAATTACCAATCATAACTGTGAATGTGAATGGGATAATCTATAAAATGGAAAAGAATAAGAGAGTTTATGAAACAAAACCCCAAAAATATGTTGTATATATGTGAAACATTAAAATATATGTATATGTGTATATCTATAAATACACATATGTGTTTGCATGTGTATACACATATGTGTGTATTGTGTGTGTACACAAACATGCATATGGCACATACACACTTATTTGTGTATACATGTACATGTATACCATATATATTTGTGTGTGTTATGTGTATATGTATATATGTTTATTGTACATATATTTAAAATTAGATACTCACATAGAATCTAAAATGTTTCAAATAAAGTAAAAAAGTGGGGCAGGGTTAGCAATCATGATATCAGACAAGGAAAAGTAAAATTAGATTTGATTAAAAGAGATAAATAGGAAAATAACATTATAATGAAATATAGCATAAAGAATTAATATCAACATTTAGCATATATAAAATAAATTCTATATTATCTAAATACCTAAAGGAAATGCTAAATGAGTTATAGGGCAAAATACAATAAAACTATAATAATAAGTAAATATCAATATACCCCCTTGGGACTCAGACAAAAACCTGCCAAAAGAATACAGAAAAGCATAAATATTAAGTAAATCCTTAGTGTCTAGAAAGCAACACTTTAAATTAAATTTCACTAAACAATTAAAATTTAGTTGGAGACTAAATAACATCATTCTAAAGAAGTGATGAATAAAAGAACAAATCTTAGAAACAACAGATAATTTCTTTTTCCATAGAGAATAGTATTTAATTTTTTTTTCCAATTTCATGTAAAAATAGTTTTCAACATTCACTTTTATAAGATTTTGAGCTCCAAATTTCTCTTCCTTCCCTTCCTCTCCACAAGACAGCAAGCAATCTGATTTGGAGTTATACATGTACAATTAAACATATTTTAGTCATGTTGTGAAAGAAGAATTGACAAACAAGGGGAAAAGCATGAGAAAGAAAAGAATTTTTAAAAGTGAAAACAGTATGCTTAGGTCTTCACTCAGACTCCATAGTTCTTTCTCTGGGTGTGGATAGCATTTCCATCATGAGTCTTTTGTAGTTTTCTTAGATCATTATATTGCTGAGAAAAGCTAAGTCTATCATAGGTGACTATCACAAAATATTGTTGTTACAATGTACCATGTTCTTTTGGTTCGGCTCATTTCACTGAGTATCAGTTCATGTAAGTCTTTCCAGGTTTTGCCCATGTCTGCCTGCTCATCCTTTGTTATGGAATAGTATTCCATAATATTCACATATCCAACTTGTTCAGCCTTTCCCCAATTGATAGCCATTACCTCAATTTCCAATTATTTGCCACCACAAAAAGAGCTCCTATAAAAATTTTTGTGCATGTGGGTCCTTTTCCCTTTTTATGACCTCTTTGGGATACAGATCTAGTAGTGGTATTGCTGGATCAAAGGGTATACACAGTTTGATAGCCCTTTGGGCATACCTCCCAATCGCTATCCATAACGGTTGTATCATTTCACAATTCCACCAACAATGTGAGTGTTCCAATAACAATAGATAATTACAACAAAGATGATGGCAACAATTATATGACCTACTAAAGAAGTGTTTTGTAGGTCATAAACAAGTGTTTTGGGGAACATGTGTATTTATAAATACTTTCATCAATAAAAGAGATAAAGAACAGATCAATTCTTTAAGCATAAACCTATAAAAAAACCTAGAATTTTTTTGTGAAATATTGACTATAAATGCCAAGAAAGTGATTAAAATAATTGAAAGAAAAATTGAATAAATAATGGTAATAGGTACTTGCTTAATAAATCCAAGGTAAATAATTATCTAATTTGATTTCCAAAATGAAAAAGAAAACCAAATTACCAAGTAAAAGGGTGTGGGGGAAGGTGACTTCACAACAACATATAAAAAAACAAAGGAAATTATTATGTTGTTCAATTATATTACAGATAATGTTTTATATTATATCATATTATATTTTTAAATTATATTATACATATATATACAATAAACTGACAATCTAAATGAAATGAAAGAATATTTGAAAATATACAAGTATAGAATACATATATAAGTAGAATAAGAAATGCATGGTTTCATTAGTCTAATCTTAGAAAAGGAAATTAAACAAAATTTAAATGAATTTCCAAAGGGGAAGAGGGATAACAACTTGGTACCAAGTAGATTTATAGGTGATTTTATCAAAATTTAAAGGAACAATTCATTAGAATATTACAAAAGTTGTTTGATAAAAATTGGAAAAAATATCTTTTTCATATAGACATGGTTTTTGTAGCTAAACCAAGGAGAGTAAAAACAGAAAGAGAAAACTACAGACAAATGTCACTAAAAACATGACATAAAAGGTTAAAAAAATTAGTAAAGAGATTTCAGTAGCGTATCAAAAGGATTATATATGATGACTAGGTTAATTATCTTTTTAAAGCCAACAATATGGGATTATTAATTTTTAGGAAAATTGTTGACATAACTGGCCATATTAATAATAAGAACAGCAAAACTCATGTGATTACACAAAGAGGAAAAAATTTTTTGCTAGGACCTCTTCCTATTAAATACATTAGGAAATATAAGAAAAAATGACCTTTTCTTAATTTAATTAGCAGTATTTATTTAAAGTGGTAGTTAGGGGGTACAATAAATTGAGTGTTGGGCCTGGAGTCAGAAAGACTCATCTTCCTGGGTTCAAATTTGGTCTCAGACACTTACTAGCTCTGTGACCCTAGGTAAATCACTTAACCCTGTTTCCCTCAGTTTTCCCATCTGTAAAATGATCTGGAAAAGGAAATGGCAAACAACTGCAGTATCTTTGCCAGGAAAACCCCAAATGGGGTCATGAAGAGTCAGACACACTGATACAATTTAACAACAACAATCTATTTAAAGCCAAGACCTGACCATTGTAGGTAATGGAGATACACAAGTATATCACCAATGTGATACCCACAGCAGCTGCTATGAATATGCTAGCATATTTCCTGTTTTGAATCTCAAGACATAACAGACTTTCTTCATGGGAGACAAAACCAAAACATTTATTCAAACACCAAAGAGTCAAATCCATCAGCGCAACAAAAAAATCTATACACATTATCAATGCAGGGAGCACCACCAGAGCCAAGCCTTCCCTCCATCAGGCTTTCCCACAAACTACCTTAATCAAAATCATTACCTCTCTCACTCACACTAGCTGCTCTGCTCTCCCTGCCTCTTCTCTCTCTCCAAACTCCAATTCACTCCAACTTCCTGCTCCACCCCTTCCTGCTCCACCTGTTCAGAAAGCTCTTCTCACCATAGGCTCCATGTGACCCAGACTCATGTAACTCAGGCTTCGATGTGACTCAAGCAGGTCACATGGGCCTATTAATGGATGGGAAAGATCTTCCCATTCCATTAACAATACATTAACAATACAACAAATTAATTTTACAATAACATTAGGGGTAAGAAAAATATTTCCATGATCACAACTGACATGGATTTGGTGCTTGACATGCTATCTCTAGCAATACAAGAAAACATTATTGAGGGAATAAAGAGAAAATAAAATTATAGTATTTCCAAAATGATATGACAACGTATTTAGAGAACTCTAGGGAGTAAACTAAAATGATTAAAACAATAACTAGCAGAGTTGAAAGCTAACAATAATAACAATAATAATCTTTCAGAAATAAACAATTCTCCTGTACATTCCAAATAAATAGCAGGAAAATATAGAATTAAAAAAGAATTTCTATTTTAAATAACTGTAAAATTTTTAAAAAGGAAATATACCTTTTAAAACACATGAAAATAGCTATTAATACAACTTCAATATACTTTTTTCACAAATAAAATCAGAGCTAAAAAACTAATTGCTTATTAATTAATTAATTGCTTATGGGCATTACAAAGACATTTTGTACATAATGAACATTGGATGACCACCTAAATTAATTTACTTTTGAGTGGCATATAAATCAAACTACCAAAGAATTCCTTTATGGAACTAGAAAAAATATAATGATGAAATTCATCTAGAAAAGATAAAGGTCAAATATGTTGAGGAAATTAATTTTTAAAATGTAAAGAAAAAGAGACTAGCAGTAATGTATTTCAGACTATGCTTTGTTTTTGTTGTTAGATCCCATTTTGGGTTTTCTTGGCAAAGATACTGGAATGTTTTGCCATTTCCTTCTTCAGCTCATTTTACAGATGAGGAATTGAGGCAAACAGGGTCAAGTCACTTGCCTAAGGCCACATAGCTAGTAAGTGTCAGAGGCCAGATTTGAACTCAGGTCCTCCTGATTTCAGGTTGCAGCACCTCATCCACTGTACCACCTATATAAAGCAATAATAATCAAAGCTATTTAAAATAGTTTAGAAGGAGAGATGTCAATATTGTATATACAATATGCAGAAGCTTTCTTCTACAGAAGGATCTGAACTTCAGAATTTTCCAGGTAACTCTCCATCAAGGGTTCTGCTTGCTTTAGACTCCAGGAACAAGATGCCTCACCAGGATAAGGTAATTACTTGAAACCTCATCATCAAGCTGTTTGATTCAGTTTGGAATATCCAATACCTTCCCTACTACTCAGTGGCCTTTTCCTCTGACTGGAGGGCTGGAAGATAGAGTCTTACTTTACAAAGCCTTACTTTAAAGAGGTGCAAGAGTAATTAAGGTGGGACTTTTTGCTGTTGACCTTTAATGATTCTGGCCTTTGTTTGAATGGGGCAGATAAAGTGGGATGTTGTTGTATTTCTCAACACTGAGACAACTGGGAACCATTGATTTGTATCTGATGCAATTAGGGGTGGTGAACTTATCCATGCCCAGCCTGGGTGAGGTCAGGGCCCTCTGGCCCTGAACAGGATATATAAGCACACAGGTTACCATTCTCTGTCAGAGCTCTGAGCCACAGCAGGAGTGGCTCATGACTCTGGGCCAGCCATTGTAATGAGTTCCCCAGCTGAAGACTCAGATATTGATAACTATGAATTGTATTTGATCTGTAATTCACGGTGCAGGTTTTTCCCCCTGAACTAAGTAAATGATATTTGTATGCTGGATTGAAGTAAGATTATTAACCCTTAAATAAAGCAGATCAAAAGGACCTGGGCTTGCAGCATTCTGTGAGCTGGTTGTTGTTGGCTTTACAACCTCACAGCAGCTGCTAGCTGGATTGTTGAAACAGTAGGCTGAGCTAATATAATAAAAGTGGCAATTTTACCCAAATTAATTTACTTATTTATCACCATACCAATCAAACTACCAAAAATTATTTTATAGAGCTAGAAAAAATAATAACAAAATAACAAAATTCATCTGGAAGAAAAAAACAGAATATAAAGGGAATTAATGAAATGTTAGGGAAGGTCAATTGTATTATAAAGCAGCAATCATCAAAACTACTTGGTACTGGCTAAGAAATAGAGTGGTGGATCAGTGGAATAGGTTAGGTGCACAAGACACAGTAGTCAATGACTATAGTTTGATAAACCCAAAGACTCCAGCTTCTGGGATAAGAACATGCTATTTGACGAACATTGCCGGGAAAACTGGAAAACAGTATGGTAGAAACTGGGCATAGACCAATATCTTACACTGTATACCAAAATAAAGTCAAAATGGGTTCATGATTTAGATATAAAGGCTGATACTATAAGCAGTCTGGGAGAGCAAGGAAGAGTTTACCTGTCAGATTTATGGAGAATGGAAGAATTTATGACCAAACAAGTGATAGAGAACATTATGAAATGTAAAATGGATGACTTTGATTATTTTTAATTGAAAGGTTTTGTATAAACAAAGCCAATGCAACCAAAGTTAGGAGGGAAGCACAAAACTGCAAAAGATTTTTTACAGCCAGTGTCTCTGATAAAGGCCTCATTTCTAAAATATATAGAGAACTGACTCAAATTTATAAGAATACAAGTCAGTCCCCAATTAATGAATGGTCATAGGATAAGAACAGGCAGTTTTCAGAGGAAGAAATTGAAGTTATCTATAGTCATATGAAAAAAAATGCTTTAAATCACTATTGATTAGAGAAATATAAATCAAAACAACTCTTAGGTACCACATCACATGTCAGATTGACTAACATGACAAAACAGAAAAATGATAAATTCTGGGAAGATGTAGGAAAATTGGAACACTAATGCATTGTTGGTGGAGTTGGGAACTGATCCAAACATTTTGGAGAGCAATTTGGAACTATACACAAAGAACTATATAAATGTGCATACCCAGCAATACCACTTCTAGGGCTGTGTCCCAAGGAGATCATACAAATGGAAAAAGAACCCACATGTACAAAAATATTTATAACAGCTCTTTTTGTGGTGGCAAAGAATTGGAAATTGAGGGGATGCCCATGAATATGGCTGAACAACTTGTGATATATGGCATACTATTGTGCTATAAGAAATGATGAGCAGGCAGAATTCAGAAAAACCTGGAAAGGCTTATATGAACTAATGCTGAGAGAGGGGAGCAGAACCAGGGGAACATTGTACACAGCTACAGACACATTGCGCAATGACTAACTTTGATGGACTTGGCTCTTCTCTGTTCTAAGATAACTCAAAAAAGACTAATGATGGAAAATGCTATTCACATCCAAAGAAAGAATTATGGAGTCTGAATGCAGATTGAAGCATACTATTTGTTCTCTCTCTCTCTCTCTCTCTCTCTCTCTCTCTCTCTCTCTCTCTTTCTTTTTCTCTCCCCCCCCCTCTTGTTTCTTCTTTCTCATGGTTCATTCCATTAGTCATAATTCCTCTTTGCAACATGACTAATGTGAAAATATGTTTAATGTGAACGTGAATTGCATGCTAACTCAAAAGTCTGTGGAACTGAATGTTGTAAACTAAAAATAAATAAATAAAATTTACAAAAAAACAAAAAATAAAAATCATAAAAACATAAAATATTACCTAATTGATAAATTGCCAAAGGATATGAACAAGACATTGTCTCAGAAAGAAATATAAAGAGGACTCTAAATGCAAATTAAAGCAACTTGGAGGTTTTAATTCACGCCCCATCAGATTGGCAAAGTTGACAAAAAAAAAGAAAAGAAAATGACAGGTGTTGGAAATCCTAAAGGTTAACACACAATTTGCAATTTTCCTTATTGTGTCATTGATGGGACTATGAACTGGTCCATTCTACAAAGCAATTTGAAAGTACACCCCCTAAAGTTACTAAACTATACATACCCTTTGATTCAGTGATACCAATGCTAGGTCTAACATTTCCAAAATGATCAAAGAAAAATGTATGTACCAAAAGATATATAGATGCTGGCAAAAAAAAATGAATCTAAGATAGTGTCTATTAATTGGGCAATTTTACAACATTAACAGCCCTCCATCCCTACCTTCCTGCTTTGTATTAGTTCTTCATTTCATGCCCTACTTTTATAATATAATTGCTCCCTTTTACCTTTTCCTACACAATTTTGTTTTTTAGAATCACCCCATCGTAGACAACTCATCCCCAACCTTTCTTTCATATTATCTTAGTAATGATGACAGTTTTAAGAATACTGACATTTTCATACATATATATATATACATGCATAAAGTAAACAGTTTGAACTTAATGAGTACCTTAATATTTAGTCTTTAATGTTCCTTGTATTTCTTCTGGATCTTTTATATCAAGTTTTCCATTGAGTTTTAGTCTTTCTGTTACAAATACCTGAAAGTCTTCCATTTCATCAAATGTCAACATTTTTCCATTTAGCATTTTACTCAATTTTCTTGTATACAGCCTGGCTCTTTGAAATATAATGTTCCAAGACCTATAATCTTTTAGAGTAGAAGCTGCTAGGTCTTGTGAAATTCTTACTGTATTTCCACAGTATATGGTTCTTGTTTGTTTGTTTTTTTCTTGTTGTTTGTAATATTTTCTCCTTAACCTCAGACTTTTGAAACAATACTGTGATATTCCTGTAAGTTTTCCTCCTGGTATCAATTTCAAGTAGTAAGTGGTAGATTTTTTTCTGTTTCTACTTTACCCTCTTGTTCTAGAACATCAGGGCAATTGTCCTTAATAATTTTTGTAATCTTGTATACAAATTCTTTTTTATCATAACTTTCAGCTGAACATTGTGGCATATGAATAAAATGGAATACTATTCTTCTATAAGAAATTTTGAAAGGGAAGTTTTCAGAGAAACCTGAGAAAACTTGTACAAACTGACTCAGACTAAAGGGAACAGAATGAGGAGACAAAGTTAATGTAATAACAATAACATTATAAAGACAACTTATAGACTTAAGAAATTTGATCAATGCAATGTTCAACCACGTTTCCAAAGGACTCTTGATAGAACTGGCATAACCTCCTGATAGAAAGATGATATCCTCTGATGCAGATAGAGACCTACTTAATTAGTAGCAAGATTATTTTATTCCCCCACTCACCTCCCTGAAGTGGACAAGTAATTTAATATCTCTGGGGCAGAATTTCTTAATCTATAAAATGCTTGCATTGGATGGAATAGTTTCTAAGCTTCATTTCAGTTCTAAATTATATATAGATAAAATCAAATTTGTTGAGTACTTATTACCTGCCCAGCACTGTGCTAATGTAGTTACTGTCAAGCAAAGGTTGGTTGATCTTGTGTTGGACAATGTAAGCAGAATTCTTACTCAAGCACGATTTAGGATAGGCTCTACCTTCTGGATATGAGATTTTATATTCTATGATTTCATGGGTTTTAAAAGCAAACCTTAATAACTGATTCTTTCCCATGTAAAATTCATTAACTATTAGTGTTTATCCTCTGAGATTACTTTCATTTTACCCTGTATATAATTAATAATTTATACATACCTCGTTGTTTGCATGTTGTTTTTTCCCATTTTAATGTGAGCTTCTTGAGGGCTAGCACTGTTATTGCCCTTCATTGTGTTTCCAGCACTTACTAAATATTTGGTGACTAATTGACTAGAGAGACTATGATTCAAGGGCCAAACCAGGTAGTATTTCTTCCAGAAGTAATTCTGTCCTCCTCCCTTCTTGCCTCCCACCATGCGAGATAGCCCTCTCATCTCATTTTTTTTTCATTTACTTTGGATTTCTAATATGTGCATATTTTACATTACATTCTAGCTATTCGTGTTTGCCTCCTCTTACCTATGCCCTTACAAACTTTTTGAGAAAAGGGTCTTTGTATTAAGCATTTTTATACTTCCTGTACTGGCATAGCAACTTATATTCAGTAGATGCTTAAGAGATAATAATTGATTTGATTGTAAAATAATTAGTGAATCAACAATGTGGCAAGATCAAAAACAAGCAAGCATTGGTGAGGTGCACGTGCCAGGCACTATGCATGTGCCAGGGAATACAGATCTAAGCAGATAAAACAGTTCATGCCCTCAAACAGTTTACATTTTAATAGAAGAGACAACACATAAAAGGAAGCTGAAAAGGTGGAGGGGAAGGAGAAATTTGGGAGGAGGGGAAGACACATGTCTCAGGCTACAGCAATGTCATTTTTCAAATATTAAATGGATGTACCCAAGTTGCTTTGTTTATTAACATTTTGATTGTGTTCAGTGTTTCTGTGTGTGTCTCTCTCTGTGTGAGTGTGTGTGTGTTTGTGTGTGTGTGTGTGTGTGCGTGTGTGAAAAGAAGTACTAACAAAATCAGTCCAAACAAGAGGAGTGGATTATACTATCTACCCTATACTTGCTAAATAATAGGTAGTCATTAAAAGGCTACTAAAGAAGTCAGGAGTTCAGCTGAGAAAGGAATGAGATCAGCACCATCCTTAAATGGAGACTCTGGGAAGAACGGTCTAATCAGATGGAGGGGCTGCTTTAGAGTACTTTCATTGAATGAATTCCAGGGCTTATATGAACTTTAAGATGAAGAGATTTCTGGAGCTGGATGGAGAAAGTCCAGGGTTTGAGCTGGAGAGAAATGATCCAGAAATAAGAGAGAAATTGAGAGATGAGGGTGGGTGTGAAATTACTATTGATGTTGTTATATTAAGAAAGTTTCACATATGTTTTTCTTTTTCTTCTCACTATCTCTTTGATGTTAAATTGTGTGAGTGCACACATGAAAAGAATAATAAAGAATTGAAAAGAATAGTAAAAAATCATTCTGAGAAGAATTTTCCTCTTGTGTCTTTAGTGCCTTTCCTATAAGGGGAAAAAACGTATGGCCCATTTGGTAGAAAAGTTTTGGAAGAGTATCTTCCTGAAAAAATGCTGAGGTCCTTACTGAATCAATATGACATATACACAAATAAATATGATGCCAGGAAAAATTGATAAATGCAAACCTGAGAAAGTGAAAATTACTGCATGAAATTGTCACTTTCAATTTCAGGAAAAGGGCATAAAGGAAGGGAAAATCAGCAACGAATTCATTAGGTGGCACCAGACTTCAGTTTTAAAGGAACCAAGTTCAACAGCAGTACTGAGGAGGGAATATGTTCTACTATATTAGATAATAAGATATTATTTATCAAAATAAAGGAGAAATGACCACCAATGAATTCCTGCTTAGCATGACTGGCCAAGAGAATTACACAAAATAAATAAAAAATTTAACTTTAGCAAAATGGATATGAAATAGATTCCAATGTATATAGTAATTTGGTGCATTTTCCATAGGGTTATATTTAAATCTCTTTGATTTTAAAGAATGCACTATATTTAGGCAAATATTAAAATAAAATAATCCATACTAAACATGGTCTACTTTTGCTTCGATTGTTGCCCAGTAAAGTGGTCAATTTGGTCAGTAAGTACCCTTTTGAACACACACATAATTCTGATTCAAAAGCCAATCAAAAGGTGTTTTTTTGTTACATGCAAAGTGTACACAAAATGGTCACAAAATACCTGCATATGCACTAAAGTAGAGAGCCAGGCCCCTCAATTCTGCATTATCAGGCACTTCCAGAAGAAAGCTTACTAAACTTGCATGTTTCCAAGATAGCTCTCTGAAGCAAGTTCTTCACTGCATATACATTACAAAAATGGGGGGATTACTTCTGAATATAAGTATAGCTAAGTCCCTCAGAATGCCTGATTTCAGTACCTCATATAAAAAATTAATTCACAGAATAGCTAACTCAGAAGGAACCAGAAGGAAATATAGTATTCCCATTCCAAGAAACACTTAGCCGAAAATAAGCACTTCTCTATGTACACTTGAGAATTATAGTTATACCTTGCTGAGTGGTGAGGACATGATTAATTGGTTTGATTTAAATTTCCTTGTCAGGTACCAGATCTGAATGTGGAAGTATAATCTCAAACCTCCTTGCATTCTAACTTGTCATTTGGTTGAAGTATGGGTTCTGATTTGGTAGGTGATCAAACAGCAATGGAATTGAATATGAACACAATAACCTTATAAAAAATAATTGAGGCTATTTTCACAGCAATTTATCTTCACTCTAAACCTTTTTGTTGAGAATCTATCCTTAATTCCAATAAACTTTTAATACATAATTGGTACCATAATTTCACAAGTATTCTTAAAGCATGCATGTACACATAACAACCATAATACTAGGGATGATCATTTCACTGATTCAACAACAACTGGAGTCACTGTCACAAAACATTGACCGGCTCTTCAAATTTAACAATATGTAAAAAAAAAACAAAACAAAAGATGTGCGGTCACTAGATTAAATGAATGTGACAAGGGCATGGAAAGAACAAACAATTTGGAAAACTAAGTCAAAACACTAAGCGAGCAATCCTTAGGTTACAACTGCATACTTAATACAGCAATGTCATTTTCAAATATTAAATAGATGTACTCAAAGTTGCTTTGTTTATTAACATTTTGATTGGGTTCAGTGTGTGTGTGTGTGTGTGTGTGTGTGTGTGTGTGTGAAAAGAACTACTAACAAAGTCAGTCTACCCAAGAGGAATGGATTATGCTCTCTACCCTACATTTGCTAAATAATAGGCAGTGATTAAAAGACTACTAATTTAGGGTTATTACTCACTCTACTTGGTGAAAAATTTCAGTTACTTCTTGTCTCCTGAAGACTTCTCCTTGCTTCATTATCAGGATTCAATTGTCCTCCCCTCTCTCTTCATTTTATATTAACTTCAATTTTATATACTACTGATCATACTCCTCCCTCATCTCCAGATGAGCAAGAAAGCCAAATTTCTTAAGGATAGTTTCCATTCCCAATTTATTGTATTGTCTAGGGGTGGTGCCCCTGGGGCTCTTTTATGATGTTGGTAAAATCTTATATCTCTACCCAGCTTTTACCCTTCACCAAACTTTCATTTCAATGTGGACAATATTTCATTGTTAGGCCCTATATATCGCCTCCAATTGTAAGCCCACTCTCTACCCTTCAAAAATATGGCTAATCATCACTAAATTGTATCACTCCAATGCATCAGCATGACTTAGACATGGCCCACTATTGTTGAGGGCTCTTCCAAAAGAATGTAAGTTCTAGGAGGTCCCAATAAGATGGAAATGTTTTAAATATGGGTCCAGTGATGAAATAAATAGAAGTCATGTGAAGCTTAGCCTCTCCAAGGTGAGAGGGCAACATTACTGTTTCTGTGATGAATGTGAAATTTTCGTTCATAACAACTCTCAAAGATCATTTGGGAAGTTGTATATAGGTTGTATTCTGTATCATGGAAGTGACTACCCATCCTAATGAAATCATAAATCCTTGAAGTATTTGAGGACCCATAAAATATGTGAAAAGTCTATTAGGAGTGACAATGTTACTTAGCCAAAAGTATTTTTTATAGATGGAAATATTGAATGATGATGTAAATATTCATGATAGCATGGATATAGATACAATGACATTGGTATAGATATAAATTACAAAAATTACTATGGGTATAGATAGTGTGTACACGGACAGAAATGGAAGGAGGCCCTGGATTCTATTCAACCTCTACTTAGAACAATATGAAAACTAAATAAAACTGAGTCACCATTTTTTAAAATTGTTATAAATAGCATGATTAACTTGTGGTTATTATTCTTCCCCTGATCTCTGAAAAACTGCAGTAAATAGCAAGGATAAAGTTAAGATAAAATCTGCCATTTAGAACCCTGCCCTTGACCAATGGAATCATAATAATACTATTTTCTCCCTTTCTATAGGACTTTAAGGACTTGTTTAAAGTAGTAGTATTTTCTGAAACTTAAAAGCACTGAATTTTCTACTTATTATCTGATCCAACCCCATAACTTTATTTTGAGTGTCTCATCTGAAATATTAAAAAATATTTTTCTTTCTCATCCTAATCAAAGATTTCTTAAGTAAAGGCTATGGATTAGATTGACAAGACACTCATTAATGTAAACAAACTAAACAACAAAACATGAGAATTATCATATGATAGGCAAGATGGTGGATCAATTCTTTTCTTTAAAGTTCTGCAACCCAAAAACTTAAAAAAAAATTATATCTCAGAAATAAGCTAAAGCTTAATGTCCAACCTAAAGAAGACAGAAATATAGTAAAAGAGAAAAAAAACTAATGAAATATTGTTGTAAAACAACTACCTAGAGTTCTTATTCAAAATGCCATTTCCCCAAAACACTCTTCAGAATGAGTACAGGAAGCTTTAACAATCTCACAAGTATGAGTTTTAAGGTCTGGCTTCATGGATCACTGTTCAATTCTCTAATCTCAATAACTTAGCCTGCACCTCCCCATTCCCACCCCACAACACAGAGAAAACATTGATTCTTCCCAGTCATGTAAGTAAGTAGAAGGGGAAACTAAAGGGACAGAGACAGGAGTAAAGCAGAGAACTGGCTAAAAGAGAAAGAGCCTCTAGACCCAGTCCTTAGCTCTAGGGGTTTACTCTTATTAAGGATTTAGAGTAGATGCTCTTTTCCTCCAATTTTAGGTGGCTGAGAATGCACACTCTGGTAATCTGTATAGCAGAGAAAGGGGAAGGAGCTAAATGGGGAAGGGAAACTCAGAAGCAAGGAATGGAGAGTAGAAGAACAAAGCTAAAAGCTCTAAATTCAAAGGTTAAGATCCTGATTACAAAATCAGCTCATAATCAGATTAATCAACAGACACAGAGATAAAAGGAACAAGTAACAATAAGAGAAATGAACCAAAATTCTCCAGGGAAGAAGAAAAATTCACAAAACTTACCCCCTTTATGCTCCATCCCTCAGATCATAGAACAAAACCATGAGATTCTGGGATGGTTCAAATTGAAATAAACCTCATGAAAGAAAAAATTAGAAATTATATTAGGTCAGAATTAAGACCTCTCAACATAGCATTAAAAAAGACAAACAACAATGTCTAGAATGAATTTATGATTGATATGTTGTCCAAAGAAAGAGAGGTTCTGAAAGAGAAATTGGTAGATTTGGTACACATAATACATGTAAGAAATACAGTAAAAGAAAGAAGAAAATCTGGTAGAAAAAAATGGCAACAATGATAAAAGAATAAATAAATTAGGGGCAGCTAGGTGGTGCAATGAGTAGACCACTGACCCTGGAGTCAGGAGGACCTGAGTTCAAATCCGGCCTCAGACACTTGACACACTTACTAGCTGTGTGACCTTGGGCAAGTCACTCAACCCCAATTGCCCTGCCTCCCCCCCCCCTCAGAAAAAGGAAAAAAAAGAATAAATAAATTATATATAAGTCAAAGAAACTAACTCTAAAAACAGGACACGTTAACAAGAACTCTAAGATAATAGGCACACTAGAATAGCCCTTCTTAAACTGTGGGTTGCGACCCTGTATAGGGTTGCAAAAAATTTGGCGCCAGTAAAAGGTTTTTGAACTCAACAACCAAAATTTAATTAAAAATCATATGTGTAATGAATCCAAGGTATTTTGGCACCGCTTGCCCATGTTGCATTGAGCCACTTCACTGCAGCCTTGGTTCTGAACACAAAGCATGAACATTTTCCTAAGCCACGTAATGCCAACAAATATTGCCAAAATACAGAAAGGGAAGTTTCAGAAGACCTGCACTAGAAGAACGTGACAAATTAAAAAAAAAAAACAACAAAAACAACCAAGATAGTACAGAAAATAGACATGTAAAACTGTCTATCCCATTTGTATATAAAAAAGAGTGCCATTTTACTGACTCTGCATGTTGACTTCAAGAAAAAAAATGGTATGTTGTAGTTACATTTCATAATTTCCATGAGAAATAATAACTTTTTTAAGCAGTAAGGAGAAACACTTTAAGCTCTTCATTTAATTACTCCTCATTTAGAAGAAATTATAGGAGAAAATTCTATAGAATATTCCAGATATAATATTCTATACAGTATTTCAGAAAGCAATGGATTTGAAGTTGCCACCCAAATACTATCTCCTGGAAACTTGAGCCTAACAATCAGGAAAGAAGATTTAACAAAAGAGGAGCATTTGAGACATTGCCCCCAAAACAAAAATAAAAAAACTGATGTAACCAGACTATCTTCAAATATCCTAAATGAGAGAAAACAATAAAGTAAATTAATTAGAATTTAATGAAAAGATTAATAAAATCAGTTCTCTGACTTTTTTCTGCTTTTGAAAGAGAGATTAAACTGAAAAGTAAAAGAAATAACAAAAAGCATTGATGTTGAAGGACACTAGGAAAGTAATCTATCCAGAGATAAAAATCACCTAACAGGCTGAAGAATTTAAGGGAAACTCAAAGAATTAGGATCAGGAAAGGATGATCTGAAATACTAATTCCAGAGACAAAATCTGATGAACGGCTCTAAATTAAGCAGTATCTTCTGCGGAGGGATAACGGTGGGAAGTTAGTTGAAAATGAAGAGGGAAGGTAAGAAACAAAAGGGTTCTAGTCAACAGGTGAACAAATAAAGAATAAGACTTTCATTAATCTCTCAGCAAGAGTAGGACTATATGGATGAATAAGATTAAAGAATAAAACAATGGGAGGAAGAATGGACTGAAAACGTAGGAATTGAAGGAAATAGAAAGTTTCCCAAAGAAAATATATTGTGGGGAAAGGGAAATAGTATATGTCTATGGTAAAAGAAGGGGGCTTTACAATGAATTTCTTCTAGGGAAAATTTATACATTATGAGAACACCTTCCCTAAGAAAGGGTTTTACCTCTAGGACCTTACTCCACTCCAGGAGTGATTTCCTCAAGGTAGCCAGCACCCAGGTTCAAGGATGAAGGGGATAACTAAACTAGAAATAAGCTAAGCTAGCTTTAGGAGTAGAGAGTTTTCATGGCAAGCAAATGGACTAGGACCAGGTCTCATGACAAAGGACATAGAGTTAGTCCATGCACAATGCTACTTTCATTTAATAGTGCAATCTTGATGATTCTTTTATCTATTTATTCAGCCATAATCTCTCTCATAATATCCAGACTTAAATCTCTAACTGCTTATTAGATATCTAAAATTATAGTTCAAATAGACATTTTACAATCATCATGTCCAAAGCTGGACTCACTATCTTTCTTCCAAAACTCTCCCCCATCATGAACTTCCACATTACTATTAAGGACACTAACATTATCCCAGGCACATGGACTCATAACCTATGTGTGTCATCCTCTACTTCTCACTCTCACATACCTCACATCTACTTTTTTGTAAAGTCCTATTGATTTTACTTTTATAATATTATTTATATATGCCCCCTTCTCCCCTGTGACTCTGCCACCACCTTGGTCCAGACCCTCACCATCTCATACCTGGAATATAGTAATAGCAAGCTGGTTGGTCTCCTTGCCTCAAATCTTTACCTACTCTAGTCTACACTCTACTCAGCTGTAAAATTAATCTTTCTAACTCTCATATCTGACCATAGTTCTCTTCTATTTAACCTACTACAAGGGCTCCTTGTCTTCAACAGAATTAAATAAAAAAAATCATCCTTTTGGTATCAAAGTCCCTTCACAGCTTGACTCCATCCTATCCTTCCAGTCTTCTGGCACCTTAATCTCCCCTGTGCAGCCTGCAATCGAGTGACACTGGCCCCCTTGCTGTTTCTCACACAATACACTTCATCTCCCAACTCCAGGCATTTTCACTTGCTATCCCACAGGCTAAGAATCACACCCTTTCTCATCTCTGCCTCCTGGCTCCATTTGAGTCTCAATTAAGATCCTGTTTTCCACTGGAAGTTTTTATTGACCTCCTCTTCATGCTAATCCCTTTCCACTGTTGATTATCTCCAATTTCTGACATATATAGATATTGATATTTTTATTTAAATGTTTCCATGTGGTTTCTTTCCCTTAAACTATGAGGTACTTTAGGTCAGGGACTATTTTTCTTCTTTCTTTGTACATTCAGCCCTTAGCACAGTGACTGACACATAATAAGAATAAATCCTTATTGACTGACTAACACAGAGCTTTCAGATTTGTTATTCTAGAAGCTCTACCTACATGAGGGACACAAGAGAAAATGTTCTCACATCCTAGGTATAGAGTATTGGATAAACTGGCTAGCATTCCCAATGTAATAGTTTTGATGAAGTGTCTGTTTCCTCTTTTTAAACATTTATTACAAGTGGTAGCCTGCTAGATAGGGAAGAAGGGAATGAAATATAAAAACAAAAGGTATCAATAATAGAAGGGAAAAATGTATTTGAAATTTGATCTTGTCCCTCAAAAGCAACACGTAAGAGACTCTAGAGTACTTTCCTAGTGTCCTCCAATATCAGTTTGTATTATTGAGTTGAGTTAACCCAATCTAGCACAATAATTTACTTCGTGCCCTTGAAGTCATTTATTTGGATCTGCTTTTAAAAGGAAATTATTCGTTAATACTTACTTTAATTGCTCACAATCTGATATGACACAATAACATTTAGATAGGGTAATCAAACAATCTACACATTATGATAGAGAATTCACTGACCCATTCTCCCACCACCATTATACATGGCCAAACATAATTTATCAAATAAGAACTTGGATTTGGAGAGGAGAAATGAAGTCTTTGATTCCTTTGCTGTTTCTATAAGTTTTAGGCCAGCTTAAATTGAACATGAAAGTGTTTTTCTTTTGAGGGAAGGAGTGAAGCCAAGATAGCAGAGTAAAGGCAGGGACTCTCCAGAACTCCCCCAAACACCTCCAAATACCCGTATAAAATGACTCAAAAGAAATCCTAGAGCAGCAGAACCCACAAAAAGACAGAGTGAAACAAATTTACAGCCCAAAACAACCTGGAAGGTAGACAGGAAAGGTCTGTTGTACCAGGTTGAGAAGTGAGCACAGTTCAATGCAGGTCATTCCACTACAGACCAGGCCCAAGCAAACCCAGAGCAGGCTTCAGGGGACTGACTTACTGGCAGCTGTGAGAGTTTCCAGACTTCTCAACCCACAAACACCAAGACAACTTAGAAAGTCAGTAGGAGAGGGCTGTCAGAGCTCAGTTACAAAGGAGCACAGTCCAACTCTGGCCCCAGCACAGCCCCAGCCCCAACAAACGAGGAGCAGGTCCTGAGGGTGACCGAATCAGCAGTGGCAGCAGCAGTTACTTCTAGAGCTCTCAGGCTATAGGTGGTGAAGGGATCAAACAACTGATCAGAAGGAGATTACAGGGGTCTCTTTGCTGGCACTGAGGCAGGATTTTTATGCTTTGGCCATACTTGCATCTGGGTCCCATTCCTGGGTGGTGGTCCTGGGGACAGGAGGAGCACTGGCATAGCAGAGCTTGTGGCAGCAGTGTATTGGCAACCCTCCTCACAGTTCCAGGGCAGAAAAGAATGCTTGTGGTCAATCACCAACTACAGCACAGGCCAAGAGAGGAGTAAACACCTTTCCTTAGATGATACCAACTTTGAAGAACTGAACACTTACAGATCTCTAGAAATATCTCTGAAAACAGCTGCACAAAACCCCTGAAGTTTGGGACAGTACAACCTCCACCAAAGAAGCAGAGCCCTACCATAACAAAGAATTAAAAAGTCAAGTAATAGTCTGGGGAAATAAGCAAAGAATGGAAAAAAACCTTCAAACTATAGAATCTTGCTTTAGTGACAAGAAAAATAAAAATATATACTTAGAAGACAAAAAAGTCAAAGTTCCTACATCAAAAGCCTCTAAGAAAAATATGAAATAGTCTCAGGCCATAGAAGAGCTCAAAAGGAGTTTGAAAATCAAGTAAGAGAAGTAGAGAAAAAATTGGGAAGAGAAATTGAAGTGATACAGAAAATCATGAAACATGAGTTAATAGCTTGGGAAAGGAGACACACAAAAAAAAAATACTGAAGAAAATAACACCTTAAAAATAGACTAGACCAAATGGCAAAAGAGGTACAAAAAGACCACGAAGAGAGGAACACCTAAAAAACAGAATTGTCCAAATGGAAAAGGGGTCCAGAAGATTACTGAAGAAAATAATTCCTTAAAAAGTAGAATGAAGCAAATGGAGGCTAATGACTCTATGAGAAATCAAGAAATTGTAAAACAAAACCAGAAAAATGAGATATCTCATTGGAAAAACAATTGACCTGCAAAAGAAATCCAGGAGAGAGAATATCAACTTTATTGGACTACCTGAAGGCTGTGATGTAAAAAAGAGCCATGACATCATCTTTCAAGAAATTATCGAGGAAAACTGCCCTGATATTCTAGAATGAGGGGGTAAAATAGAAATTTAAAGAATCCACCAATCACCTCTTCAAACAGATCCCAAAAAGAAAACTCCTAGGAATATTATAGTCAAATTTCAGAGTTTCCAAGTCAAGGAGAAAATACTGCAAGCAGCCAGAAAGAAACAATTTGAGTATTGTGGAAACACATTCAGAGTAATACAAGATCTATCAGCTTCTACATTAAAGGACCGGAAGGCTTGGAACATGGTATTCTAGAGGTCAAAGGAGCTAGCATTAAAACCAAGAATCAGCTACTCAGCAAACCAAAGTGTAATCCATGAGGGGAAAAATAGATATTCAATGACATAGAGGAATTGAATGCATTCTTGATGAAAAGACGAGAGATGAACAGAAAATTTGACTTTCAAATACAAAACTCAAAAGAAGCATGAAAATGTACACAGGAAAGAGAAATCATGAGGCATTTATTAAAATTGAACTATGTACATTCCTACACGATATTTGTAACTCACAAGACTATTCTCATTATTAGGGCAGTTAGAGGGAATATATATAGACAGAGGACACGGGGTGAGTTGAATATGAGGGAATGGTATCTAAAAATAAAATTAAGGGGTAGAGAGGAATATACTGGGAGAGGGGAAAGAGAGAGGTAGAATTGGATAAATTATCTCACATAAAAGAGGCAAGATAAAGTTTTTACAGTAGAGTGGAAGAGGGGGAAGGTGTGAGGGAATGAGTGAACCTTATTCTTATCAGATTTGGTTTAAGGAGTGAATAACATACACACTCAATTGGGTATGGAAATCTATCTTACCCTACAGCAAAGTAGTGGGGAAAGGGATGGGGTTGGGGGCACAGGGATGATAGAAAGGAGGGCATATTTGGGTAAGGGGTAACCAGAAACAAACACTTGTTGAGGGCAAACAGGGTCAAAAGAGAGAAGCGAATAAACAGGGGGGGTGGAATAGGATGAAGGGAAATATACTTAGTCTTTCACAACATGACTGTTATGGAAGTATTTTGCATGACTACACATGTATAACCTATACCCAATTGCTTGCCTTCTCAATGAAAGTAGGTGGGAATGGAGGAAGGGAGAGAATGTGGAACTCAATGTTTTTAAAATGAGTGTTAAAATTGTTTTTACATGCAATTGGGAAATAAGATATACAAGCAATAGGGTAAAGAAATCTATCTTTCCCTACAGAAAAATAGAAGGGGAAGGGGATAAGAGAAGAGAGGGTGATATAAGGAAAGACAAAGTGAAGGAAGGGGTAATCAGAATGCATGCTCTCTCAGGGTGGGGGAGGGGAGAGATGAGGAGACTATTTGGAACTCAAAATCTTATGAAAATGAATCTTGAAAACTAAAAATAAATTTAAAAAAACACTAGATGGCATAGGAAGAAATGGAGTCTTCCTTAAAATCACAAGTAGCATCTACCTTAAACCGTCAGCAACCTTTATATGTAATGGGGATAAGCTAGAAGCATTTCCAATAAGATTGGGAGGGAAAAAAGGATGTCTATTTTCACCACTGTTATTCAATACAGTACTAGAAATGTTACCTTTAGCAACAAAAAATAGAAATTGATGGAATTAGAATATGCAAAGAAACAAACAAAACTGTCACTTTTGGGGGATGATATGATAATATACTTAGAGAATCAAGTAAAAAACTACTCAAAATAATAAACAACTTTAGCAAACATGCAGGATATAAAATAAACCCACAGAAATCACCAGCATTTCTGTATAATTACTCACAAAGCCCAACAGCAAGATATAGAAAGAGAAATTCCATTAAAGTTACTGTAGACATTATAAAATATTTCGGAGTCTACCTGCCAAGACAAACCCAGGAACTATATGAACACAAGTACAAAACAGTTTTCACAGATCTAAATAAGTGGAAAAACATCAGTTGCTAATGGGTAGACCGAGGTATAATATTTTCAAAATGACATTTCTGCCTAAATAATTTAGATATTCAGTGCCATACCAAACTACCAAAAATTATTTTATAGATCAAGAAAAAAACCCAACATTTGTGTGGAAGAACAAAAGGTCAAGAAAATGAAGGGAATTAATGAAAAGAAATGCGAGGGAAAGTGGCCTAGCCAAACTAGATCTTAAACTGTATTATAAAAAGTAGTCATTAAAACTACTTGCTACTGGCTAAGAAACAGAGTGGTAGATCAGTGGAATAGGTTAGGTACACTAGACACAGTAGTTAGTGACTAGAGTAATCTACTGTTTGATAAACTTGAAGATTCTAGCTTCTGGGATAAGAACTCACTATTTGACAAAAACTACTGAATAAACTGGAAAATACTATAGCAAAAACTAGGCATAGACCAACATCTTCAATCATATGCCAAAATAAAGTCAAAATGAGTACACAGCTTAGATATAAACACTGATACCATAACAAAACTGGGAGATCAAGGGATAGTTTACCTGTCAGATTTATGGAGAGCAGAAGAATTTATGACCAAAGAAGAGAAAGAGAACATTATGAAATTCAAAATGGATAATTTTGATTACATTAAATTGAAAAGTTTTTGCACAAACAAAGCCAATGCAAACAATTGGGAAAGAATTTTTACAATCAGTGTCTTTGATACAGGCCTCATTTCTAAAATATATACAGAACTGAGTCAAATTTATAAGAATATAAGTCATTTCCCAATTGATTATTTCCTAGGGAGTTCATTGATGGCTTGTTCAATTTCTTTTTCTGAGATGCAGTTATTTAACTATTTTAATTCCTCTTCTGTTAATCTGGGTAGTTAATATTTTTGTAAATATTCATTCATTTCACAAATATTGTCAAATTTATGGGCATACAATTGGGCAAAATAATTCCTAATTGTTGCTTTAATTTCCTCTTCATTAGGTGAATTCACCCTTTTCGTTTTTGATACTGGTAATTTGGTTTTTTTTTTAATCAAATTGACCAAAGGTTTATTAATTTTATTGTTTTTTTTCATAAAACCAGTGATTAGTTTTACTTATTCATTCAATAGTTTTATTAATTTCCATTTTATTAATCTCTCCTTTAATTTTCAGTATTTCTCATTTGGTATTTAGTTTGAGATTTTCAATTTGTTCTTTTTCTAGCTTTTTCAGTTGAATGCCCAATTAATTGATCTCCTATTTCTCTGTTTTATTCACATAAGCATTCAGAGATATAAAACTTTCCCTAAGAACCACTTTTGCTGCTTCCCATAAGTTTTGGTATGTTGTCTCATTATTGTCATTCTCTCAAATGAACTTATTGACATTTTTATCTTCTTCCCTCTTCTTTCCTGTGGGGTAAGATTCCCAATTGGGTATGTATGGTATTCCCTCCTTAGGCCAAATCTGATGAGAGCAACGTTCACTCATTCCCCCCTCATCCGCCCTCTCCCCTCCTCCCACAGAACTGCTTCCTCTTGCCACCGTTACGGGAGATAATCTATCCCATTCTATCTCTCCTTATCTCCCTCTCTCAGTATGTTCCTCTCTCATCTCTTAATTTGATTTTATTTCTTTTAGATATCTTCCCTTCATCTTCAACTCACCCTGTGTCTGCTCTCTCCCTCTCTCCCTCCCTCTCTCTCTCTCTCTCTCTCTCTCTCTATATATATATATATATATATATATATATATATATACACACACACATAGATATATACATACATACACATTCACCCATATATATACATAAACATATATGTATGCATATTCCCTTCAGCTACCCTAATACTGAGGTCTCATGAATCATATTTGTCATCTTTCCATGTAGGAATGTCAACAAAACAGTTCACCTTTAGTAAGTCCCTTGCAATTTCTTTTTCTTGTTCTTTTTCTTGATTACCTTTTCATGCTTCTCTTGATTCTTGTGTTTGAAAGTCAAATTTTCTATTCAGTTCTGGTCTTTTCACTAAGAAAGCTTGAAAGTCCTCTATTTTATTGAAAATCCATATTTTGCCTTGGAGCATGATACTCAGTTTTGCTGGGTAGGTGATTCTAGGTTTTAATCCTAGCTCTATTGACCTCCGGAACATCATATTCCAAGCCCTTTGATCTCTTAACATATAAGCTGCCAGATCTTGGATTATTCTGATTGGGTTTCCACAATACTCAAATTGTTTCTTTCTGGCTGCTTGCAATATTTTCTCCTTGATCTGGGAGCTCTGGAATTTGGCAACAATATTCCTGGGAGATTTCTTTTTAGGATCTACTTGAGGAGGCGATCGATGGATTCTTTCAATTTCTATTTTGCCCTGTGGCTCTAGAATATCAGGGCAGTTCTCCTTGATAATTTCTTGAAAGATGATATCTAGGCTCTTTTTTTGATCATGGCTTTCAGGTAGTCCAATAATTTTTAAATTCTCTCTCCTGGATCTATTTTCCAGGTCAGTGGTTTTTCCAATGAGATATTTCACATTATCTTCCATTTTTTCATTCCTTTGGTTCTGTTTTATAATATCTTGATTTCTCATAAAATCACTAGCTTCCACTTGCTCCAATCTAATTTTTAAGGTAGTATTTTCTTCAGTGGTCTTTTGGACCTCCTTTTCCATTTGGCTAATTCTGCCTTTCAAGGCATTCTTCTCCTCATTGGCTTTTTGGAGCTCTTTTGCCATTTGAATTAGTCTGTTTTTTAAGGTGTTGTTTTCTTCAGTGTATTTTTCGGTATTTTTTTGGATCTCCTTTAGCAAGTCATTGACTTGTTTTTCACGGTTTTCTCGCATCCTTCTCATTTCTCTTCCCAATTTTTCCTCTACATCTCTAACTTGCTTTTCCAAATCCTTTTTGAGCCCTTCCATGGCCTGGGACCAGTTCATGTTTTTCTTGGAGGCTGTTGGTGTATGCTCTTGCACTTTATTGACTTCTTTAGGCTGTATGTTTTGGTCTTCTTTGTCAGCAAAGAAAGAATGCAAAGTCTGAGACTGAATCTCGGTGCGTTTTCACTGCCTGGCCATATTCCCAGCCAACTAACTTGACCTTTGAGTTTTTCAGCAGGGTATGACTGCTTGTAGACTAGAGAGTTCTATGTTCCACGTTTGGGGGGGAGGTGCCAGCTCTACCACACCAGCACTCCTCCTTCCCCAAGAACCCCCAACCCGGACTGGGCTTAGATCTTCAGCAGGCTGTGCACTCCTGCTCTGATCCGCCACTTAATTCCTCCCACCAGGTGGGCCTGGAGCCGGAAGTAACAACATCTGTAGCTGCCCCACCTCCGCTGCCCCTGAGGCTGGAAGCCAAACCCGAACTCTTTCTACTCCCGCAGCTTTTCCCACTACCCTTCTCCGCAGTCTTTGGTGTTTGTGGGTTAAGGAGTCTGGTAACTGCCGCAGCTCACTGATTCAGGGCGCTAGGGCCCCCTCCGCCTGGCTTCTGGTCTGGATGGTCCACGCCGCCCATGCTGGACTCTGCTCCACTCCGTTCCCAGCTCCCAGCTCCGTGTGGGATAGACCCCACCCAGAGACCATCCAGGCTGTCCTGGGCTGGAGCCCTGCTTCCCTCTGCTGTTTTGTGGGTTCTGCCATTCTAGAATTGGTTCAGAGCCATTTTTTATAGGTTTTTGGAGGGACACGGTACGGTGCTCATACTAGTTCCTGCTTACCAGCTGCCATCTTGGCTCCGCCCCTTATTGACTTTTTTATGATTTGCTGTTTGACCCACTCATTCTTTAGGATTAGATTGTTTAGTTTCCAATTAATTTTTAGCCTATCTTTCTATGGCTCTTCATTACATATAATTTTTATTGCATCGTGATCTGAAAAGGATGCATTGACTATTTCTGCCTTCCTGCACTGGATTGTGAGGTTTTTATGCCCTAGTACACAGTCAGTTTTGTGGATGTGCCGGGTACTACTGAGACAAAAGTTATGTCCTTTTCTATCCCCATTCAGTTTTCTCTAGAGGTCTGTCATATCTACCTTTTCTAAAATTCTATTTACCTCCTCAACTTCTTTCATGTTTATTTTGAGGTTAGATTTATCAAGTTCAGAGAGGGGGAGGTCGAGGGACCTTACTGGTATAGTTTTGCTGTCTATTTCTTCCTATAACTCCCTTAACTTCTTTGAGAATTTGGATGCCATACCACTTGGCGCATATATGTTAAACAATGATATTGCTTCATTGTCTATGGTGCCTTTTAGCAGGATATAGTTTCCTTCCTTATCTCTTTTAATTAGATCTATCTTTGCTTTAGCTTTCTCTGAGGTTAGGATTGCTACCCCTGCTTATTTTTACTTCACCTGATGCATAATATATTCTTCTCCAGCCTTTTACCTTTACCCTGTGTGTAGCCCCCTGTTTCAAATGTGTTTCTTGTAAACAACATATTGTAGGATTATGGCTTTTAATCCATTCTGCTATGTGCCTCTGTTTTATGGGACAATTCATCCCACTCACATTCACAATTATAATTACTGTGTCTTTTTTCTCCTTCCTATTCCCCTCACCATGCCATTTATGATTTTATTTTTCCCTTCTCCCTTTGCCCCGTCAAAAAGTTTTGCTTTTGACCACTGCCTCCCTCAGTTTTTTCTTTCCTATCAAACACCCTCCCTTATCTTACCCTTTTCCCTTACTACTTCTTCCCTCCCTTCTACCCACCACCCCATTTTGCTTTCCCCTTTCTCCTCCTACTACCTGTAGCACAAGTTAGATTTCTATATTTAATAGTTTGTTATTCCCTCTTTGAATCAAATCCACTGAGTAAAGCTGAAACAGCGCTTATCTCCCTGGGTTTAAGTGACATGTTTGTGACATCAGAGGCTTTTAGACCACGTGGGTTTCAGTCGCATTTGTGTGATAACTTTAGGCCATATGGGTGAGTCGCATATATGACTCACCTTTGACCCTGAACAAGATATATAAACCCAGAAGTTGGCTTTCTCTTTTGGAGCTCTGAGCCACACACAGCATGAGTGGTGCATGACTCTAGGCAAGCCGTTGTTATGAGCTCCCCGGCTTTGAAGAAAACCCAGATATTAATGCTTCTCTGGTAACTGTATATTGTGATTTTGTCAGACAGAAATCTATCTGTTGATTTGTGTTTATTTCCTCTGTTTGCATTTGCTTTGAAGCTCAGGTTGTTGGCTTTTCCCCCTGAGCTGAGTGAATGGTATTTGTATGTTGGATTAAAGTAAGATTGTTAACCCCTTAATGTTACTTTCCTTAATAAAGCAGATCAAAATAACCTGGGCTTGCAGCATTCTTGTTGTTGGGCTCCTGTTGGTTTTTCACCCCCACAGCAGCTGCTAGCCTAATTGTTGAAACTGGTGAATTACTGCTTTCACTCTGACCTCTTAACTCCTTCCCTTATGACGTGTGGATTCTTTCAATGACTCTTGTACCCTCTGGTTCTAGAATTTCAGGGCAGCTTCCTTCATCATTTCTTGATGCAGATGCAGATTTCTTTTTTTATCATAACCTTCAAGTAGTCCAATAATTCTTAAATTATCTCTCTTGGATCTATCTTCATTGTTCTTTCCAGTGAATTATTTTATGTTTCCTTCTATTTTTTTTAATTCTTAGGATTTTATTTGACTGTTTCTTGATGTCTCAAAGAATCATTATCTTCTACCTTCCTAATTCTAATTTTTAAGGAATTATTCTCTTAAGTGAGCTTTTGTATCTCCTTCTCCATTTTGGCAATTCTACTTTTAAAGTTGTTTTCTTCAGTGGATATTTTCCAATTTGTTCAAATCTATATTTTAAGGAATTGTTTTCCTCATTCAATTTTTGTGTTTTCTTTTCCATGCTACTGACTCTTTTTTACCATAATTCTCCTCCATTAGTTGCATTTCTTTTCCCAATTTTTCTTCTACCTCTTACTTGATTTTTAAGATCCTGTTTGAGCTCTTCCAACATTTTGGGCTTGAGACCAATTCATATTCTCCTTTGAGGCTTCATGTGTAGAAATTTTACCATTGCTTTCTTCTGAGTTTTTGTTTTGATATTCTCTGTCACCATAGTAACTTTTTATGGTTAGGGCTCTTTTCTGTTTCTAACTCATTTTCAGCCTATTTTATGACTTTCAAAGTATGGCTCTGCTCCTGGGACACAGGGGACACTATCCCAAGCTTCCTATGCTGAGGGAGAGAGATCTCATCAATTTCTTTCCATATGAGGGCCTCAAGTCCTAAGGATTCCTAGCCTTGCCATTTTCCTTCTACGCCTGGTCTGGATGCCCCACTGCTGGCCTGTTGAACCAAAACTAAGGGACCTCAGTTGCTGATCTGTGCTGTTGCTAACAGGCTCCTGCTAGGTTGCCCAGATACCATCTGCCCTGGGCTTAGCTCTCCTTTTACCCAAGTGAGACAGACCTTAGCTGAAGTCCTTCTAAGTTATCTTATGCTTGAAAATTATTTCATTCCAATTTTTGTGGGTTTTGTTCCTCCAGAATCCATTTAGAGGATCAATTTAATGTTGTTTCTGAGGGAAACTGGGGAGAGCTCAGACAACTTCTTAGCATATCTCTACTATCTCCTCCTCTACTTCTCTCATTTGATTTTAAAAACTTTTGGGCCTGGGGCCAACTCCCACTTTTCTTTGAGGCTTTTCATAAAGTTGTTTTGACTTCATTGTCTTCTTCTGAGTTTGTGTCTTAATCTTCCCTGTTACCAAAGTAACTTTCTATAGTCAAGTTCTTTTTGTTGTTTGCACATTTTTTCAGCCTATTTCTTGACCCCTAACTTGATGTTAGGCTCCCGGGATGGTTGGGGGGTGGAGGCACTTTCCCAAGTGCCAGGCCTTTTCTGCTGCTGTTTTCAGAGCTAGTTCTAGGGCTCTTAGGTTTTCAGTACTTTCAAGATGGTATGATCTAAGAAGATGTGGTCACTGACCTCCTGGTCTGTGCTCCGATCCATGAGTGACCACAAGGACTCTTCTCCATGCTGGAACTGTGAACAGGGTCCCTGCACCTCTGCATCTATAATGTCTGGTGAACCAATGGTCTTCTTGCTCTAGGACTCTGACCCACATTCAAGGCCAGCAAAGTATTCCTTGTAACCTCCTTTTGTTCAATTGTCTGCCCCCTGTACCATCTATGGTTTCTGAGCTCCTGGCACTGCTCCTTCTGATGACGATTTCTTTCTGAGGCTTGCTTTTGGAGTCTTTGTGCAGCCTATACTTCTTGCTCCTTGCTGGGCTCTAGATCTGACCACAGTTCTGCTGAGACAGACTTTTCCTGCCAACTTAAGTTGTTATGGTCAAGAAAATGGTTTTACCCTGACCTTTTCTTGGTTCTACCACTTGAGAAACCAATATGAGGTGTCATTTAATATCATTTCTCTTCCTTTACTCAACTGAAACACTTTGGTGAGATGTTCTTGATATTCTATGACTTTTCTGCCCCAATTTTTCCCAGGATGACTACAAAAAATTCTTACAACCATGTAATCAATACATTAATTGTAAACAACTCATTTTTTTTTTGTAATTTGAAGACGCACTTTGAGTTTTGATAATTCTGCAGTAAATGTAGTTTCCAAGTGCTAAATTAGCCATTAAGTTAATGTGGTAATAATATGTCACAAATTTCTTTTTTTATAAAATGACATCAATATAAAGCAATAAGCAATATTTTGATTAATAGGTTAAATTGACCTTTTCCCTTATTTTGTCTTCTCTACATTAATATTATTAAAAAATACTCCAGAATTTAATTAATGTTCAACATAGAAAATTGTGTTTGGTAATTGGCTTTTTTTACTAATTGGCTACATATTAAATCCTCATTTTCTAAGAATACTGCTCATTGCCAAAGAATAATAATTTTAGTCAAGAAAATATTCATCACTTTGGTGAGATTTTCTTTCTATGTTAATGAGGAAAACTCAATTTTTAAAAATTGAATTACTTCTAGTTAGGGATATTAACTCTTAGTATAATAAGCAACAGAGTATAAGACTTCACCAGATACAAGTGAAACATTTAGTGACACAATTCTATTGTTACACTAGTGATGTGTTTGTTCAAACAAAGATAATTACCAACCAGAAATGCCTGTTGAGTAATGGCTTAATAATTGTATTTATTGGTTCAAAGTAAAACACTGTCTTTTTATACAACAATAAAGACTGTGATCAAAGCCAATAGTAAAGATGAACACTATCCTTGATATAGCAAATTAAGTACTACAATAAAACAATTAATCAGAAACAACTGATTTAGAATTTAGGCTCATTAGGAAAGGGGCTGGGCTGATGTTTCCTTTTTCGCTAGCTAGGAAAAAGGCAAAGTAACAATATAAAAATGATTATGGGGAGATCTTTAACCTACTTAATCTTCAGCCAATCAACTTATATGTAAAAATGTATATCCTAATTATAAATTGTCCTTATGTTGTCATTAAATCAGGTCCTATGAGAAAATCTACCTTAGCCTAGTATTAGACTATTCTGAGTGACTGCTTACATATGAAAGTAAAAGACAAATAAACAAAAACCTATTCTTACTGGGAAAAAAATTTATCTCAGACATTTCTTCAAGGCAGACTATAATTCTTTCCAAATAGCATGTGGTTATGAGGTTTTATTTTATTTTTTAAAAGCTCTTTTGGAATAGTTTCATCAAGGTCTCAAATATAAATCTAAAAATAACCATATCAGAAAAAATCTGATCTTATGTATAGCACAAAACAAAAGAAAATATTTTCTTTTACAATGCCCTATAAACCAAAATGGAAGTATTACCCATATGGGGATGGATGATTCAAGACATACTTGTTTTGATATTAATATTTTAAAGTCCTTAAGAAATAGTTTCTGATCCATCCTAGTCCAATTCCAATCTATCCCCCACTATTATGGTTGTCTACTGAAGGCGATGTTTTGCTGATGACACAAGTGGCTCCTTTTTCTTTCTGCCTCAACAGTATAAGTGATATGTATAAAGACCAATTGGTTCAGTTTCCTAACAGCTGAATAATTTATTTATTGAATATGCATGTGTATTTTATTAGTCCAATACTAATATTTTGGGACAAGCTGCATGTGTATGCATACAAATGTATGTGAGTATATTGAAAAGATATGCATACATAGAATCTCCCAAAATTTAGCACAATCTCAATCTTTAATGACTTCAGAAATATAAATGCTGCAAACATTTAAAATATTTTAGGAAGGTGAATTATTTACATTTCCTTAACTTCTTTTCAGTTTTGGGAATTTTGAATCATAATTTTTAAAACTTTTTATTAGTATTTTAGATGACACTTTCTCAGACTGTTGAATAAGTAGAGGGTAACTCAGTAATATGATCTTTATTAGTTTTTTTTCCTGTGGTATTTCATCAAAACTTTCATTTATACCTAAAATCCCAATTTTTAAGATAATTCTAAGGCTTGGATAACAAATGCAATACTTTCATTCTTTTCAAGAGCAGCAGATGATGAAAGGTTTTCCATAAAGTTTGAAAATAGAGCAATATATAGCACAAGATGGTGGTTATCTTGAATTTTAATAAGAAACATAAATAGTGTAAATTTTTAAATAATAAAGCTTTCATGTTTTTTAGTTTTGTGGCCTTTATATTTTTAAGGTTATTAAATTTTAAAACTGTACTAATATTTTAGACACTCTATATGTGTATATGCATGAATGTGCTTTTCTGTACATGTATACATATACACAAACATATACATGTATGTACATATACACAAACATATACACGCATGTATATGTAAGTATATATATATATATATATGAATGTGTATAGGTCTACATATGTGTTATTATAGGCCTAACTATGGAGAAAACTGTGTTCTTTTCATACTTACCCTTTGTCAAGAACTGTATTTAATAGAAAATACTTCCCCTGAGGAAATTAAAACACTTTGAAAATAACCATTACCATCAGAATGCATACCAACAAATAACTGATTTGAAAGAGAATTAATTGAAACATATCACTTTTGTTGGTTCTTCCTATAGTCCCAGACAGATATTCTGTCATATCCATTCAGTTTCAAAATACCAAAGTCTCCTGATTTGTCACAGGGGATCACATACTTTCTCTGTCTAATCTTCACTTATCTTTGTAGAAAAAAATACATATAAGAAACCTAGGCTTCTTTTTTCCCCTAATATTTCATTCAGACAGTTACTTAATGATGAAATGTTTAACAGTTACTTAATATTTAATTACTCACTATGTAACATGTGATAGCTAGGTGGTTCAGTGGACAGAGCACAGGGCCTGGAGTTAGGAAGAACTGGGTTCAAATCTGGCCTCATTTATTTACTAACTGTGTGACCCTGAATAAGTCACTTAACCTCTGTTTGCTTTAATACAGAATGAAATGGTGAACTGCTCTAATATCTTTACTAAGAAAACCTCATGGACAAAGTATTGATACACCATGGTCCACAGTTTCAAAAATTTAAACACGACTGAAATACTGAACAACAACATGTAATACAGTTACTTATCTGAAGGAAAACAATTTTAGATTCAGAATAAGAAACGCCTAAATCAAAATAGTACGCTAATGCATGATCTTGAAAAAATAAAAGATGTAAAATAACTAGCAATATAATAACAACATTTAAATGAGTAATTGATAATTTTCTAACGAAGTATATAGATGCATTCCTTTTTTGTATAGTGAACAATTCAGTTCCTCGGCTAGTCACACAATGGATAGAGTGCTGGGCCTGGAATCTGGATGAGATAAGTTCAAATGCAGCCTCAAATCCTTTCTACATCTGTGACCTTGCTCAAGTCACTTAACCTCTGTGCATCATTTTCTTTCCTCATAAAATGAGGAAAATAATATCACCTGCCTTGCAGCGTTATTTGTGAGGTTAAAATGAGATAATATTTGTTAAAACACTTAGCACAGTGCCTAGTACATATAATGTACTATATAAATGCTTATTTCTTTCCCTTTACTTCGACAATGAGCACATCCCCTGTGCAACACATTTCGCTTGGTGATGTGAGGGATACAAAAATGAATAAGAACATCATCCTTACCTACAGAAGTTACAATCTAATGGGAAATGATTATAAATTAGTAGAATAAAAAAATAAAATATGATAAATCCACAAGAGATACCAAGTTTTATGATAGTTTTAATGAGAATATTTCTGGCATCAGCTAACAAGATATCATGGCAGACATAGCATTTGAGTTGTCTTAAAGAATGGGTAGTCTTTCAATAGACAGAGACGAAGATGGGGTAGGAAAAGAAGTGCATAAATTCTAGACATAAGGAAAAGTAAAAGAATAGGCCAAGAGGAAGAAAGCATAGGACATGATAGCAGAGTTACAATTAATATGATTTGGATAGAGTATAAAGTATACTGGAGAATATCATGAGATAAAAGTAGATTAGTGACAGATGCTAGAGACTCTTCAATGACAGATTAATTTTTTGGCCTTTATACAGTAGACAATGGAAAATAGTGAAGATTTTCAGCAAAGGAATAACAAAAACAGTTTGGGAGAGGCATGGCTAGACTGTAATTTTTCTAAAAAAGATCTGGTGGTTTTACTGGACTAGCTCAATGTCAATCAGCATTGGGATATGTCAGCCAAAAAGCTAATATTGTTACACTGAACAGAGACATTGCTTCCAGGAATACAGATATCTTTATATTATGTTTTAGTCAAACCACACTGGTAGTACTGTGTTCAGTTCTGGGTGCTACAGTTTAAGCACGCTAAATGCCCAGAGAAGGGAAATCAATAATATGGAAGACCCTGAGTTCATATCATATAATGATGATGACAATGATGTTGATGAGGATAATGATAAGCATTTATGTAGTGCTTTAAGGTTTGCAAAGTATTTTAAAATATCATCTCATTTTTCTCACAATAATCGTATCTTCATTTTGCAGATTAAGAGATTAAGGCAGACAGATGTTAAATTATTCTCCCAGGGATACAAAGATAAGTGTCTGAAGCCAGATTTGAACTGAGGACTTAACTCTGATTCTAGTTTCAGTACCATATTCACTCCATCACCTAACTGAAAAAGGGGCTTTTTACCCTGGAGAAGACTAAGGGAGGATATGATAGCTTTCTCTAAGTATTTGAAGGGCTACCTTATGAATAAAGGATATACACGTTATCTTTGGCCCCAAAGGATAGAATCCCAACCAATGGATAGAACTTGAAAAGAAGGAAAATTTCAAATTGATTTAAGAAAACTTTTTTTTTCTCTAACAATTAGAAGTGTCCAAAAGTGAAATGGGGGGAGCCAAGATGGCCGCATGAAGGCAGTGTCTTACCGGAGCTCTCTCACAAGGTCTGTCAGATTCCCGTAGAGAAGTGAGTTTGAGCAGATTTGAGAGAGTCGGAAGCCGGGAGCGGTCTGCGTGGGGCAGATTTCCGAGCCGGGAGAGTCTGAAGGGCCGGAGGAACGAACCTGCAGGCTCGGAGAGTGCTCGGTGCGGAGCTGCTCCAGACCAAGGCGGAAGCGGCCGGCCGGGAAATCCACGTGGGAGACGGGCTGGGAGAAAGCTGGGCGCCCGAAACCGGCAGAGATCCCCAGGCATCCCAACACAGGACGGCAGTCTCTGGGAGCGAGGAGAGGCAGCGCAACGCCACCAGCCGCGAAAACACCCAGTCCTGACGCTTGCAAAACCCAGGAACTCGGCCTCTTGAACTTCCTGAAGACTCAATGGCCAGGTAAACGGCTCTAACCCCTCCCCCCCTCACCCAGAGAATTCCTGGGGAAAAAAAAAAAAAAGAGAACTGAAACAGAGGAGAGAGTAGCAGGGCTTCACAGGACAAATACTAGAAGCTCATTAGTCCCAGAGGGGAAGAGTCGGCAGGGGGCCAAGCCAGGAGCCCAGACATAACCTTGCTCCCCCAGGGGAAGCGCCAGTCATCAGCTCAAACAACAAACAGCTGAGACCATTGCTGAAAAGCAAGTGCTGGAGAGCACCCACAGGGAGTGAGATTCCAGGGAGCCAGACCCCTCCCCCACACCTCAGGAAACTGAAGGTTATAATTCTAGACTCACAACCCCCAGAATAAGAAAGCTGGGACAGAAAGCCCTGAGACTCACAGATAGAAATTCGTTGTAAAGCCAGCAAAAGGCAAACCAACATGAAGAAGAACACAAAAAAACCGAGGACAATAGATTCTTTTTATGGAGACAGGCAGGATCAAAATATCGACGTAGAAGAAGATAGCAATGACACGGTAGATACATCAGATACCTCAAAAGCTAATATGATCTGGTCTCCAGCACAAAAAGCACTGCTGGAAGAGCTAAAAGAGGATTTTAAAAACCAAATTAGGGAGCTAAAAGAAAATATGGAAAAAATGGAAAAAAGGGAGAAAAAATCCACTGACGAAATCAAGTCCCTAAAGAATAAGATTGGCGAAATGGCTATGGAGATTCAGAATCTAGAGAGAGAAAAGGACACCCTGAGAGGTGAAATCAACCAATTGAAAATGGAGGCTCAAAAGCAAAATGTAAACACTAACTCATTTAAAATTAGACTTGAGCAAGTGGAAGCTAATGAATCTATGAGGCATCAAGAAGTAATAAAACAAAACGTAAAGAATGAAAAAATAGAAAAAAATGTGAAATATCTGACCTGGAAAATAGATCCAGGAGAGACAATTTGAGAGTTATTGGTCTACCGGAAATCCACGATGAAAAAAGGAGCCTTGACAGTATCTTCGAAGAAATTATCAAAGACAACTGCCCAGAGATCCTAGAACCAGAGGGCAAAATAGTCATTGAAAGAATTCACCGATCACCCCCTGAAAGAGATCCCAAACTGAAAACACCGGGAAATATTATAGCCAAATTTCAGAGCTATAAACTCAAGGAGAAAATACTGCAAGCAGCCAAAAAGAAGCAATTCAAATATCGTGGAACTACAGTCAGGATCACGCAGGATCCCTCAGCTTCCACATTAAAAGACAGGAGAAATTGGAATATGATATTCCGAAGGGCAAAGGAGCTGGGACTACAGCCAAGGATCAACTACCCAGCAAAACTAAGCATAATTTTCCAGGCAAGGCGATGGACATTCAATGAAATAAGGGAATTCCAGACCTTCCTGATGAAAAGGCCAGAACTCAATGGAAAATTTGATCTCCAAATACAAACCTCAAGAGAGACATAAAAAGGTAACCAGGGGGAAAAACCCCACAAACTTCATTAACCAATAAGCTTAGGTTGTTTACATTTTTATGTGGGATTATATCATCTTATGTATGTTTTTTATGTATATATATATATATATATATATATATATATATATATATATATACATATACATATATAAGTCATTCTTGTGAATGGTATAACTATTGTGACAAATGAAAGGGATATACGTAGGTTGTGAATGCCTGCATAAATTAACTGATGTAAAGATATAAAATATAAATAAGAGATATAAAGGGAGGGCTATGAGGGAAGTGGTAAGGAGGTTGTAGAAAAGGGTAAATTACACCAAAGGAAGTGGCAAAAAAACATATTATAGTAGAGGGAAAGAAGGGAGGGAGAAGAGCAGTATTTGAGCTTTACTGTCATCTGATCTAGTTCAAGAAGGGAATAACATACTCTGATAAGTTTAGAAATCTAACTTGTCCTACGGGAAGTGGGAGGGAAAGGGAGGAAAAAGGGAGGGGGGAGGGCAGAAGGAAGAGGAGAAGTAGCAAGTGGGTAACGGTAAGATAAGGGAGGGGAATAAAGAGGGAGGGTTAACTGAGGAAAGCGGCGGTCAAAAGCAAAACTTTGTTGGGGAGGAGAAGGGGAAAGGGAGAAATAAAAGCATAAACAGGGGGAATTAGGATGGAGAAAAAGACACAGATAGAAATCATAACCCTGAACATGCAGGGGATGAACATTCTCCCAAAAGTGAAATGGGATGGCTCAAGCAGTGGAGAGGGTATTCCCACCCCTTGAAGAATAGGTAGTCACTTGTAAGGTGCTTTGGTCCTAGTTCCATATCATGTCTGGACTACAACATCAACTTGGTATTGGTTGTTGTCCTTCATTCTCGAAGAGGACCAAAATAACATCACTATGCTTCAGTCAAGATTCAATGTGTCTGACTGTGGCTGATCAGGCCAAAATATGAGCTCGGGATGCTCCATCACAGGTCAGGCACAAATAGTCTGTGTGAACATGTGGGGTGGATACTCCAAACTTGTGTATCCTGCATTTCCTTTGAGCCGTTTCAACTCTGCTTTGCTCATAGAGCACAGCACCTTCTCTGATGTGGGAATGCCATGCTGAGCAGTTTTATGCCAATGTCTCCAATGTCACACAATCAATTCCAAAGTTCTTGAGAGAGACCTTGAGAGTATCCTTGTATTGCTTCTTCTGACCACTATGTGAATACTTGCCCTGTGTGAGTTCTCCATAAAAGTACTTTTGGTAAGTGTACCGTTTTGCATTTGAACACCATGGCCAGTCCATCAGACTTGTACTCTCTAAAGCAGAGTTTAAATGCTTGGCAGTTTCGTTCAAGTAAGGACCTCAGTGTCTGGTATCTTATCCTGCCAGGTGATCTTCAGAATCTTCCTAAGACAATTCAAATGGAAGTGATTCAGTTTCCTGGCATGGTGCTGGTAGACCGTACAGGTTTCAGAGGCATACAACAATGAGGTCAGCACAATAGCTCTGTAGACCTTCAGTTTGGTAGTCAGTCTAATACCTTTTCTCTCCCACATTTTCCTTCAGAGCCTCCCAAACACTGAGGTAGCTCTGGCAATGCATGTGTCAACCTCATTATCAATGTGTACATCCTTGGAAAGTACACTACCAAGGTAAGTGAACTTATCCAGAGCATTCAAAACTTCGCCACTTGCTGTAACCGATGGTTCCACGTATGGATGTGTGGCTGATGGAGCACCCGTGTTTTCTAGGTGTTGTTAGGCCAAAATTAGCACAAGCAGCAGAGAACTGATCCATACTTCGTTGCACCTCAGCTTCAGAGGCTGCATTGAGTGCACAATCCTCTGCAAACAGAAAATCATGCACTAACACTCCTTCCACTTTGGTCTTGGCTTGTAGCCTTTTCAAGTTGAAGAATTTACCATCAGTGCAGTAGTTGACCTTGATGCAGTGTTCATCCTCATTGAAAGCATTTGACAACAACAATATCAAGTATGCTATACAAGAAATTCCTTTCACTGGCTTCTAAGTTCCAAAACTTAGAAATTCTGTGATTTTGATCATTCTAAGATACAGGCCATGACTACATGACACATAGGGAGCCTATTAGATATTTCTAATTCCCTTTAAGTAACATGCTGAGCAGTGTGATGTGGCTCAGATGCAAAATTATCACTCTAGCTACATTTGGTCTAAGTAAAGCTATGGTCCAAATTTTGTCCCACAATTAATTGGCCCATATATTTCTTTATCATGTAGTGAGCTGCATGATGTTGGCAATTATCATAGTTTTGGGCATTTAGTAGACAATTATCCCGAGCAATTATCATAGTTCTGAACATTTAGTAGGTACTCAATAAATGTATGTTAACTGACCTTTATTTTTAAAAAAATACGGTTTTATACATGAAGGGTAGAACAGGGGTGAAGTTGACAACATAAACAATGAATGTTTCTACCTGATGTACTTTTACTACTACTATCCCAGGAACTTTCCTTTTAACATCTTCTTAAAGAGTCAATCTCAAAGTTGGAAGCATAGAAGCACGGACCTGCTTGGACTCTCCCCCCAAATCTCTTGAAATACCTGTAAAAAAATGACTCTAAACAAATTCTAGAGGAGCAGAAGCCACAAAACAACAGTGTAAAACAGATTTCCAGCCCAAAACAATCTGGAAGGCCAACAGGAAGGGTCTATTGCACCAAGCTTGGAGTGTAGCACAGCCCAGCATGGGCTGCACCCACACCGACTGAGCTGGAGCACGACTCAGGGCACTGAATCACTGGCAACTGGGATGGTTTCCAGACTTTTCAACTCACAAACACCAAAGAAAGCTTCGAAGGTCAGTGGGAAATGTCTCTCACTTGGTTGAGAGAAAAGCATAGTGCAGCCCCAGCCGCAGGGTGCCAGCAGCCACTGCCTCAGCTGTGGCTGCTTCTGGAGCTTTTCCAGTGGTTGATCTGGGTGGTAGTGCTGGGTGGCTGTCCTAGGAAGAGGAGGAGCACTGGCATAGTGGAACTTCTGCCGGTTATGGAGAGGGAATCCTCCTCACTCTTCCAAGGCAGAAATGAGTGCTTGTGGTTGCACACAGACCACAGCACAGGCCAGCAGAGAAGTAAACATCTCTCCTTGGATCATGCCACCTCAGAAGAACTGAAAATTTGCAGGTACTTAGAAATATCACTGAAAACAGCTGCACAAACCACCTGAAAGTTGGGGCAGTACACTCTCGGCATAACAAAAGCTCAAAATTCAAGAAATTGCCTGGGAAACTGAGCAAACAGGGTAAAAACATGACACTATAGAAGGTTATTTTCATGGTGAAAAGGTATTTTGTTACGTCTTTGGTGATGAGGAAAATCAAAGCATACAACCAGAGGAAGACAACAAAGTCAAAGATACTACATCCAAAGCCTCCAAGAAAAATATGAAATGGTCTCAGGCCATGTAAGACCTCAGAAAGAATTTGGAAAATCAAGTACGAGAAAGAGAGAAAAAAATGGGAAGAGAAATGAAAGTGATGCAAGAAAATCATGAAAAATGAGTCAACAGCTTGCTAAAGGAGAACCAAAAAATGTTGAAGAAAATAACATCTTTAAAAATAGACTAACCCAAATGGCAAAAGAAGTCCAAAAAGCCAACGAGGAGAAGAATGCCTTAAAAAGCAGAATTGGGATGGCGGCTGGTAAGCAGGGAATAGCGTGAACTCCGTACTGAGTCCCTCCAAAAACCTATAAAAAATGGCTCTGAACCAACTCTAGAACAGCAGAACTCACAAAACAGCAGAGGGAAGCAGGGCTCCAGCCCAGGACAGCCCGGATGGTCTCTGGGTGAGGTCTATCCCACACGGAGCTGGGAGCTGGGAATGGAGTGGAGCAGAGCCCAGCCTGAGTGGCGTGGACCAACAATACCAGCAACCGGGCAGAGCATGCCCTAGCACCCTGAATCAGTGAGCTGCGGCAGTTACGAGACTTCTCAACCCACAAACACCAAAGACTGCTTAGAAGGTTAGTGGGAAAAGCTGCAGGAGTGGAAGGAGTTCGTGGTTGGGCTTCCAGCCCCGGGGGCAGCGGAGGTGGGGCAGCTATGGCTGTTGCTGCTTCCAGGTCCAGGCCCACCTGGTGGGAGGAATTAAGTGGCGGATCACAGCAGGTGTGCACAGCCTGCTGAAGATCTAAGCCCAGTCCGGGTTGGGGGTTCTTGGGGAAGGAGGAGTGCTGGTGTGGCAGAGCCGGCAACTCCCCCTCAAACGTGGAACAAAGAACTCTCTAGTCTACAAGCAGTCATACCCGACAGAAAAATTCTAAGGTCAAGTTAGTTGGCTGGGAATATGGCCAGGCAGCGAAAACGCACCAAGATTCAGTCTCAGACTTTGCATTCTTTCTTTGCTGACAAAGAAGACCAAAACATACAGCCTAAAGAAGTCAATAAAGTGCAAGAGCCTACACAAAAAGCTTCCAAGAAAAACATGAACTGGTCCCAGGACATGGAAGAGCTCAAAAAGGATTTGGAAAAGCAAGTTAGAGAAGTAGAGGAAAAATTGGGAAGAGAAATGAGAAGGATGCGAGAAAACCATGAAAAACAAGTCAATGACTTGATAAAGGAGAACCAAAAAAATACTGAAAAATACACTGAAGAAAACAACACCTTAAAAAACAGACTAACTCAAATGGCAAAAGAGCTCCCAAAAGCCAATGAGGAGAAGAATGCCTTGAAAGGCAGAATTAGCCAAATGGAAAAGGAGGTCCAAAAGACCACTGAAGAAAATTCTACTTTAAAAATTAGACTGGAGCAAGTGGAAGCTAGTGACTTGATGAGAAATCAAGATATTATAAAACAGAACCAAAGGAATGAAAAAATGGAAGACAATGTGAAATATCTCATTGGAAAAACCACTGACCTGGAGAACAGATCCAGGAGAGAGAATTTAAAAATTATTGGACTACCTGAAAGCCATGATCAAAAAAAGAACCTAGATATCATATTTCAAGAAATTATCAAGGAGAGCTGCCCTGATATTCTAGAGCCACAGGGCAAAATAGAAATTGAAAGAATCCACCGATCGCCTCCTCAAATAGATCCTAAAAAGAAATCTCCCAGGAATATTGTTGCCAAATTCCAGAGCTCCCAGATCAAGGAGAAAATATTGCAAGCAGCCAGAAAGAAACAATTTGAGTATTGTGGAAACCCAATCAGAATAACCCAAGATCTGGCAGCCTCTACATTAAGAGATTGAAGGGCTTGGAATACGATATGCCGGAGGTCAATGGAGCTAGGATTAAAACCTAGAATCACCTACCCAGCAAAACTGAGTATCATGCTCCAACGCAAAATATGGATTTTCAATAAAATAGAGGACTTTCAAGCTTTCTCAGTGAAAAGACCAGAACTGAATAGAAAATTTGACTTTCAAACACAAGAATCAAGAGAAGCATGAAAAGGTAATCAAGAAAAAGAACAAGAAAAAGAAATTGCAAGGGACTTACTAAAGGTGAACTGTTTTGTTGACATTCCTACATGGAAAGATGACAAATATGATTCATGAGACCTCAGTATTAGGGTAGCTAGAGGGAATATGCATACATATATGTTTATGCATATATATGGGTGAATGTGTATGTATGTAAAAATCTATGTGTGTGTGTATATATATATATATATATATACATATATATATATATATATATATAGAGAGAGAGAGAGAGAGAGAGAGAGAAAGAGAGAGCAGACATAGGGTAGGTTGAAGATGAAGGGAAGATATCTAAAAGAAATAAAATCAAATTAAGGGATGAGAGAGGAACATACTGAGAGAGGGAGATAAAGAGAGATAGAATGGGGTGGATTATCTCGCATAAAGGTGGCAAGAGGAAGCAGTTCTGTGGGAGGAGGGGAGAGGGCCGATGAGGGGGGAATGAGTGAACATTGCTCTCATCAGATTTGGCCTAAGGAGGGAATACCATACATACCCAATTTGGAGTCTTACCCCACAGGAAAGAAGAGGAAAGAACATAAAAAAAAATGGGCAGGATGATGGAGGGTGGGGGTAGTCAAAAACAAACACTTTTGAAAGGGGACAGGGTCAAGGGAGAAAATTCAATAAAGGGGGATGGGTTGGGAAGGAGCAAAATATAGTTAGTCTTTCACAACATGAGTATTGTGGAAGGGTTATACATAATGATACACATGTGGCCTATGTTGAATTGCTTGACTTTTTAGGGAGGGTGGGTGGGAAGGGAAGAGGGGAGAGAATTTGGAACTCAAAGTTTTAAAAACAGATGTTCAAAAACAAACAAAAATGTTTTTGCATGCAACTATAAAATAAGATACACAGACAATGGGGAGCAGAAATTTATCTTGCCCTACAAGAAAGGAAGGGAAAAAGGGATGGGAGGGGAGTGGGGTGACAGAGGGGAGTGCTGACTGGGGAACAGGGCAACCAGAATATACGCCATCTTGGAGGGGGGGTAGAAATGGGGAGAAAATTTGTAATTCAAACTCTTGTGAAAATCAATGCTGAAAAATAAATATGTTAAATAAATAAAAAAATTCATATTAAAAAAAATAATAACATAACTAAAAAAAAAAAAAGCAGAATTGGCCAAAGGGAAAAGGAGTTCCAAAAGCTCACTGAAGCTCATGTTTCTCTTGATTCTTGTATTTGAAAGTCAAATTTTCTATTTATCTCTGGTCTTTTCAACAAGAATGCTTGGAAGTCTTCTATTTCATTGAAATCCCTTTTCCCCCTAAAGTATTATACTCACTTTTGCTGGGTAGGTGATTCTTTGTTTTAATCCTAGCTCCTTTGACTTCTGGAATATCATATTCCAAGCTCCCGATCCCTTAGTGGAGAAGCTGCTAAATCTTGTACTATTCTGATCATGTTTCCACAGTACTTGAATTGTTTCTTTCTGGCTGCTTGTAATATTTTCTACTTGACCAGGGAACTCTGAAATTTGGTTATAATATCCCTAGGAGTTCTCCTTTGGGGATCTCTTTCGGGAGATGATCAGTGGATTCTTTCCCTTTCTATTTTACCCTCTGGTTCTAGAATATCAGGGCAGTTTTCCTTGATAACTTCTTGAAAGATGATGTCTAGGCTCTTTTTTTGATCATGGCTTTCAGGTAGTCCAATAATTTTTAAATTATCTCTCCTGGATCTATTTTCTAGGTCAGTGGTTTTTCCAATGAGATATTTCACATTGTCTTCTATTTTTTCATTCTTTTGGTTGTGTTTTAAAATTTGTTGATTTCTCATAAACTCATTAGTTTCCATTTGGCCAGTTCTAATCTTTAAGGAATTATTTTCATCAGTGAGCTTTTGGAATTCCTTTTCTACTTGGCCAGTTGTGCTTTTCAAGGCATTCTTCTCCTTGTGGGCTTTTTGGACCTCTTTTCCCATTCAGGTTTGTCTATTTTTAAAGATGTTCTTTTCTTTAGCATTTTTTAGCATTCTTTTAACATTTTAGCATCCTTTAGTAAGCTGTTGACTAATTTTTCATGGTTTTCTTGCATCACTCTCATTTCTCTTCCCAATTTTTCCTCTACTTCTCTTACTTTATTTTCCAAATCTTTTTTGACCTCTTCCATGGCCTAAGACCATCTCACATTTTTCTTGGAGGCTTTGGATATAGGAGCCTTCACATTATTGTCTTCCCCTGGCTGCATGTCTTGATCTTCGTCATCAGTAGGTGTGTAAGAAAACCTCTTTTCACCAAGAAAAAAAAAAACCTTCTATAGTCTTTACTCTTTTCCCCCATTTGCTCATTTTCCCAGCCAATTATTTTACTTTTAAGCTCTTTGTTAAATGGAGGGTATACTGCTCCAAATTGCATGGGGTTTGTGTAGCTGTTTTCAGTGATATCTCTAGGGACCTGCAAATTCTCAGTTCCTCCAAAGTGGTATGATCAAAAGAGGGGTGGTTACTCCTCTACTGGCCTGTGCTCTGGTCCATGAGCAACCACAAGCACTCTTTTCTGCCCTGGAACTGTGAAGAGGGTTCCCTCTCCACAGCCGCCAACAGCTCCTCCGCACCAGTGCTCCTCCTCACCTCAGGACCACCATCCAGGGCTGTGACCCAGATCAGCTGCTCAGTCCTCCCACTGTCTGTAGGCTGAGAGCTCCAGAAGCAGCTGCAGTTGAGGCAGTGCCTGCTGCTGCCCTTGGGCTGGGGCTAGGGATAGGGTCAGACCATGTTCCCCTTTCATACAGGTGAGAGAGCTTTCCCACTGACCTTGGAAGCTGTCTCTGGCATTTGTGTGTTGAGAAGTCTGGAAACCACCGCAGCTGCCATTGATTCAGTGACCTAAGGACTGCTCCAGTCCTGTTGGCTAGACCCATACTGGGCTGCACTGTGTTCTGAGCAAATTGTGATAGACCTTTCCTGTTGGCTGTCCAGATTGTCTTGGGATGGAAATCTACTTCACTCTGTCTTTTTGTGGCTTCTGCTGCTCTAGAATTTGTTTAGAGTCATTTTTATAGGTATTTCGAGAGGTTTGGGGGGAGAGTTCAATCAGGTTCCTGCTTCTACTCCATTATTGTGTCTCTATCCCAAGTCCTTTTATAAAAAGGAAAATGTATATTCTCATTGCCTCTAATAAATTTTTTTGAAGAAAACTAATTTTAATTGTACAGTGACAAATTTAAACATTTTTTTCCTAGTCTCGCTTCTTACCCTTCAACTACTTTCTTTTTCTTTTATAAAAGATGCTAAGATTATTTTGAGACCCTTCATCCTTCCCTTTTTTCCTGCCATTACTAAATATAGTTTTTTTGGGGGGTAGATAAATCATAATTTTGCTTGGGTTATTGTAGGGTGTCATTAGAAAATATTTCATACCTGATGGCCTTTGAGCATTTCTTATTCAAAAATTCATGAAAGCTTAGCATGAGGTATGTCTAATGATCCCTGTATAAACACCCTGAAAGCTCCCTCCTACAATGGCTCAGGTAGGTAGAAGACACATTTTCAGCACCAGGTCTTCAATCTAAGCTTCACTGGTAGTGCCTGACAGGTCTCATTTGCTAAATAAAGTACAATGTGTCAATCTAAAATAAATGTAAATTATCACCTTTCTTCCTTGTTAATTAAGGTCTGATTAATGCAATCCTGGCAGTTGTTGAGAGTATAGTAAGAGAATGGCTTTTGTTGCAAAAACAAAAACTCAGATATAAATCATGACCACATCTTATCTATTGGAATTTGGGTTAAAAAGATTATCTGGAATGATTTCTATAGTTTAAACATGGGCAGATCTTCCCATCTTAATATCTAGGGGAATGAATACCAAAGCAAGGCTATCAAAAGTCTCTGAATCTTTCTCTATACATTTCAGTTAACATTAGAGAAATCTAGATGTTTGTTCAGTCATTAAAGGCTAAATCCTAACTTTAGATAAACCAATTCAGTTGACAGGAAATATAACTCAAGTCTCATCCAAGGAATTGAAGGGAACATTAGACCTCAAATAGATGTGGTTTTGTTTTTGTTTTGTTTTTTTCATATTAGAAGATATTTTCATATTGGGTCCCTTTTGAAAAATTTCTTTTGTGGATACAATTAAATTTAGCAGAAGGTGAAGATGATGAAAATTTAACTATTAAAGAATATTTTAAAAGATGATTTCAATTATTATGTTAAGGGAAATGATCATAACTTTTCTCTTTTGATTCCTTTTTTAATTACAATTTTGATTATTAATAAAGGAAGTTATGTACCATCTAAAGACATAAAACAAGCATTGTCTTCAAATCAGCAGATTTAGAGCTAGATTTAGATATCTTATAATTCAATAATTTCATTGAACAAATAAGGCTTACCAGAAATGATAAGTGACTTGTAAATTATCACAAAACTGGTTCAGGACAATGGTGTTCTGCTAGGTGAAAAAGTAGATAAATCACTACACATGGAAGTCAAATCCAGCTTCAGACAGTTACTAGTTATCTGGCCCTGAGCAAGTGACGACCTCTAAGCCTCAGTTCCCCCATCTATAAAATGAGGATAAAAATAGTACCTCCCTCCCAGGGTTGTTGTGTGGATAAAATGAGATATTTGTAAAGTGTTTTGCAAACCTTTAAGTACTCTATTTAAATGCTGATCACCATCATCATTTTTACTTTTACTATTACTGCATCTTTTCCCCTCTTTTTATCCTATTTTCTAAAATTTATTTTTTAAAGTGTGAACACAGCAAAAATAAGCAATCATAAACATATCCATTTACAAATGTGAAACTCTGTTATTCACAGTTCATTGTTTTTGCTGTTGAGGCTGTCAAACAGAATGGAACCAACCTCTAACCTTTGGGTGGCCAGAGCCAAAACAGAGCAGGCTACAGACAGGAGAGTCAGGATACAAACAGAAGTTTAATTAATTTCAGAGGGAAGAAAATGAAGTTTGCAAATGGGAGCCCCTCTCCTAAGAAGGAGACTCTGCTGGTGCTGGAGCCACTTAAATACATGAAAGGATTCGGATGACAATACAATCATTCTTAGGTCTTGAGATAGTTCTTGTGGTTGGCATTTCTTGAGACAATACAAGTTGTCCTAGGTCCTGTAGGAACATTAGTTGTTTCAAGTCTTGGGGATCGTGATTACTCTGTGGGATACAGAATCAGAGTTCTGTGACAGGAATAGGACTACCAGACAAGAAGATGGATGGCCCTGCAAAACAGGGGCCACTAAATCCCTCAGTGAACACCTGGTGCTGGTCCAAGCAACACACTTTGCCAAAGGGTGACATCATCCAGAGTACTAAGGATTATTGTTATGCCAAGCAGCCTGCTTGCTGGGAGTTAGTTCTGGAAAACAGGTTATCTCCAAATTATTTGACAAGGCCAAGCTAGAAATGAAGCAACTACTCATGGCCCGATTCTACTGTTGATGAGAATGGTAGCTTTGCCTTGTTGTATTTCTACCCTGGGACAGTTTGCTTCTCTTTGGGCGGTCCACTCCCTCCTTGCTTTGGGCTTATTATTTTGGTAGTTTATTTAGTTCAGAAACCTGATCTGCTTAGCCCACTGAAGCTAGGAATTCCAGAGCTCAAGTGATCAACCAGCCTTATAGAACAAAATAGTGTCCTGTGTGTTACCACATTGGGACACTTGGCTTATTTTAAGAGTATATTGAATGTACTATAATATCAATAGTAACCTGTTTTGTTACCTTCTGAACTCACTTCTCTCTTCTGTGTATTTTTTAATGTTTCTTTGACACCTTTTCCTTCTTTTTTTCTTTTGCATTATTATTAATATCTAAGAACCAAAAAAACCCTCTAAGATCCCTAAAATATGCTCTTCTTGATAACAAATAAGTATAGTCAAGAAAACACATATACATATATCACTCAAATGGCACATCTAGTAAATCACTTCTCTTCTAAGAATTGGAAAGCATGCTTCTTCATCAGTTTTCTGAAGTCATGATTGGTCATTATATTGATTGATACAGTCAAGTCTGTCAAAAGGGTTTTCCTTTATATGACTGTAGACATTATGCAAACCATTTGCCTGACTTAGTTTACTCCATGTCACATCAATTCATATAACTCTTCCCAGCATTCTCTGAATCCATCATATGTGATATTTCTTATGGCACAATACAATCCTCCCATCGAATTTATATATAAGTGGTGACAAGGTACAACTCTTATCTTACTGGAAAATCATCTATTTATTCTTATAAAATAGGATGATGGCTTTTGAGTCTAGCTAGATATTACTACACTAAGGATAAGTCCACTTATTACTATATTTTCAACAGATATGGGTAATGAATGTTGTCAAAAGATTTCACTACATCTACTGAAATAACAGCATAGGTTTTTTTTGTTTTTTGTTATTAATATGACTTCATATTTATAGTTTTCTTAATAGGGAACTAATCTCGAACTACTAGTATGAACCCAACCATAGTATGTAACTGATTTGATACATTCTGTAACTTCCTTGCTGACATTTTTGTGTCAATAGTCATTAGGAATAAGTTGTAGTTTTCTTTCTTGGTTTTGACTCCCTGGTTTAGGAATCAAGATCATTTGTATCATAAAAGGAACTTACTAGGATCCTTTTCCTATTTTTATAAATAATTTGTACAATAATGGAATTGACTTTTCTGTGAATATTTGATAGATTTTGCTTATAATTTATAATTTACAATCTATTCCTGAGATCCTCCCCCAATTGATTCCCCCTAATGATAGTACATGTAGAGTTTATTCAGATTCATTTCTGAGATGTGAATTTTTAAGTCTTTCTTGTTATATTACTCTGGGGATTTTACACCTTTGTCAATATTCATCTAGTTCGTAGAAGTTGTCAGTTGTAGTTGCACATAGATGGGCAAAATATTTTTTAGTAATTTACTTTATTTCTTCCTCACTTGTCATGAATCCTTTCATTTATTTTTGACATTGGTAATTTGGTTTTCTTCATTCTTTTTTTTGTTAATCAAATTAACAATTTAGCTACTCCACTGTTATCCCCCTCAAAAACCACAGCTATTAGTTTTCACATAATATATTTTAAAAATCATTGTCTATGCTGAGGATTCTTATATTTACTTATCCAGCCCCAACCTCTCTGCTGACCTCCAATCTTACATCTCCAAATACCTTTCAGACATCTGTAACTGGATTCCCAACAGACAAATTAAATATGTCCAAAATGAAACTCACGATCTTCCCTATTCATCCTGTATGTAGCTTGTATGTATATATTTATTTGTATGTTGTCTCTTAAATTAATGTGAGCTCTTTGAGGTTAGGGAATGTCATGAAACATAGTAGGTGCTTATTAAATGCTTATTGTTTGATGGATTCTCTTCCTTTCGTTCTTTCAGGAATTCTAGGTGAACTCGTGTACAATCCAAACTTTTCTTTGAGACCTTTTTTGTATGTGTTTTTGAGTCATTTCTTTCTTCTTGATTTGTGACTTTAGAATCTCTTTCCCTATAATAGCACTTTATTATTGGTGTTTGTTTATTTAGGGGTGTGGAAACAGGGAATCCCTTGAGCTCTCCCCAAATCCATTTTAACACCTGTAAAAAATGACTCTAAACAAATTCTAGAGCTACAGAACCTATGAAATGACAAGAAGAAACAAGTCTCCAGCCCAAGGTGGCCTGCATGGTCACTGGGAAGGATCTATCTCACCATGCTGGGAGTGGAGGACAGCCCAGTATGGCCTGTGCCAGCATACACCAGGACACAGCAGAACAGGCAGAGCAGGCCTCAGGGCCCTGAATCACTGGCCTCTATGGCTGTTACCAGACTTCTAAACCCACAAAAACCAAAGACAACTCAGCAGGTCAGTGGGAAAACTGTTGGACCTTGGTGAGAGAAGTATGCAGTCAGGCCCCAGTCCCAGGGTGGCAGAGGTGGCTGCAACTGGGGCAGCAACTTCCAGAGCTCCAGGCCCACAGACAGTGGGGGGAATCAAGTGGCTGATCAGAGCGGGAGTGCAGGGATATCTTTGCTGGCACTGAGGCAGCGTTCTCTTGCTTTGCCCTGCTTGGATCTGGCTCACAGTCCTGGTTGGTGGTCCTTGAGGGAGGAGGAGAACTGGTGTGGCAGAGCTTGTGGTAGCTGTGGATAGGGACTCCTCCTAGGAGTTACACTGCAGAAAGGAGTGCTTATACTCACAAACCAGAGCACAGGCCAGGAGAGGAGTATCATAACACCTCAGAATAGAGGTAGCTCTAAAAGTAGCAGTGCAGAACCCCTAAATCTTGAGACAAAGCACTCTGCACTTTGTAAGTAGTCATACCCTGACAAAGTGATCAAAAGTCAAATAATTGGCTGGGAAAATGAGCAAGCAGCATAAAAGGACTCAGACTACAGAATCTTTCTTTGGTGAAAAAGAAGATTACAAAATACAGCAAGAAGAAGTCAACAAAGTCAAAAGCCTCCAAGAAAAAAATAGGAAAAGGTCTCAGGCCATGGAAGAGCTCAAAAAGGATTTGAAAAATCATCAAGAGAAGTAGAGGAAAAATTGGGAAGAGAAATGAGAATGATGCAAGGAAATCATGAAAAATGAATCAACAATTTGCTGAAGGAGACCCAAAAAATACTGAAGAAAAAAATACCTTAAAAAATAGACTAACCCAAATGACAAAAGAGCTCCAAAAAGCCAATGAGGAGAAGAATACCTTAAAAGGCAGAATTAGGCAAATGGAAAAGGAGGTCCAAAAGACCACTGAAGAAAATACTGCCTTAAAAATTAGAATGGAGCAAGTAGAAGCTAGTGACTTTATGAGAAATCAAGAAATTATAAAATAGAACCAAAAGAATGAAAAAAATGGAAGACAATGTGAAATATCTCATTGGAAAAACCACTGACCTGGAGAACAGATCCAGGGGAGATAATTTAAAAACTATTGGACTACCTGAAAAACATAATCAAAAAAAGAGCCCAGACTTCATCGTTCAAGAAATTATCACGGAAAGCTGCCTTGATATTCTATAACCAGAGGGTAAAAGAGAAATTGAAAGAATCCACTGATCACCTCTTGAAAAAGATCCCCAAAAGAAAACTCCTAGGAATATTATAACCAAATTCCAGAGTTTCCAGGTCAAGGAGAAAATATTGCAAGCAGCCAGAAAGAAACAATTCAAATATTGTGGAAACACAATCAGGATAACACAAGTTCTAGTAGCTTCTACATTAAGGGATCAAAGGGCTTGGAATATGATATTCCAGAGGTCAAAGGAGCTAGGATTAAAACCAAGAATCACCTACCCAGCAAAACTTAGTATAATACTTCAGGGCAAAATATGAATTTTCAAGGACATAGAGGACTTTCAAGCATTCTTGATGAAAAAACCAGAGCTGAATAGAAAATTTTACTATCAAAAACAAGACTCAAGAGAACTGTGAAAAAGGTAAAAGGGAAAGAGAAAGCATAAGGGAATTACTAAAGTTGAACTGTTTACATTCCTACATGGAAAAATGATATTTTTAACTCATGAGACCTTTCTCAGTATTAGGATACTTGAGGGATATATATATATATATATATATATATATATATATATATATATATATATATACACATACATATATATATTATATATATATAAAGAGAGAGAGAGATTGAGAGAGAGAGAGAGAGAGGCAGAGGATGAGTTGAATATGAAGGGATGGTATCTAAAAAGAATAAAATTAAGGGGTGAGAGAGGACTATATTGGGAGAAGGAGAAAGGGAGAGATAGAATGGGGTAAATTATCTCACATAAAAGTGACATGAAAAAGTTGTTATAATGGAAGGGAAGAGTGGGTAGGTGAAAGGAAATGAGTGAATCTTGCTCTCACTGGATTTGGTGTAAGGAGGGAATAGCATACACACTCAACTGGGTATCTTACTCTACAGGAAAGTAGGCAGGAAGGGGATAAAAGAGGGGGGATGATAGAAGAGAGGGCAGATTGTGGGAGGAGGTAGGGTCAAAGGAGAAAATTGACTAACGGGGGATAGGATAGGATGGAAGGAAATACAGTCTTATAGGACATGACTATTATGGAAGTGTTTTGCATAATGATACATGTATAACCTATATTGAATTGTTTTCCTTCTCAAGGAGGATAGGTGGGGAGGGAACAAGGGAGAGAATTTGGAACTCAAAGTTCTAAAAACAAATGTTTAAAAATTGTTTTTACATGCAACTGGGATATAATATATATAGGCAATGCCCTACAAGAAAGTAAGGGGAAAAGGGATAAGGGGAGGAGTGGGGTGATATAAGGGAGGGCAGACTGGGTAAAGGGGCAATCAGAATACATGCCATCTTGGGGCAGGGGAAGGGTAGGCATGGGGGAAAATTTCGTAACTCAAAATCTTGTGGAAATGAATGTTGAAAACTAAAAATGAATTTAAATTAAAAAACTAAAAAGAAAACTAAACTTATTTAAGGAAAAAAAAAAAAGAAATCTGTTAGGGAGGGCATGGAATATTTTCCATAGAGGTTAATGGGTCCTGTTAATAAATGCTAAATATCTTCCCCTCAAACAGCACGTTGATTCCTCCATGAAGCTTTCTTTAGTATTCTCCAAACACAAGCAATTCCTCCCTATTCACATCTCTTGGAATACTTTATTGTTGTTCTTTTTATATCTTTATTATTCGCTTTGAATTATCATATCATTGATCTAGAGTTAGAAGAGATCTCAGAGGCATCTAACTCAAACCTGACATTTTATAGATGAGGGAACTAAATACTTAGAAGGGAATTGAAGCCTAATTGAAATGACTTTTGTAAGGACACAGATAGCAAGTGTGAGTGTTGGGTTTGAAGCCACGTTCTTGGATTTCAGGGCCACTGCTCTTCCCACTGCATTAGAAGGAATTGACAATTGATATTCTGTGACTAAAATTGTCAAAGTCATGAGATCCATCAGTGACTAGACAGAAGTTTCTCTTAAAAGTCTGTAAGGTGGAGTTTTATTGAACTACAAGCTCTATATGAGTCTCAATAATATGAGACAACAGTCAAAAATCTCATGTGACCTTAGAGGGCATTAAGGTAAAACTATTATATAGGACTAAGTAATTAGGATGTATAGAATGATAGAATTAGATCTGGAAGGGATCTTCAGGGATCATCTAGTCCTGTCCCCTAATTTAAATATGATGAAATTAAGACCCAGAAAATTGTTTGGGTCACATAGGAATTAAACATCAGGAAGGGATTTGAATACAGATCCTTTAATTACTGAATCAGTGATCTTTCCACTGTACTACACTCCCTCCCTTGTATTCTTTCCTCACCAAGCCACATTAGCTCCAGGGTAACATTCTGACAAAGAATACTGAAAAACTGGAGAACATACAGACAATAATAATCAAAATGGAGAAGGGTCAAAAGATTATACCATACAATGATCAGTGTAAATTACTGGGAATATTTAACATGGAGAAAAAATATGAGAGGAGATAGTAGCTTTTAAATATTTGAAAAACTGCCATGTGGAAAATGCGTTTGGATTTATTCTTCATGACCCCAAGCTACAGGAAAAGAAACAGTGGCTACAATAGGAAGAGAGACCAATTTCAACTACATGTAAACAAGAACAAACAAAAGCTTCCTAATAATTATAGTTATTTAAAGGTTGAATTTTTTGCTTCATGAGGTGGTAAGTTAGCTATTGTTCGAAGTTTTTAAGACAAAACTCTAGGGTTATCTTTCAAGGATGCCTTAGACTGGATTCTTTTTAAGGGATTGATTGGATTACAGTACGGCCTCTGAGCTCTGTCCAACTCTCATATTCTGTGGTTTGTTTGGTTTGATTTTGGCCACAGAAATTTAAGAAACTATCTTATTAAAATACGAAAGACTGCCTTTAACAGAGGCAATACCTGAAATGATGAATCAATAATCTTTTGAAGAACTTACATATTGGAGAAGAGATATGGTATACAATCATTTCCAGAGCAAGTAGATTTCCATAGCACACAATTACCTCTGACTGAAAAGGAAAAGTTGGCATTTGATTCTTTACTACATGCCATGGAGACCTGTCAAATGCCCTCAACTGTTTAAAAGGCTACAAATGGTCTTTCATGAATTATTTTGTTGTTTCCATAATGTAAGATGTCTTCATGGATAACAATTGTGATTATCTCACTTAATTTAAAAAAACAAAAAAACCATCCCTGAATTGAGATGGCCAGTGTTCCTTTCATGGACTGAATCCCAGAGCAGCAAGGGAAAGAAGTGAGTGAAGTAAATTGCTTGTTTTTTGCATACTCAAGGAGAAATACTGATTACTATAGAACCCCTGGTGCTATTGATTTCAACTTATGACAAAAAAGGCAAAATCTTGGGAAATACTTTGTATTTCCTTAAACCTCAGGTGGGGTTTTTAATACTAGATTTAGGTGAGTGTTTTCTCCCTTTGGGGAAATTTTCAAAAGTTAAGAAACAATCAAGTTCCTAAATTTCCTAACCATCCAGAAGAAAGATTTGCACCATCTTCCCTTTCTTAGTCTTACAAACTCAGAGCCCATGGAGAAAAACATAATACTCTTAATGTAACTAAAATAATAACAAAATAAAATGACTGATTTTATTGACCTTTGAGTTAGTGTTCTTCTTCAAAAATAAGCATATTACAGATAACTGAATGGCAAGCTGAATCATTATTTTGTTTGGACGAAAATAAAATGAGAATTAGATCATTTCATCTTGAATAAATTGTGATGGCCGTGTTGAAAATACTTGAAACATCTTGGACATATACAAGTGTGTATACTACTCACATTTCTCCATTAGAAAGAAAAAACAATGCACAATTAAATCAGAGGATTCAGTTTTACTTTTCATATATATGTATACCTATATGTATATGTGTGCCTATTTATACACATATGTACATATAGTCATATATACATGCTTATGTGTGTGTTTCAAGTTTTAAAGGACATAGCCTATGGGAGTGGAGGAAAAAAATGCCTACTTTGTTTTCCTAAAACTTGAACTGTGTGTTAGGCTTTAGTCACTCTCTACTGGATAGTACTGTAGCTACCATTTATGACCTCCTTTCTATTTATACCAGATACCTACTGAATATCATTTGCTTGTGGTTACATTCACCCATTCCAAAGTAGAGTAGAATGAACCTGCAGAGTGCAAGAAAGAAATCACCAGAGTATCTAAACAGAATGGCTAAGCAATTTCTACGCACTTTGGTGGGGGTGTGAGAGGTGGAAGTCTTTCATATTGTTACCACAAAATAAAGCATTAGACATTTTGTACAATTTTCATGAACATTGAAATCTCCCCAATATAAGAAAAAATGTCTAAGAGGCAACTGATTTCAGCTTTCTGCTCATAACAAAACATCAATGAGTCTAAAACAGTAACAGTCAAATGACGTGATAACATAAAAAGCTAATAACACTTCATTCCTAACACTCAGCACCCTGGTAGGGTTGTACACTTCAAACCACCTACTTGTGCTTTGGGATCAACTCAGCAAAGTCCTGGCTGTTGCTATGGTTTCTGCCAGTACACCCTGTCCTAGCGTTTGCTCCATCATTAAATGGCAACAAGTAGCAACAAGTAAACCCTACCAATCCCCCTCTAGAGGGGGTCAAGTTATTGGAAGATCAAAATATATTCTTCCTAGAGCAGCAGCTTCATTTATACAGTGACATTCAGACAGAGAACTAAAGAACAGAAGCAATCCAAGCAGACAACCAGTGGTTGTGAGGCTGCACCAGACTTGAAGGAAAGAAAACTGGCACATAGTTGGGACCTGTTCTATCTCCACAAAAATCTCGTAGGGCAAAGCCTAAAGTTTTAACTTGTGAAGAGTAGATTTTCCAATGAAAGAGGAAGCTGAGACAGATCCAAAGCCCAGCCTTTAGCAGATTTGCTATCAGAGAGGGAGAAGTCAAGATATGCACAATAGAAGAATGTAATGGGAAAAGATTGAAATTACCAAAGATCTCAAGAAGAAAATTCATTTCAAAACTTTAAGCACATTTAGACAGACTAAAACTCATTTAAATAATTGATTATAAGCAAATAGGTTAACAAGAAAATAATTAAAACAGAAAAAAACATGGGTGTCTAAACATCCCAATGAGTCAAACTATCTCTAAATGATCATTTTAAGACAAAGGAAATTGAACCAATATATGAGGAGGCAGAGAACCTTATAAATTCCTAAGAGAGAATGAAACCATGAAAAAAAAGTTTCAAAATGGTTCAAGAAAGAAATAAAGATCATGAAGCATAATTTATGGCCTGCACAGAAGTAATTGACAAAATAAAAAAACTTAAATCTGAGATGGTAAGTATAGCTAAAGAAGTAAAAGAGAGAACATAGTAGTAATACATATATAAAAGATGAAAAACTATTCTCTAATAGATATGTGGTCAAAGGATATGAACAAACTATTTTCAGAAGAATTGCAAACCAATAATAATCATATGAAAGAAGTTTCCAAATCACTAAATGATAAAGGGAAATATATATCAAGATAACACTGCGGTTTCAGCCTGCACCCAGGAAATTGAAAAAGATGGGAAAGGTCATTGTGGGAGGGTAATAGGATTATAGGCATACTAAGTCTGAAGCCCAATATGAATGTCCCATCAGAACATGAAGCAGTTTTATAAGACTACCAATGGACTTTTTACATTTCAGCTCAACATTGCACTGTCCAAACTCTCTGCTGGTCAAGTGACTAGACTTGGGCCAATCCACTTGTTGGTGGTCATTTTTTCCAACAAAGAAGCTTCCCCTATCATCAGCCACTACCACTATAGGGATAACACAGCTGACATTCTCAAAAACATCCCAGCACCACTGGACGTTTCAAACTTACAAGGTCAGCTGCTTATTCTGGACTCATCTGTTAAAAGATACATATTTGCCAAAGATCAGTAAAGAAGAAACACAAAAGAGGTGCACATGGCTATGTGTACAATCACATGGAAATTGGGTAAGGAAGGATAAATGCCCCCTGTTGTTGTTGTTCAATCATTAAGTCAATTTCCAACCCCATAGATCATACTGTCCACAGCATTTTCTTGGCAAAGATACTGGAGTGATTTATCATTTCCTTCGGGATCACAGAGCTAGTAAGTGTCTGAGGTCAAATTTGAACTCAGATCTGCCTGACACCAGGCCCAGCACTCTATGCACTGAGCTACCTAGCTGCCCTGCAATTGCCCTTCCCCCCACCCAAATATTTAGTTTCTGCTCCACACTATCCATTTTTATACTAACTTTTCCGGCCTAGAAATCATTCTTCTTAGAAAATAGAAAATAAGTTCCTCCTTCTCACCATTGTACTCTATAATCATTCAAGTCCTCTCATTCAATTATCCTATCCTTTTCTTGATCCTTGTAGTTGTTGCTCAGTCTTTTGTTTTCAGTTGTGCTTACTCTTTACGACCCGATTTGGCATTTTCCTGGCAAAGATACTGGAGTGGTTTGCCATTTTCTTCTCCAGTTCATTTTATAGATGAGGAAACTGAGGGAAGCAGGATTAAGGGACATGCCCAGGGTCACACAGATAGTGAGTGTCTGAGGCCAGATTTAAACTCAGATAGGTTAGTATCCCTAACTCCAGCCCTAGCACTCTATCGTTTCACCATCTAGTTGCCTGGTTCTTGATCTTTGCCTCACACTTAAAATAAGGAATCATTGCTGTTGTCCTTGGAACTCATTTCTGGCTTCTATTCATATTTCAGTTTAGTATCATTAATGCTATACCCACAACATGGAAGCAGCTAGTTTCTGTAAGTGGTTCTAGTGCTGGAACTGTAGTAAGAAATGCCTCAGTTCAAATCCTGTGTCATATCTGTCACCTGTATGATCCTGGACATGTCATTTTGTAGTCTCAAGTTTGTTATTGGTAAAATGAAGGTAGTAATAATTCATACTTCTTAGATTTGTTAGGATCAAGTGAGGTAAAGTTTGTGCTTTGCAAAATTCGATGTACTACATAAATATTAACTATGATATAAAGGCAGCGTTATACATTTTTATTCATTCTTAGTCATTTGCCCTTGCTTCCCTTTATACATATTTTTCTTTCTATTTTTAAATCTGAGTTTGCTAGGAATTCCTTAACTCTCATCTGTCTCTATAGGAAGTTCCTCTGTTTTCCTTCTTACATAAATTATTTTTACCTGGGCCTTCAAAATTTCATTCTTGAGATCTTTTGGACTGACTTCTCTTGCAAAATATTAGACCATTACATCTTGTCCATTCTTTTTACAAACTGTTTGAAATCTCTCCTTCATAAATTCAAAGAATATATGAGATTATTCCTGACTTTCCTCTTTTCTGTCAGGGTCTCTATAGTGAAAAGATCACTTGTGTTGTTTCTAAGGTTCTGTAATTTCTACTTACCTTTACTGGTTATCAGAATCAAGTTCAGAATAACATTTTCACTTGTTGCTCCCCCAGCTCTTTGAAAGACTAAATCATCTTTACGTCATGTTATAGATATATCATCTAGACTGTTTTTGGCAAAAAAAGATAGCTTTCAGCAATCACAAAGATAATTGCATTCTCCCATCATTACAATATAATGCTTCCATTACGGTTTTGTATTTTGTTTCCAAAAAATATTCATCTAATTCCTCCTTCTGGCCAAATAGTCTATAGCATAACTCTATAATAATATTATTGTTTCTCACTCCATTCACCCTCACCCAAACACTATCCATCATACTGTTTTCCTTTATGTACCCTGGTGATGAATATCTGTGAATATATCCCTAAGTTCAAGAGTGTGATGGAGGGAGGTAGAGCCAAGATAGCAGAATAAAGGCAGGGACTCTCCTGAGCTCTCCCCCAAATCCCTCCAAAATACCTTTAAAAATTGCTCTAAAAAATTCTAGAGCAGTAGAACCCACAAAAAGACATAGAAAAACAAATTTCCAGGCTACAACAACTTGAAAGGTCTGCAGGGTGAGAAAGGAGTACCATCCTGGTCAAGCTGCTCCAGCACATACCAGGCCCCAGCAAATCTGGAGCAGGCCTCAGGGCAACTGAATCATTAGCAGCAGTGGTGGTTTGCAGGACTCTCAGCCCAAAGATACCAAAGACAAGTTAGTATATCAGCATGAAAGGTATGTCATACCTGGGTGAAAGTGGAGTGCAGACCAGCACAGGGTGAACCAACACATCCCTCACCACAGTAAACCAGGAGCAGGTCGCAATAGCAGCTGCTTCAGAAGCTCTCAGCCAATAGACAGTGATGGCGTCAAACAACTGGTCAAACCGAGATTACAGGGGTCTTTTAGCTAACACAGAGGCAGGACTCTGTTGCTTTGCCTATACTTGGATCTGGGTCATAGTCCTGGGTGCCAACCCCAGGGCAAGGAGGAGCACTAGCACACAAAAACTTGCTGCCAGGATGGAGCAGGGACCCTCGTCACACTTTCATGGCAGAAAAGAGTGCTTGTGGTCACTCACAGACAAGAGCACAGGCCAAGACAATAGGAAACACCTCTCTTTAGATCAGACCACCTTGGAAGAAGTGAAAACTTACAGGCCCCTAGAAGTATCTGAAAACTGCATAAAACCCCTGAAGTTTGGGACAGTCCACCCTCCACACTAGAAGCAGAGACCTGCTTTAACAAAGAGTAAAAAAAGTCAAGTAACAGGTTGGAAAAATGAGCAAACAATGGAAAAAACAACTCTGACTATAGAAAGTTACTATAGTGACAAGGAAGATCAAAATACTCAGAAGAAGAAAACAAAGTCAAAGCTCCCACAACCAAAGCCTTCAAGAAAAGCATGAATTGATCTTAAGTCATAGAAGAACTAAAAAAGGATTTTGAAAATCAAGTAAGAGAGGTAGAGGGAAAATTGGAAAGAAATGAGAGTGATGAAAGAAAATCATGAAAAATGAGTCAACAGCTTGGTAAATGAGACACAAAAATACTGAAGAAAATGACACCTTAAAAAACAGACTGGGCAAAATGGTAAAAAGGCTCAAAAAGCCAATGAGGACAAGAATACCCTAAAAAGCAGAATTGGCCAAAAGGGAAATGAGGTCAAAATGCTCACTGGAGAAAATAATCCCTTAAAAATTAGAATGGAGCAAATGGAAGCTAATGACTTTATGAGAAATCAAGAAACAATAAAACAAAACCAAAAGAATGAAAAAATAGAAGAAAGATTTCATTGGAAAAACAACTTACTTGGAAAATGGATGCAGGAGAGATAATTCAAAAATTATTGGACAACCTGAAAGCCATGATCAAAAAAAAAGCCTATATATCATCTTTCAAGTAATTATCAAGGACAACTGCCCTGATATTCTAGAAACACAGGATAAAAGAGAAATGGAAAGAATCCACAGATTACCTCCTGAAAGAGATCCCAAAATGAAAGCTCCCAGGAATAATACAGCTAAATTCCAGAGTTCCCAGGTCAAGGAGAAAGTATTGCAAGCATTAAAAAGAAACAATTCAAGTATGGTGAAGCATAGTCTGGGTAACACTAAATATTCCAGAGGGCAAAGGAGGTGGGATTACAACCAATATTACAACCAAGAATCACCTACCCAGCAAAACAGACCTTCAATGAGATAGATGACTTTCAGTCATTCTTGATGAAAAGACCAGAGCTGAATGGAAAATCTGACTTTCAAATACAAGACTCAAAAGAACCATAAAAAAGTAAACAGGAAAGGAAAACCATAAAGGACTTAAGTTGAAACTGTTTACATTCTTACTGAGAAGATGATATTTGTAACTCATAAAACCTTTCTCATTATTAGGGTAGTTAAAAGGAACATACATAGACAAAAGGAACAGGTTTGAATTGAATGTGAAGGGATGGCATCTAAAAAATAAAATAAAGGGGTAAGAGAGGAATGTACTGGGAGAAAAAGAAAGGGAGAGGGAGAATGGGGTGAAGTATCTGTATTAGGAGGGCAGAGTTTATAATCTCAAAGAGGATCATAAACATGTCTGAAAGGTTCGGAACCGCCGGATATAAGAAACTCTCAAAGTAGAAGGCAGAAGAATCAAAACATATATTTAGGCTCCACAGTAACCAACCCATGAACCAGCAACCCCATTTTGATATATTGATCAAAAGCTTCCAGGCCCAATAAGTACGCCTTGAAAGAGTAACCAGGAGGCTACAGAGAAGCATGATTGCGTAAAGCAAAATCATGCTTCCCCCTCTATGGTAAAAAGATTACCCACTGGCCTGAAGTCTTTGTTCAGCTTCCTCCCGTAGGTCAGCTCTGCTACTGGCAGCTCCTGCTTCAGCTGTGGCTGCGGCTGCGGCTGTAGCAGCCTCTGGCTCCAACGGGAGCTGCTTTTAACCATCCAGCTTCTGCGGGGGGGGGGGGGGGGGGGGGGGGGGGGGGGGGGGGGGGGGGCGGGGGGGGGGCGGGTAAGGTACTCCGGGGAAAGCACAGGTTCTTTCAATCTGCTTAAGCAAGGTGAAGGGGTTGACCGGGAAAGCACAGGTTCTTTCCATCAGCTTAAGCAAGGGAAGCAAGGTGAAGGGGCCGACAAGCTTACTTCAGTCCAACATACAAACAGCATTCAGTTCAGGGGAAAAAGCCAAACTAGTCAAGGGCACTTGTTGACTAAGTGCTAAGGAGCCCATTTTTGGTTGCCAATACACTCCACCCCTTGTTATAGGATACAGTATCTGACACAAAAAAGGCAAGAAAAAGCTTTTACAGTGTAGGGGAAGAGGTGGGAGGTCAGGGCGAGTGAGTGAACCTTACTCTCATGAGATCTGGCTCAAAGCAGAAATAACATACACACTCAAATGGTTATAAAAAGCTATCTTACGCTATAGGAAAGTAGGAGGGGAAGGGGATAAGAGCAGTGGGTAGGGGTGGTAATAGAAGAGAGGGCAGATTGGGGGAAGGGGTAGTCAGAGGCAAAGTATTTTTGAGGAGGGGCAGGGTGAAAGGAAGGGGGGATAGGAAGGACGGAAATACAGTTAGCACTAGTAACAGTGAAAAAATTTTGAAGCAAGTTTCTCTGATAAAGGCCTCATTTCTCAAACATATAGAGAACTGAGTCAAATGTATAAAAATTCCCCAACTGATAAATGATCAAAAGATAGGAAAAGTTTTCAAATGAAGTAATCAAAACTATCTAGAGCCAAAGAATATTATAATTCACTATTGAATGAAAACAATTCTGAGATACTACTGCATGCCTATTAGATTGGCTAAGAGGACAGAAAATATAAGTGACAAATATTGGAGGGAGTGTGGTAGTAATGAAACATTAATACATTGTTGATGTAATTGTGAATTGATTCAACCATTCTGTAAAACAATTTGAAACTATGTCCAAAGAGCTATAAAACCATCTATTCCCTTTGACCTAGCAATAGCATTACTATATCTATATCCCAAAAGAGAGGGAAAAGAAGAAAAGAAAAAGGACCTATATGCATATAAATATTTATAGCAGCCCTTTTCTGGGGGCAAAGAATTAGAAACTGAGGGGATGCCCATCAATTGGCAAATGGCTGAACAAGTTGTGGTATGTGACTATCGTGGAATACCATTGTACTATAGGAAATGATAAGCAAGATGCCCATCATGTTGAAAAGACTTGCATAGGTTTACGCAAAGTGCTGTGAACAAGGTAACAACAATATTGTACCATGATCAGTTGTGAAGGGCTTAACTATTCTCAGCAACACAACAATCTAAGACAACTCTGAAGGACTTATGAGGAAAAATGCTATCTGCCCCCAGAGAAAGAACTAATTGTGTCTGAATACAGAATGATGTACACTTTTGAATTTTCTTTATTTTTCTTGAGTTTACTTTTTTTATCTGTTTTATTTCACAATATGACTATTACATATCTGTTTTGCATGACTACACATTTATAACATATCAAATTACTTGCCTTTTCAAGGAGATGGGGGGGAGGAAAGGAGAGAATTTGGAACTCAAAGTTTTAAAAACAAATGTTAAAATTGTTTTTACATGTTACTGTGGAAAAATAAAAATAAAATACTTTTTAAAATTATATGTACATATATGTGTGTATGTCTGTATGTATGATGCAGCCAGTTCAAACTGCCTATCAAAAACTGATTCTTAAATTCACAGTGGGGTACCAACTTGTAGAGCTCATATCAGGAGGTCAGGGAACAATCCTCTCCCCTAGATCTCAACACCTTGGAAACACCAAAAACTGATAGACCCCAAAGCTGAGCCGTGAAAACAGTGGGACACTAAAAAACAAAACAAACAATAAAGAGAATTCAGATCTGACATCCCCCCAATAAGTAAGCAGAGCCCAAAACTAATATAAAAAGGAAAGTCAAGAAGTAAAGAAGCCTATTGGAAGAAATAGCAAAAAACCAAAACAAAACAACAAACAAATTTGGCTATACAGAGCTACTATGGTGAGAGCAAAGCTTAAGATACAAACACAGAAGAAAACAATAACATACATTTTCACAAACAAAATCTCAAAGAAAAATGCAGATTGGACACAAGCCCAATAAGAATTCTTTGAAGAGTTAAGAAAAAATGAAATTTTTAAAAGAGAAAAAAAAAAACTAATTTAGAGTGGCAGAGGGAAAAAAGAAAAAGAAATGAGAGTGACAGAAATAAATTATGAAAAGTGAATTAACAGCTTTATAAAAGGGATACAAAATACCACTTGAAGAAAATAACTACTTAAAAGTTTGAACTGACCAAATAGAAGCTAATGACTCCCTGAGATATTAAGAAAGTGATGTCTAGATTTTAGAAAATATTAATAAAGGAGGTTAAAACTAAAAATGTACCAAGTCCACTTTTTTTCTTTTGACAGTTATTTAATATATATCAACACACCTCTGGCTATTTGTCCTCACATAAAAAAAAGATAAAATCATCACCTTGCTAGAACCTGAAAATATTTCACTTTGATCAGATCTGATAGTTTGTCATCTATTTGCATACTGTTTGGGGACAATATCTCCATCCTGCAGTAAGGTATAGGAATAAGCTCTTCATAGTGACGTCTTAACCATGTCCATTTAGTCCATTTAAAAAGTACTACTTGAATTTAATTGCCATATAATAGGAATCTCATGAAAATTGTATTTATTTTTAGTAAGATTGGTATATCTTAGAACCCATTTACTGGAGCATAGAACCCTATTATTAGTATACTCAGTTTTGATCCAGAACATGAAGTTACAAAACAGTAGGACAATAAAGCTCCAACCTACCTGGGGGCCTCAATATACCCTGGGGGTTGTTTTCTCTTAATATTTTGGATAATGAACTGACCATAATTGCCTTGAAATAAGCAACTCTACCTTTACCTTGTGTATGTTTTGTCAGCTAAGCTCTACAATCAATTAGCACTTCAGAGGCTGCTGATTAGCATTGACTTTAGCTGAATTAAAATTAATCCATTGACTTACTTACCTCCTCTGCATTCTTAAAATATTGTTCCTCAAACCCCACTCTGACTCATTGATACCATATGCTCTGCAACTGAAAACAATAGTTCTTGAATGACCTTGGAAAACATTGCAGATAAGAAAGAGTGGGGAGGAATGAGTTCCATGTTATTCTTGCAAGTTTGATTTTGTTTTATAAATGAAAGTTTTTCCCATTCTTACTCTGCTTAGCACTTACCATGGAACTTCTGAAGCCTGAAATATATTAGGAGAAAAACCTTTAGGCTTCTCCGGACCTGTTATTTGTGGTGGTCACTAAGTAAAAAATAGACCACATTTGTGAGGCTAGAGATAGAAGTCTAGTAATCAAGATGGTGAGTCTCCCTCCCTAGCTCCCATACTGGCCAAGCAATTCTAAAAAAGAAATGCTTTAAAATTAATCTTTCTTTTAGTAGCCATCCAGATGTGCTCTGTTCTGTGAATTGCACACAAAGGGCAGGATTTGTCAAAGAGACATCCAGAATAGCTGCCTTTTGTTTCCCAAATGTTAATGAGTTGGATACATTCTTATTATTAATATGTTTCAAATTTTAGTAAATCACTCAGCAATAATCACTATTTGTATTTTCTTATTTATGCATCATACACTTATCTATTTATTAAAAGACATTACCTTCAAACTATTGGATTTAACTGCTATGTATATCAGGCCTTATGAAGAGTGGGAAGGGGCAGGGATGGAAGAGGACAGATTTTTCTATAAAGGGAGTATAGATTTTTTTTGCAGTTACCTAAAGAGCAATTATTAAAATTCAAAGAAGACAAATGCTAGAGTCATTTTTGTTCAAATCTGAAAGAATGAAAAGTGCTTGCTGTCTCCATTAAAACTGTGCCAAGGGAAAAATCTTCTGAGGTTAAATATCTACTTATAGTCTCTATTAGGCAATGTATGTGACACTTGGTCTGTTGTGCTCTTTTGAATCGCTCTCTAGTTGTTTTGTGTAGTTTGTATTTGTGTAGTATTTGTATATTTATATATATATTTGTATATTTGTATTTTGTATTTGTGTAGTATTTGTATATTGTGTAGTTTGTAAACGTCTAGTTTGTATTGATGTTTCAACTCATCAACTAGATTGTAAGCCTTTTGCATTCAGGAGTCATTATTTTCCCCTTATATTATATCCTACATGGCACCTAACTAGACACACAGAACAGGTATTTAATAAATACCTGTTGGTATGTTGATTCCGTAACACTGATAATCACAATGCTTAACATTTATTTAGCACTTACAATGTACCAGGGGTTGTGCTAAGCATTTTACAATTATTATCACATTTGATCCTCACAACAACCTGGGAGGTGGCAGATTTTATTATCCTCTATTTAAAATTAGGAAACTGAGGGTCACACAGCTAGGAAGTATCTAAGACTGGATTTGAACTCAAATGTTCTTGACTCCAGGCACAATGCCTATCTACTGTGCCACCTAGCTTCCCCAGCTATTTCTCCTTTCAGTGAATGTTTAAGATCTATGATATAGCTCCTCCACTAAAGTCCTATGGCAATGCTTCATTGGGACACACAGCTTACTCTGGATTATCTAAGGTTAGGCATCCAGATGGCCCAGTGGCTAAAGTACTAGAATTTCACTCAGGAAAACTTGAGTTGAGATTCTGCCTGAGATACTTAACAGCTATGGGACTGAGCACATAGGCTCAGTTCCCACATTTGTAAAATGAGGATTATGAAAGAATGAATAAAGCATTTCCTAAGTGTTTATTATACATAAAGCACTCAGTCCCTGATCTCAAGGAGCTTACATTCTAATGAGAGAGATGACACATATGGAAAGTTTCGGCTACAAGTCAGATGGAAAAGTCCTTCAGGCACAGGAGCATAACAGACGGGTAAAGATCTTCTTTAATATTATTTCCATCCATAAAATCATATCCATTTTCGAAGTTAGAAAAATCAACAGTGCCAAAGACCTGGTGGGGGTGAGGGAGAGAGCCTCTTCTGGGCCTTTAGTAGCTATGCTTGAGGCACCTGTAGGAACGATTGCCAGACTGCATCTCCATAAAGGCTGCTCACCAGATTGATGACTATGCATGCTGGGCTGGAAGCATTGCTATCCCAAAGGCTCTTGGGTTCAGGGTCCTGGATTGTCTCTATCAGGATCAGAGAGGAAATGGTAGTAAAAGTAAAAATGGTAGTAAAATTGGTAAAGGTGATGGTGGTAGTGTTGGTTCCACTTGCCCAGCACATTCTGTCTCCTATCTCTCCCTACTACTTCATCTAAACTGACTTTCCTGCTTATATGACTGACAATAATCATAGTGCCTAAATTCACAAGGTTAATGTGGGAATCAAATTAGATAATATGTAAAGTACTTTGCAAATCTTAAATTGCTACATAAATTCTAATTATCATTCTTATTCTTATTATACAAGCTCTTACAGGTCCTACCAACCTGGAAAGTCTTCATTATGGGGCTTTTTGCCTATCAAGTGAAAACCAGACTATTTCTGTAAAGGCTTATTACTAGAAAGTTAAGTACCAGGTGGTGAAGTGCATTTGTTTTGACTAAAGAAATTCACTACTAGTTCTACTAACACAATGAAAGGATAATAAATTTGAGTGAATAGAGTATATATGGTTACAAATCACAAAGTATATTGAAAGTATAAGTATACTAAACTATATATCTTCTTGTTATACCTCAATCATATTTTCTCTAATAAAATAAAATAAATATTCATTCTTTTTATGTAGCAAGTATATACAAACAGGAAAACACCCACATTCCCATAAGACATTGGAGCTGAAACCCAAGGCCTGATTGTAGAACAATAGAAACTGTGGATAATACACTGAAGGTATATGCATGCCAAATGCACTTGAGAAGTGAATCCTTATTAGTTGTTTTCCAAACTGGTATTGGGGAAGTAAGATGGGTGGGAGTAGAATCTACCAACGAGCCCCTAAGAAATTTTCTTATCTGGTGGAAGGAGTTCCACCTTTTGAGAATAGACAGGCTCTTGCCATAATCATTCTCTTTCCAATTGGGTTTTAAACATATTGCCTTTCTCTTGTTTTCATGTGTTAATAGGCATAATTTATCTTCAAATGTATTTTAAGAGTTTGTTTCTCATAAGAGAGAGATCTAGAAATGAAATTCTGATATTTCCAGAAATTGCTTGTTTGTGTATGTGTGGTCAAACACATGCTACAGCCATGTCATTAGTATTAGGGTACCAGGACAGTGAAGTGCTAGATCTCAGAAGAATGTGAAATGTATTATGCTTGATGAAGTAACCCTCATAAAGGTTTGATGAACCTACTTCTTCTGGAAATTCATGATGATGTAGAATGGAGGGATCTAGACCCATACTTCAGAGTATGTGGAGGTATCTTGTGACTAGTTTCAGTTATTTGCTACATAGTAAAGTTTTTTTCTTGATTGCTGGGCTTGAACTGAGTGTATTTATAAAAGGCATTAATTGGTTAAATCAGTCTCTCTTGCTTAATGGTAGTAAAGGCAAGGAGGGCTGTAAGTAGTCCTCTAGTTGGAGAAAGAGAGGTGATATGAGTGAGTGGTTTTAATAACATGTTAAATGATAGAATCAATATAAACATTTCTTCCACCATGGATGAAACACTACAACTGTTTTTCTACCTCTGTTGTATCTATTTTTCCCCCTGCCCTTAGGTGAAGAAGTATTGAAAGTGTCTACAACCTTGCAAACTTCTTTTTGAAATCAAAAGACTAAGCTTCCAGAGGTCAGGAAGCAGATTCCATAGCAGAATTTTCTTGTATGTCCCTGAGGTATGACCTTGATGTAGTAGCTGAGATGCCATGTCCTATAGCATAGGAACTACCAATCTAGTAGATATGCTACATTTGGAAATGAACTTTGATGGAGCCAATACTTTGCATATATTGCTCTGAATTTGAGCCCACTCTCCCCAAAGAGCAATGTGGTAGAGAGAAAGTGTGTCCCTGGTGTTGGAGGAATACTTTTGTAATTGTGTTTTCACTGCATTTTTTCAGTAAACATTTCTTTATAAAACTTAAATAATATTAATTAATTAAATGATACTGAGATGTTCATCACAGGTTAATTAATGATATGAAGACATTAAATGTAATTGGTGATTGATATCGGGGAAGTTACACTAGAATGGGGGCTCAAATAATAGTGTTTGAAGCACCCCACTTCCCTCAGGGGTTGCTCTGGGAATCAAATTATTTCAAAGTTAATATAAGCTTCATTAGAAAGAAATTCCCAAGACTGAGCTTGGTCTATGTGTGAAGGTTCTCCATGACCCTGTTTAGGAAACTCATTTTCATAAATGGGTAAAATTTGTAAACTTTTGTTTCATTGCCAGAATATCCAGCTGTTTTACCACATTTTTATCAAATTATCTTTTTCCTCAAATAATACTTTTTTTGTATCACAGGATAAATTATGACTGATAATAATATACATATACATTTTTCAAATGAAATATAAGCATAACTTGATATGTTGTGATCTCATGTTGTCAGGTGGCAAAAATAGATAATTCTACAGCAACGGTCGTGCATAACTTATAATTGACTCGCATAATAGCCAAAATTTATGTGCAAGAATTAGTTGCCGAAAGAAGATCTGGAAAGTTGTGGGTTGCTTTGTTGTTCTTGTTTGTAGTTTTAGAACTTCATTGCATGCATAAGGTTTTTTTTTCCTTTCTCATTCAGTTCTATTCATTATCCATCTAAACATCAAATAAAAATTAGAAACAAATTCACTAAATGAATTCAATAGCAAGTAAGAATTTTCCATTTCTCAAGGGAACATGTGAACACATTAAAACAAATATAGTTCTTTTCAGGAGATAGTATGATGAAGTAGAAAGAACTTTAGTTTTAGAATCAATAATTAGGTTCAAGTCCAGACTTTCCCACTTATTATTTGTGACTATATCACCTGGAATTAGTCACCTTATCTCTCTAACCTCAGTTTCTCTACCTCTTAAATGAGAAGTTTTAAGTAATTTACCTCTGAGGTCTCTTCTCACTCTATGACTGTTCCTATTTTTAGGAATGGATATAGAATTTATAACCTATAAAATCAAGGATTGTTATCTTTTTGTCTGTACAATGTAACCACCTCTCACTCTTAACCCCACAAAATTTAGTACACATCACATGCACAATCGATGATGGTTGATAAAAATAGAGCATCATAAAATGCCTGTACAGTTGTTAACATCATCGAACTAGAATTACGAGGCATGCTTCTAGAGAGACTCTTGTTTTCTATGCTTTAATACTATGGAATTCTGTGTCATCTAGAAAAAAAAATGATTGAATTATATTCCTGGACAAATTCTAAAGTGAAGACATGGTTTCTTACTATTTAAAGGAAAGCAGTGATCAGTAAGAGCCAGTAAGTCTTCATCAAATAGAGTTTTTAAATTGTCTGATCAAGGAAAAAATTGAATTTAGTTAATCAGGATTAAAGTAAAACATTTGGCTAGATAATGATAACAGAATCTAGACATAACAAGTGACTAGATTCGAAAAGTAGTCACTAATGGAGCAGCATATGCTTAGAGAAAGATCCTTACTGGAGTTCCTTTGAGAATTGTCTTTGAGTCTGCCAGTGATTTATACAAAGTTTAGCTGGGATGTTTATACGTTAGTAAATGAAGTAAAGTTGAATTGTTGTTATAACATGTTATAATAACATGTTAAGTGGTATAGTCAGTCTAAAAAATTCCTGATAGGTTAGAATGATGTGCCAAATACAGTATGATTATAAATTAATAGAGACAAACATGAAGTCTATACTTTAGTTCAGAAAATAATCTTTGTAAGAATAATTTGGGAGATGCATGGTTAGACAATAGTTTATATGGGGAAAGACCTGACTAATTTTAGTGAATTGCAAGATGAATATGAGTTAATGGTATGTAATGACAAGTAAAGATGGTAATACATATTTAGGCCATGTTAACAGAGATATATAATCCAGCAAAAAGAAGGTAATAGTTCTTTTGTACTCCCTTGTTCAGACCATATCTGACATACTAGGTTTAGATCTAAGCACAATATTTTAGGTATGAAATTATCAATGTGGAAGATCTGTGTTTATATCCTTCCTCAGACACTTAGTAACTAGGTGATTATAGGCAAGTCATCTAACTTCTCACAGCCTCAGCTTCCTCGTTTGAAAAAATGAGGCAATAATAATTCTATTAATTATCCTACAGAGATATTGTGGGGATCTGATCAGGTTGGTAAAGTTGATAAAAATGGTAAATAACAAAAGGTATATACACTAAAGAATATAGGCAAAATAATGCACTATTCATAGAGCTAGAAATTGATCCAGATTTGTTGTGCATGTGCATTCCCTTCTATCCAACGTTACCACCCAAAAAAGGATAAAATAAAGGGGAACAATGCATATGTATAGTAGCTCTTTTTTTTTTTGGCAAAGACATAGAAACTAAGAGAGTTCCCATCAATTGGGGAATTGCTAAACAAATCATATGCAAATGGAAAGAATACTGATATTCTGTAAGAAATGACAAAAAGGTATGATTTCAGAGAAATCTGGAAAAACTTTGATGAACTGATGACCAAGAGAACAATTTACACAACAACAACATTATAAAAATAAGTAACTTTGAAAAACCTAATACCTTTGTTCAACCCAAGGGCCAATCATGATTCCAGAAGACCAATGATGAAAAATGCAACCTGACAGGGAAATGATAGACTCAAAACACAGAATATAATGCTCATGTTTTAGATATGGCCAGTGTAGGAATCTGTCTTGTTCGATTATATACAGTTGTTACAAGAGTTGTTTGCGTGTGTGTGTGGGGTACTGTGTTCTGCTGTGTTGCTTTTCTTGGGGAAGGGGGCAAGGAAAGGGAGAAGAGGAAAAAAAATAAACGCTTACATTGGCTCTCTGGGAGGACGAAATTGAAGGTATATTGAGAGAACTTTTGGCAAAATAAAAATTATGTATTATATATATAGCATATATACATTTACATTATTTTTAAAATAAAAAATGCTTGTTAATTTAAAAGAAATCATATTATAAAGTATCAAATGAGATAAGATGTACACAGTCCTTAGCAAATTAAAATAACCCAGCAATATCATTTCTTACTTTTGCTTTTGTCATCATTTCCACAGCTGCATAAACAGATTGGTGAGAGGGCTGAATATAAGGAAGAAGCTTTGGGAGCTGTGGTGATAATGTGATTGAAGATCTTTCCCACCCATTCAATAGGCCTCAGGCGGGGCCAGTTAAGAGAGGCAGGCACATACCTTTGTGATGCCAATCAGTGATTAAAGATCCTTTACCACACTCTTTTGCCTATGAGGCATGAGGCCCTTGGGTCCTAAGAAGAACATATACACCCAGAAGGTAGCTATTAAGAACCCAGAATTCAGAAGTCAGAAGAGAAGCCAGACTTCAGAATTCAGCCCAAGGAGAAGGAGTAAGAACTCTGAGTCCACAGAGCTGCAGAAGAGAGTGCTGAGGGGAGAGTGGAGACCAGAGAGCTGCAGACCAGAGGACTGAAGGGGGAGAGGACACAGGCAAGCAAACAGATAGTGAGTGATTGTTTATGGGAAGGCCCTGGTTGGGGGGGGCGGGGTGGAGATTACAAGATAACTTGGCTCTTTGCTATCTTTTAGTCTCCTCATTGCTACATTGACATGGGCTTACTGGTTCTGGAATACAATTACTGCTATACGGAATTGGAATTACTGGTTTTGGGATTTGATTCTTTGGTGCCTAAATAAATGTTATACTTCCTCTGCCTTCTACCTAGAGAGTTTTTCACACTTTCTGAACCACACAGGCATGTTCCTGGTCATCCTCCAGGTCATGAATCTTGCCATACTGATAAGGGAGGAATTCCATGCATTTGGGACAGGATGAGAAAAGTTAAAGAGGTAGAACAATATGAGATATATATGGAGGCTATGTAGTCCAGTTAGGCTAGGGTAACAATTTGTAGGCAAACAGGAATGGTGTTAGATGAGGCAAGAATGGCAGCATATCATCAAATTGTGGTGAGTTTGGAATGCTAGGGGTAAGGAATAAGAACATAAAAGAAGGCAATAAGGATTTTTAGCAATGAAGTTACACAATTTAATCCATGTATGAGGAGAATTAATCTTGTGATAGCATGAAGGATGAAAAAGAGAGTGAAAATACTAATAGAAGTTAAAGGGTAATTGTAATAGTTCAAGCAAGTGATAAGGAGGACTTTTACTAAAATGCTGGGAGTGGGAACAAAGAGAAGGGAACCAATCAAAGAGATAGTGGGTCACTTTAATCCAGAGGATTTGTTGATTCAATACATTGTGTTCTCTTTCATTTGTAGTAAGATTAGGAGTCAAGTAAAAAAGCATTTAAGTAACTATAATATCTGGCACTGTGCTAGGCAGTCAACATATAAGAAAGACAAAAAACAGACTCTGTTCTCAAGGAGTTCACTGTCTAATGGGACACACAACATGCACATACATATGTGTTTATATGTGTATGTGTGCATCTGATAAATTGGAGCTACTCTTAGGAAAAAGGCACTAGTATTAGGGGGATCATTGAAAGCTTGTTGAAGAAAGTGAAATTTTTACTGGGACCTGAAATAAGCCAGGGAAGTCAAGAAGTGGAGATGAAGGGGAAGCAAATAGACAGCTAGTGAAAATTGATAGATTTCAGCAAAGATGGCAGAGTAATGTCAGGGACTCACCTGCACTCTCCCCTAAACCCCTTAAAATACCTTTTTTTAAAAATGTTTAAACATTTTTATTTTTTTTATTATTTTTTTTTTATTTTTAGTTTACCACACACGGTTCTACAAAATTTTGAGTTCCATAATTTGTCCCCTCCCTCCCCCCTCCCTCCCCAAGACGGCATGGAATCTCATTTAACTACCATGTTTAACTTCGCATTGAATTAATTTATACACTAGTTAAGCTGTGGAAAAGAATTATGACCAATGGAATGAATCATGAGAAAGAAGAAACAGAACCAAAAAAAAAACCCCATAAACAAAAACAGAAGAGAAGCAAAAAAAGGCGAGCATGTAGTGCGCCTCAATCTGTACTCAAACTTCATAGTTCTTTCTCTGGATGGAGATAGCATTCTCCATCGTGAGTCCCCTGGGGTTGTCCTTGCACCTTATGTTGCTGAGAAGAGCGAAGTATGTCAGGGTTGGTCCTCACGGAATCCATATATCTGTGGTTATGTACAATGTTCTCCTGGCTCTGCTCCGCTCACTCAGCATTATGTCGTGTAGGTTTTTCCAGGTTGTTACGAAGTCCATATCATCCCCATTTCTTATGGCACAATAGTGTTCCATTACCTTCATATACCACAGCTTGTTCAGACATTCCCCAATTGATGGGCATCCCTTTGATTTCCAATTCTTGGCTACCACAAAAAGAGCCGCTATAAATATCCTTGTACATATGACTCCTTTTCCCGCTTGTGTGATTTCTTTGGGATACAACCCTAGAAGTGGTATTGCTGAGTCAAAGGGTATGAACATTTTTATAGCCCTTTGGGCATAGTTCCAAATTGCTCTCCAAAATGGCTGGATCAGCTCACAACTCCACCAGCAATGTAAAAATGTTCCAATTTCCCCACATCCTTTCCAGCATTTATCATTTTACTGTTTTGTTATTTTAGCCAATCTGACAGGAGAGATGTGGTATCTAAGAGTTGTTTTGATTTGCATTTCTCCAATCAGTAGTGATCCAGAGCATTTTTTCATATGCCTATAGATAGCTTTAATTTCTTCCTCTGAGAACTGCCTGTTCATATCCTTTGACCATTTCTCAATTGGGGAATGGCTTGTATTCCTATATATTTGGCTCAGTTCCCTGTATATTTTAGAAATGAGGCCTTTATCAGAGATACTAGTTGCAAAGATTTTCTCCCAATTTTCTGCTTCCCTCCTAATTCTTGTTGCATTGGCTTCTTTTGTACAAAAACATTTCAATTTGACATAACCAAAATTATCCATTTTGCATTTTGTAATGCTCTCTATCTCTTGTTGGGTCATGAATTCTTTACTTTTCCATAAATCTGATAGGTAAACTATTCCTTGCTTTCCCAAATTACTTATAGTATCAGCTTTTACTCCTAAATCATGAACCCATTTTGACTTTATTTTGGTATGTGGTATAAGACATTGGTCTATGCCCAGTTTCTACCCTACCATTTTCCAATTTTCCCAACAGTTTTTGTGAAATAGTGAATTATTAGCCCAGAAGCTGGCCTCTTTGGGTTTATCAAAGAGTAGATTGCTAAACTTGTTGATTTCTCCTACTTGTGTACCTATCCTATTCCACTGATCCACACCCCTGTTTCTTAACCAGTACCAGGCAGTTTTGATGACTGCTGCTCTGTAATACAGTTTAATATCTGGTATGGCTAGGCCACCTTCTCTAGCATTTCTTTTCATTAATACCCTAGATATTCTAGACCTCTTGTTTTTCCAGATGAATTTTGTTACTATTTTGTCCAGCTCAGTAAAATAATTTTTTGGTAGTTCGATTGGTATGGCACTGAATAGATAGATTAATTTAGGTAAAATTGTCATTTTTATTATATTAGCTCGGCCTAACCATGAGCACCTGATATTATTCCATTTATTTAGATCTGACTTTATTCGCGTGGAAAGTGTTTCATAGTTATGTTCATATAGGGCCCAGCTTTCTCCCAGCCTGTCTCCCACGTGGATTTCCCGGCTGGCCGCCTCTGCTTTGGTCTGGAGCAGCTCCGTACCGAGCACTCTCTGAGCTTACAGGTTCGTGCCTTCAGCCTTTCAAACTCTCCCGGCTCGAAAATCTGCCCCATGCAGACTGCTCACGGTTTCTGACTCTCTCAAATCTGCTCAAATTCACTTTTTTATATAAATCTGACAGACCTTGTGAGAGAGCTCTGGTAAGACGCTGCCTTCATGCGGCCATCTTGGCTCCGCCCACCTTAAAATACCTTTTAACAATGACTCTAAACAATTTCTAGAGCAGCAGAACCGACAAAAAGACAGAGTAAAACAAATTTCCAGCCCAAGACAACTGAGAAGGTGGGCAGGAAAGGTCTGTTGCACCAGGGTGAAAGAGGAACACAGTCCAGTGCAGGCCATGCCAGCACATCCCCAGCCCCAACAAACCAGGGGCAGGCCTTGGGAGTGATTAAATCAGCAGCAGCAGTGGCAAAAACTGCTTCCAGAGCTCTCCACCCAAAGATAGTAAGGAGGTAAACATCTGGTCCGAAGGAAATTACAGGAGTCTTTTTGCTGGCACTGAGGCAGGACTCTGTTGCTTTGCCCATACTGAGATCTGGGTTACAGTCCTGGGTGGCAGTCCCAGGGTGAGGAGAAACACCAGAATAGCAGAGCTTATGGCAAAAGTGGAAGGGGGACCCTCCTCACAATTCCAGGGTAGAAAAAAGTGCTTTTGATTGCTCACGTAGCAGAGCACAGGCCAGGAGAGTAATAAACACCTCTCCTTAGATCATACCACTTTAGAAGAACTGGCTATAAAACCATACATAACCTTTGACCTAGCAATACCACGGCTAGGTCTGTATCCTGAAAGATATTAAAAAACAAAAAGGAAAAGGACCTATATGTACAAAAATGTAGCAGCTCATTTCTGGGGGGAAAAATTAGAAATTGAGGGGATGCCCATCAATTGGGGATTGGCTGAACAAGTTGTGGTATATGGCTATGATGGAATACTATTGTGCTATAAGAAAGGATGAGCAGGATGCTCTCAGAGAAACCTAGAAAGCCTTGCATGGGCTGATGAAAAGTGAATTGTATTGTGTATAAAGTAACAGCAATATTGTAAGATGACCAGCTGTGAATGACTTAGCTATTCTCAGCAATACAATGATTCAAGACATCTCAGAAGGACTTACATTGAAAAATGCTATCTATCTCCATGGAAAGAACTGATGGTGTTTGAATATAGATGAAAACACACTTTTTAAAAAAAACTTTATTTTTCTTGAGGTTTTTCTTGTCTATGTTTTCTTTCACAACATGACTATTGTGGAAATATTTTGCATGACTACACATATCTAACCTGTATCAAATTGCTTACCTTCTCAATGAGGGGCAGGGAAAGGGTAAGGGAGAGATTTTGCAACTCAAAGTTTTCAAAGCAAATATTAAAAATTGTTTTAATATACAGCTGGGGGAAAATAAAATACTAAATAGAAGCTAAAAAAGAAAGAATCCAATTGAAAGAAAAATGTTCAAACATTTCTCAAGCTTATGAAGTGCTTTCTGACGCAAAGAAAAGAAACTTACAGGACAAAGGTAGAAAAAGAGTGCAGTTCTGGTGCTGCCATTAGTCCTCCAATGAATATTGTTAGTATGTTTTTTGGAGGAGGTGGAAGAATGCAAAGGGAATAGAGAAATAAAATATTGTTCATCAAAAAAAGAAAGAAAAGAAAATAGACAGATTTGGTAGATGGAGTATAGGCAGTATGCCGGGACAAACAAAAAGACCAGTGTCATTTAACTACAGAGTATGTAAAAGAGAATAAAATATAAAATTGGAAAGCCAAGAAAGATCCAGGTTATGGAGGGCTTTAAAAGCCAGAAGATCATTTATTTTTTTCTTGGAGGTAATAGAGAACCATTGGAATTTATTTATAGGAGAATGACGTGGGAAGATCCAAGCTTTAAGAAGATCCACAGTTGAGTGAAAGATTGAGTTGGAATGGGGAGATCCTGAAGCAGGGAGACCAAAAAATGACTTAAAGTCATGTGTATCCAACTTCAGTATAGTACAAGACCACAATATTTGCCCTCTCTATATATTTCTGGTTTATTTAACTGCCATGGTCATTTTGGTAGAAATATTACTGCTGTGACAATAAGATGCTCCACGATACAGAGAAAAGGGTTTGTGCAGTTCTTATTCATCTAATTTACCCAGATCTTATCATCCATTCCACCTCTGGTTCCTTGCAACTTTTGGGCTTTGTCATCTGCCCTACAACTAATATCTCTTAAGAGCAGAGATTATCTTTCTTTTTCTATTTGTATCCCTAGAAATTAGTATGTTAAGACATAACAAATACCTCATAAATACTTTTTCAATTCATTCATTCATAATTAGTCATGAGTATTTTTTATCTTGGCCTCTTCAAACATACACACACACACACACACACACACACACACACACACAGCATGAATCATAGTATCTAATTGCCTTACCACATATACTTTTTTTAAGGTTCTTAGGTCAGTCTTCAACTGATCCTAACACAGGACTCAAAAAACTTAGCTCTACCACCAATCAAGTAGAAGAGAAGGAAAGAAAAAGTTTTCAAAATAAAAATTCACTCCTTTGTCATCATGAAATGGCTGTTATACAAATTGATTTTGATCCATATAAGACAACTGCAATCTATCCAAACTCACCTTTTGCTCTGCTTATTTTGTCTAAAGTAATTGGGATTCGTTTTTCCTTTAGGAAGAGTCTCAAACCATATGAATTAACAAAATTTAGCATAAATAGCATTGATTTAATAATTCATATTATTAATAACAGAAATATTTGCTTAATTTAATTAGAAATAACTTTTTTTAAACACAAATTATCTTAACACATACTTAAAACAAGTTATGTGAATGAACTTTTAACATAAACCAAAATCAGATAAATTCAGGAAACATTGGAGTTAGTACAAGGAGTGAGGCTATAGCAGCAGAGAAGAGCCAATATTTCTCCACCAACAATTTCATTATTTCATTATTCTTTTAGTATAATTCCTTCTGAAATAGGCTGTAACTTAATGATAGTCATAAATTGCTGTGAGTAAAAAAAATGATGGAACCATTGATTTTAGAGTTTAAGTTTAGTTTCAGTCTTGTCTGCAACCAGTAACTACCAGTTTGTACTAAAAGAGCAAATAAGTTTGTCCAATTTACTTGTCATTCCTTCCATTCTTGCATCCCAGACACCTTTGGGATTATATCCTTAATCCACTTAATTAGTGATGGGGGGGTGTTGATTGGAGTATATGGGCTATTAAGGGAAGACTAGCATCTCTGCTGTGAGGGCTTTCCAAAGCCTTTTTTCAGGGATGCTCATCCACCTTTGTGTCCAAACAGTTACCCAGCTCTCACCTGAGGCTCTAAGAAGATGTAACATATGCAGTGGCCACAGCCCAGTAAAACCCTTCTGGCAGACAGGCTAACAGCTTGAGAGTAAACTGATAGACTTCAAACCCAACGGCAAGTTAGGGGGAATACCTATCCTAAGCATGTGAAGACTTCCCCTAGCAAAATGGGAAAAGGAAAACAATTTGTTCCAGTGGTCATGAAGGTGCCTGAAGAAGCACTGTGGAGCACTTTGGCCAGACATTGAAGATGTCAAGGTCATCTACTGCATCTTGGGCCATCACCAGTCATCTTGACATGTCTTGCCCCTGGACTTTGATGACTCTGGAAGAGAGAATGAGGCTGATGACTTTTGTGCAACTGTGCCTCACTTAAATGCAATTCATGCACAAGTCAAGAAATCACCACATGATGCCATTGCCCCCCTTCAGAAATGGTGGACAAACAACAAGAATTGACTGAAAGGTATGACTGATACAAAAGCAGCTATACTGAGCATGCAACCTTTACACTGAGATAACACAATGAAGGTTGCTTCAGGGAGAATTGCAATAAGGGAAGGGAAGTTCTTTGCAGAGGGTATAGAGAATGAATAGAAATTCCTTAACTGCTCCCTGATGATTAACCACCTGGTAATGGGAAGGCCGTTTGATTGACTTTGGAGACATTTCTAAAGACCTGTTAGCATCAGCCATGGGCTTTTTTGCCCCAGTCTCTCTTGAGGGAAATCTTGGTGACTCTTTTGCTGACAGAGCTCCATATAAGAAAGAATGTAGTCACAAATTCTGGGAATTTCAAAACATCAGGAGAAAAAGCCATGTGAATCTATGAATCTTAATCCAGATTAGTTTTTGCAACCAGCATGGCCTTGATTTCCCAAGGAGAAAGAAGCAACTTTTGAGAGTGATGTTTCGGATTCCAGCCCAGAGATAGCTGAAAAAAGGACTTACTGGTCATAAATGCTATGTGTGGATATGAAGTTGGAGCAAAATATTTATTTTATATTACCATGTTAATTGTAATAGAACTATTTTATGTTAACACATTATTTGATTCTCATACCAAGTATGCACTATTATTATTCAATTTTAGGGAGGAGTGAATAAGTATTAAGGCTACATTTGAACTTAAGTCCTCCTTCTTTAAAACCAGCCATTAATCTATTACATTATTCTTTGTCTAAATTAATTAAGTGGCTCTGGGTTGATGCTCAAGAGCAGTCCTAAAAAAAACTATCCTCTAGACCTTTACTGTGAAAAAGATTTTACAGGTGAAAGTGATATAATGTAATCTGTTTGGTACTTACAATAATAAATTCCTTTGAATAAAATTTTCAATAGTCTCATATTATGCTGAATTCCTTGATATATCAATAGAATGAGATGCTCGGACATTCCTGTTAGATTAAATTTGACATTCAACATGTATCCACAAATGCTGGGTGGAGAGACAATTACTCTAATGTTGTTCTCTGCCATTTTAAAAGGTAATTTAGATCACTGCATAATGAAACCAAAAGATTATGTCATAATCAGCCTGATTACTGAGGGTGTCAGGGAAGAAGAGAATCAACCAAAAATATATATGTACTAATATCCACACAAAGTTATTACTTCCTTCTAACTCTGTGTCTGCATATATTTAAGCAGCATTGATTGTCTTAGGTTATTTGCTATTTCTTCTGGAGATTTTCCATAATGGAGGAATGTTTTAATCAGATAGGGCTCTTCTTTTTATTTCCTTTCCACACATCATTTTGCAAATGTTAAAATAGTGAGTCAATTGTCTTCTCCCTAGTGTCCTGTGTATTTGTGGACTACGTGGAGATTAATAGCAGACTGCAATAATCTGTTGTCCTTTGTGGGAAAAAGCTGTGCTGCTGTTTCTGGAAAGAAATAATTGGTACGTAGCTTATAGAGTCAACGTCTGAATTTAATGGAGCATAAAGGGGGTGGTATTTCTCATGAAGGAGGCATATTATCCATTTAAACAGCTTTCAGTCTTGCACATAAATTAGGCCTTAGACAAGCCTTTGAAAAAGAGAAGCCACATGGTAATGAATTAACATCACTTGCATATTCCTAACAAAGAAACCAACCCCTTGTGAAAGGAGGATAAAGCTCCAACGTCTCTACTACATTTGGAAATTTGAAATTAATTATTGACTTTTCCACATTGTTTGTAGATACTCTATCCATTTATTGCGAAATGTATAGATGATAATTGTTTTATGGGAACTCATAAAACTCATACTGCAAATGAGATAATGTATGACCCACTTATTGTATATGTCATTCAGTCTTAAAGATATACTTAGCATAAATATATACTTTTCTCAAAGTATCCAAAAATGTGTGATCACAAGGTATGTTTGTGAATTTCTCTGGAATCTGTAAGTGAAGATCATGTTAAATTTGTTACAAGGAGTTTTCATTACATTACTATTTAAAAGGAAGGTTTCAAGATTGTTGTTTAATATATCATTAACACATCTAATCTGATAAATATTTTTGTGCAACAAAAATTTTTGTTTAAAATTTTCAGAACATGGGGCTCGATATGTAAAATACTTTCCTATAGACTGGTCTATAATAATTGGAAGGTCTGACAACAAAGGAAAAATACTATGCATACATATATGTATATGTGTATATATTTATATATGTATATATAGATGTATAATATAGATATACCTATATGCCATTTATGCCTATAAAAATCGTTGTAGTCAATTTAAATAAAATTTTATTTAATATACATGCTTTCCAATATAATATCATCTATTTTTTTAAATAAACGTGAGAAAGGAACTCCAAAAGTATTTGACCAAATTCACTACCTCTAGGCTGAACTTCACCTAGACCATATCACAGACATAGTTGCTCATCTCATTCCTCTTCTAAAAGCCTTTTCCAGTGATTAATGATCTATCCTATTAAAATCTTCCTCTTCTGTCAAAACTGAAATCCTCCTACCTCAATTTCAGAAAAAGTCTTATTTTATTCCACGAAACAATTAATATGAGAAAAACAAAATGATGTTAAAACACCTGGATCCTAGTGAGAAAAAATGGACACTAGATAGCAAGTACATTACAACCTATTTTTCAGAAGTCTGCAAAGTACAACAGAATTTGATTAAACTTCCAATGAACTGATCGATAATGTAGCATTTCCCACAAATTAGATTCATTTTCTTAAGGGCAAGGGGAAAAAATAAACAAACATAAACAACAAGCATGACTTTATAGAATAGATGGTGTAAATACTTAGCCTGCCATTAAAAACAATGACCTTTAAAAAGAACATGTTTGACTGAGGTAGGGGGTGGGATGGGGAGGAGACCTGACAGAAAAATATAACAACCACCACCACCATAGAAAATCCAAACCAATTAAACATTCCCATGTGAGGCACTGGGAAGAAGAGGAAGCATTGCGTTAAAGGAAAGTACTTTCAATTGACAGGCAAGAATACTTCTAAATTGGGTGCACAGATTTTCTTTCAAAGTCCAGTATGTGTAAATGTGAGGTCAAAAGGAAAATGGAGAGTTCAAGGAGAGATGCTGAGATGTGCTTACAATATTCAAGATTTCTTTTAGAATCAAAACTGATGGAGCATGTGGCTAGTTCACCTCATTTCTGAACAACCAACTCCATGGATATCATTCTTTGGAAGTAGAGAGAAGGTGGAAAAGTAAAGGCAGAGACTTGCCTGAGCTCTCCCCCAAACCCCTCAAAATACCTTTCACTAATAACTCAAAACAAGTCCTAGAGCAGCAGAACCCACAAGAAGACAGAGTGAAACAATTTTAAAGCCCAAGACAACTTAAAGTTTGCCAGGAAATGCCTATTGCACCAGGGTGAGACAGTAGCCCAGTCCAGTGTAGACTGGGCCCCAGCAAACCAGGTGCGGGCCTCAGGGAGACAATCAGTGGGGAGCAGTGACTGTGACTCTTTCCAGACTTCTCTGCCCACAGATGCCAAAGATAACTTAGAAGGTTAGCAGGAAAGGTGTGTGCCACCTGGGTGACAATGGAGCACAGGCCATGCCAGCAAAACCCTGGCTCCAGTAAACCAAGAGCAGGCCCTTGGGAGATACTAAATCATCAGAGGCAGTAGCTGTTTCTGGAGCCCTCAGCCAACAGATGGTAAGGGGGTCAAATAACTGGTCAGAAGGAGATTATGGGAGTCTTTTTGCTAGCACTGCAGCAAGACTCTTATTGTTTTTGTCCAAACTTGGATGCAGGTCACAGTCCTGTCTGGCAGTCCCAGGATATGGACTACTAGCATACCAGATCTTGTGGCCACAGTGGAGTAGGGACCCTCGTCACAGTGCCAGGACAGACAAGAGTGCTTGTGGTCACTTAGATACCAGAACACAGGCCAGCAGAGTAATAAACATCTCTCCTTAGATCATACTGCCTTGGAAGAAGTGAAAACATGCAGGTCCGTAGAAGTATCTCTCAAAACAGCTACTCAAAACCCCTGAAGTTTGGGAGAGTGCACCCTCTACCCTGGAAGCAGAGCCCGACTTTAACAAAGAGTTAAAAGTCAAGTAATTGGCAGGGAAATGAGCAAACAACAGAAAAAAATAATTCTGACCATGGAAAGTTACTAGAGTGACAAGGAAGATTAAAACAAAATCAAAACTCTTGCATACAAAGCCTCAGGGCATGGAAGAGCTCAAAAAACATTTTGAAAATCAAGTAAAGGTGATAGGGGAAAAAATGGGAAGAGAAATGAGAGTGATGCAAGAAAATCATGAGAAACAAGTCAATAGCTCTGTAAAGGAGACTACACACACAACCCCAAAAAATTATACCTTAAAAACAAGCTAGGTCAAATGGTAAAAGAGGTACAAAAAGCCAATGAGGAAAAGAATGCCTTAAAAAGCAGAATTGGCCAAATGGAAAAGGAAGTACAAAAGCTCACTGAAGAAAATAATTCCTTAGAAATTAGAACTGAGCAATGGAATCCAATAATTTTAAGAGAAATCAGGAAGCAATAAGATATCATTGTTTAAAAGTTATTTTCATTGCAAAATGATGTCCATGAAATGGTACTCAAAACAGGTGATCTCTTTTCTTTCTTCTTCCCAAGTTTTTCCCTTGACCTTTATAACTTTCCTTGGAAGGGAAATTGATTCCTATGGTGACCAGGTAGGAACTGAATGACCAACTGACTGAATCCAATAACTAGATGTTAGAGAACATTTTCTTCCTCTTATTTGTTTGGCTTATAGGAATGTCAATATATTCAGGCTATCTTGATATATTACAGGTTCACTCCCTAGGAAGTTAGTGGAAAAGATAGGAATAATGTTATTAATCCTGAGTTTCCAATATCACTCAATATTGGCATCTATATTGCGGATTTACTAAAGATGACATCCTCTCTCTCTTTCTACTCGGAAAAGGGATATTTATCTATTGTTACCAGTGGTACAACTGGCAATTTACTTTGAAAGAACTAAGGTGTTTGGTTTTTTTTTTCTGTTTGATATTTAGATCACTTAGTGAGAGGATATCTGTGACTTTTATGCAGAGTGCTAAGGGAATTTTCATTCTTATTCTGAATAAGGACCAAAGATTTTCTTTAAAAGTTGGAGAGAGACAGATCTAGATAGACCTAGCTATTTCAATCTATCTATAAATCCATGTGGTCAAAAAGAAAAGAAAAGTGGCATCCTGAGAGAAACAATGATCACTGCTCTGATGTCAGACTTCCTTTTAAAAAGAAGATTGATGGGCAGGAAGTGGGAATAAGTGACTTTTTTAATGGAGCTATTTTCTTGAGATCCTATTTCATTATTATTCTGAGTCAATGACCGTGCCACTCTGGGTTAATTCTATACTACACAGTGAACCTAATAGGCAAATAGTACATAGCAGCAACTACCAAGTGTCAGGTGGTGGCTGCCTAACCTCTCAATAGTATCTGGAAAAAGGGTTAACATGCTTTCCTCAACAGAACAGCCACCAGAGGTGTCTGCACTCATCTCGAAGGCTGCCTGGGAATCTTGTTAAGTGAAGAGGATGGGAGGAAATGTATCAGGGCTCAGCTGGAGCAAACTGCTCATCAGGAAGGACTATAAGAAGCCTGAGCTTTTGAGACTCATTATCTCTAGGTCTGGCTAGATCTGGCAACCAGATTTACCATGGGATAAAGGGAGATGTCTGTGAGAACCCTTTTTGCTTTTCTTTATTGAATTTGTTCTCTTATTTCTAAGCCTCTGTGTACTCAATCAACTCACAAAACCAGTAGAAAGGATTTTTTTAATGGAATAGGGAAAATAAAATCAAAACTGTAGTGACTAAACTGAGAGCTATCATATTTTCCAGAGTATTAGCAAAGCTAAGAAGCAACATGTTATAGTGGATAAAAAATTGGTTTCAGAGTAGGGAAGATAGGAGTTCACATCCTTCCTTAGATGAGAACTTTAAAATTTCCATGTAATATTAAATTATTTGGGGGAAATACTGATTAATTTCATAGACACACTCATTCTATTACAGCTAAGGTTAGATGAAAAATGACATAGCACAAGAAAACAAAACATACATGACTTGGGTATGTAATACTACCAAACTAAACCAGTCACCTATTTTATAAACTTAATACTCAAATGATAGCTATAATAATAATAGCATGTGTGCCAGATACAGTGCTAAGCACTTTACAATTATTACCTTACTTGATTCTTACAATTATTCTGGGAGGTAGGTGCTATTAGGTAGATCTCTTGTGCAGATGAGGAAATGGGCAAATAGAAGTTAAGTGACTTGCCCAGGGTCACAGAGCCTGAGGCTGGTTTTGAACTCGGGTCTTTCTGATTCCAGGCCAGACCTAGTACTGTATTGACTATGCCACCTCACTGCCCAATGCCTGAAACAGTTCTGCATTAGTAATATTATCTTCATTAACATATTAATATTACCTGTACTATTACCATCATTTTATTTATGACTCAAAGGTGCCAATTGTTTTTAATGAGGATTATTTCAGTCTATATAACTGAATTTAGCCCTGCTTTGAAAATAAGGTGACCAGGTGGGAACAGACTATTTAAAACTCTATTGGAAACACCACAAATAGGACTGTAAATCCTGAGTTCCTAATGTAAGCCAGGATTGACATCTATCCCCTGAGTCTACCATCTTTCACCATTCACCCATCTTAGGCCAAGCTAAGTATAGGCAATTCAAACAAATGGGAATTTGTGAGGCAAGCCCTTTTGGGTCAGGAAGGCACTTTAATATTCGGAGAATTTCTCTTGGTTCAGATTTTGCTTCCTTGCTTTTAACTGTATAAGTTTCAATAGCAATATTAATAATCTCTCAAGCAATTACTGTAGGCAATGCACTACTAAGCACAGAGAATTTTTTAAAAAATGAAAAAAAGTCTTTACTTGATTTCAAGCAGTTTGTAATCTAAGTTTTTAGTAGGTTTTGTTTCTATTTTTGTGTTTTTTTTAACACAAGTGAGATGAGTTCAAGTTCAAAATATGTTTGAATATATACTAGTAATGTTTTCTTTCTCTATTTTTCCCTGGTTTGGGTATGATGACTATATTTGTCTGATGAGAGGAGTTTGGGAAGATGCCTTTTTTCCTCTTTTTTGTGTTAAATTTATCCATCATGCGAGTTAATTTTTCTTCAAATATTTGAATGAATTCCCTTGGAAATTCATCTGGACTATGTTTGTGGTTTTTTTTTTCCTTTGGGAGGGAATTCATTTATGTCTTGCACAATTAATTTTTATGGTATTGACTTCTTTAGAATATTTTTCATATTCTTTTAATCTGAATATTTAAGGTTTTCATAAATATTTACTCATTTTTATCTTATTGGCATATAATTATGTATAATACTTTGTCACAATTTTTTACTTGCATTCCTTTCATTGTCAATTAATCCCTTTTCATTTTTTGCAATTTGAATTTCATCTCTTTCTTTAAAAAATTAAAATTGCTTATTTACTCTTTTGAAGTGTTTTTTTAAACTGAGTTTTATTTATCATCTTAATAGACATTCTATTTTACAGGCACACTAGTGCTCTGTTGGTGATACTGTGAATTGGCCAGGCCATGCTGAAAAACACTGTGGAACTGCCCACTTACCAAAATGTGTATACACATTGACCCTTTTATGCCATTATTAGACCAACTTGCCAAGAGAAAATAAAAGAATACGAAAAAGATCTATAACTACAAAAATGTTTATAGTAACCTTTTTCACACTAGCTAAAAATTGTAAAATAAGGTGATATCCTCTTACTAGGGAATGTCTAAACTAATCTCAGTATATGAATGAAATGGAATATTATTGTGCCATAAGAAATGACAAAATGGACAGTTTCCTCTGAAACTGGGAAGATCTTTATGTTTGTAGAACTTGTTTCTGAAATGAATTGTTGAGTTTAACTGCTATGTGTATTGGAGTTTGTACCTTTGGAGTTTTTCTTGGTTTTTGTTTGTTGTTTGGTTTTTTTTTTTGTTCCCAGAAACAATCTATGTATTCTTTCAATTGTATTTAATTTTTTATGTTCAGAAATTCTAGGCAATTCTATTATATTTTCTCTGCATTATTGTGTTAAGGTTTTTGTGTTATCGTGTTCTAGAGGACCAATGATCCTTAGGTTTTCTCTGTACATGCTGTCTTCATGATCAGTACGTGTTGCTTTGCATAGTGAGCATATTTGCTTTTAATGTTGTTGTTTTTGGCTTCTTTTTTTTAAATTCCCAATTTATTAATTTATTTAATTTCTGTTTTCAACATTCACTTCCATAAGTTTTCAATTTTCTCCCCCTTTCTTCTCCCCCACCCCCAAGACAGCATGCAATCTATATGGGCTCTACACGTACATTCCTATTAAACACATTTTCACACTAGTCATGTTGCACAGAAAAATCATAACAAATGGGAAAAACCAAGAGAAAGAAAACAAAACAAAAGAACAAAAAGTATGCTTTGCTCTGTATTCTGACTCCATGGTTCTTTCTCTGGATGTGGATGGCATTTCCATCATGAGTCCTTTGGAAATGATTTGGCTTCTCTTCTTACATACTGTCCTTCACTTCTATGTATTCGTATTCCTAATCTGTTATTCCCTTCTATTTCTTTAGTGAGATTTGCCATTCCAGATTCCAGTTTTTCTATTCTATGCCCTATATATTCTAATATATTCTAATCTATTTTAACCTAAGCCCATTATTTTTTGCTGTGCAAGCCACAAATTCTGCTCCCATAATTCTTGTTTCTCTTTTAAACCACTCAGAAACAGCACATTGTAATTCAATGTTCTCCTGATTCCACGGGGTCTTTTGTCTCCCGAAGGATTGGATAATTTTCCTTTGTTTTGTGATATTTGTTCATAGATACCTATTGGGAGCCCTACGAGTTGGGTACTGTACCTTCCATGCTGAATATCCTTGGAGGCAGGAAGGGGTGTTGCACAAGCTCAGTTTAGACTTGTTTGTTTGTTTTCCTTTCTTTAGGTTTCTAAGTATCTTAGATCATGGACATGGCTGAAGTTTTCTATCTTTGGTTCATAATTTCTCTTTTGGAGCTGTTTGAGAAGTTGAGAGGATCAGAAAAAATGTCTACTCTTCCATAATATTTATCATGTTACCTCAAGACCTGGAAATGCCTTTTGTAAACTGATTCAGAATGAAGTGTGTAGAACTAAAAATAATTTATATGATGGTAACAACATAAGAAAACTATTTTGAAAGATTTAAGAATTTTGATTAATGTGATATCAAACCATGAGTCCAAAGACTGAAAATGAAACATAACATTTACCTACTTTCAGAGAGATGATGAACTTAAACTGCAGAGAAAAAAAATTTAAGAGCATGGAAAATGTGGATATTAGTTTTGCAAGATTAATTATGTTTATGATCATGGTTTTAGTTTCCATTTAATTGTTGTTTTATGGGGGGATCAGTGGGAGGTACATATTATAAATGCACACAAAATATAAAAATATAAATTTACTAACATGAAAATAAAGTCATTCTGTTGTAAATTTTATCTTGTCTTGGATTTTGAGTGTTTCTGTTTTTAAACTTCTGAGTTATAAATTTTTGGCTTTTTAAAATTGATTCAGTAATCATTCTTTTCTTTCTTCAGATGAAGCTGAGAAGACCATTATGCTTGTAGAACTTGTTTTTAGGTGGGACAAAGTCAAGATGGCGGAGTGAAAACAGGGACTCCCTTGAGCTCTCCCCTAAATCCTTCCAAACACCTGTAAAGAAAAGACTCTAAACAAATTCTAGAACTACAGAACCCACGAAATGACAGAGTGAAACAAGTCTCCAGCCCAAAATGGCCTGGATGGTCGCTGTGAAGGGTCTATCACACCATGCTGGGAGTGGAGCACAGCCCAGCACTGGCCATGCCAGGACAGACCAGGCTATAGTAGACTGGGTGGAGCAGGGTTCAGGGTCCTGAATCACTGAGCTGTGGTGGTTTCCAGACTTCTCAACCCACAAACACCAAAGACAATGTAGCAGGTCAGTAGGAAAACTGTTGGACCTGGGTGAGAGAAGGGCGTGATCCAGGGCAGCAGACATGGCTGCTTCTAGAGCTCCAGGCCCACCAACAGTGGGGGGAATCAAGTGGCTGATCAGAGCAGGAGTGCAGGGATCTCTTTGCTGGTGCTGAGGCAGGATTCTCTCGCTTTTCCCTGCTTGGATCTGGGTCACAGTCCTGGTTGGCAGTTCTTGGAGGAGGAGGAGCACTGGTGTAGCAGAGCTTGTGGTGGCTGTGGAGAGGGAGTGCTCCTGGTAGTTACATAGCAGAAAGGAGTGCTTGCACTCACAGACCAGAGCACAGGCCAGGAGAGGAGTATCATACCACCTTAGAATAGAAGTAGCTCTGAAAACAGCCGTGAAAAAAACCTGAAGCTTGGACAAAGCACTCTCCATTCTGGAAGCAGTCATACTCTGACAAGGAGCACAGGGAACAGGGTGAGTTGAATATGAAGGGAAGATACCAAAAAAGAATAAAATTAAGGGGTGAGAGAGGAATATATTGGGAGGAGATAGGGATAGATAGAATGGGATAAATTATCTCATGTAAAAGAGGCAAGAAAAAGCTGTTAGGGAAGGGAAGACGGGGTAGGTGAAAGGTAAAGAGTGAATCTTGCTCTCGTCAGGTTTGGCTTAAGGCAGAATAACATACACACTCAATTGTGTATCTTATAGGAAAATGGGGGGGGGGAGATAACAGGAGAGGATGATAGAAGGGAGGGCAGATTGGAGGAGGAAGTAGTCAAAAGCAAACACTTTTGAAAAGGGACAGGGTCAAAACAGAAAACTGAATAAAGGGGGACAGAATAGGATGGAGGGAAATATAGTTAGTCTTTCACATGACTTTTATGGAAGTTTTTGCATAATGATTCATGTATAACCTATGTTGCACTGCTTGCCTTCTCAAGGAGGGTTGGTGGATAGGGAAGAAGGGAGAGAATTTGGAACTCAAAGTTCTAAAAACAAGTGTCAAAAAAATTGTTTTTACATGCAACTGGGAAATAAGGTATAGAGGCAATGGGGTATAGAAATCTATCTTGCCCTACAAGAAAGGGGGAAGAGAGTGGGGGATAGGAGGGAGGGCAGACTGGGGAAAGGGGCAATCAGAATACAGGCATCTTGGGGTGGGAGGTAGAGATGGGGAAAAAATTTGTAACTCAAAATCTTGTGACAATGAATGTTGAAAACTAAAAATAAACTAAAGAAAGAAAAAAGCTTACAAACTATAAAAGAAGAACTTGTTTCTGAAATGATTGCTAAAGTTAATCACCATGTATATTGGACTTTGTGGCTTTGGGCAGACTGGAAGGTGGAGAATTGGGAGAGAACAGTGTCACAAAAACCTAGAAAGAAGATAATATATATGAAAAGAGGGCGATCAATAGGGTCAAATGCTTCAAGAGAGGTCAAGAAGGACGATTATTGAGAAAAGACCATTAGATTTTCCAAAAGGAAGGCATGCAGGTACCCAAATGATAGATATATGGTCAATTATAAGGCCATAATTGAAGACTTCAGGACTAGTCAAGAACCATTGGAATTGGTTTTACAAACTAAGGGTCATCCCCATGCAATGAAGCCCTAAAGGAAAACTTTATTGAGAGTTAAATTTAATATAAATATTTTAATATGTTGAAAGGTAGTATGATATGTACAAAGAGCTGGTCTCTTTCAGAAATTATATCATTAGCTTATTAAGGAAAAAGGAAAAGATCCTATATGTTCTAAAATCTTTATAGCAGCCCTCTTAATGGTGGGAAACAAAAACAAACAAACAAAACAAAAACCTGGAAGTTGAGGGGCTGCCTGTCAATTGGGAAATGGCTAAATAAGTTATGGTGCATTCTAGTCATGGAATACTACTATACCATAAGAAAGGATGAGCTCCATGATTTTAGAAAAACAAGGAAAGACTTCCATGAAATAATGAAGAGGGATACGAACAAGACCAAGAAAACATTATGTACAGTAACAGTACTGTTTTATTTTATGTTTAATTTATGTAATAAAGCAAACATTTATATAAGACAGTACAATAAAGATTATATATGAAACTGCAAATCTACCAAGCACAACTTGCTATTTCTTTCAAATATACAACAAAATTATTATGTAAATTTCTTTTTTAACTGCTTCTCCCCCCCCCGTCAGCCCTACATACATGTATGTATACACACACACACACACACACACACACACATATATTTGTAAAATTATTCTATACATAATTCTATTTATCAGTTCTTTCTCTGGATGCATGATAGCATCTTTCTTCATACATCCTTTATGGTTAATTTGGGTATTTATAATAGACAAAATAATTTATTCACTCAAAGTTGTTTTTAAAACAATATTGCTATTATTTTATTCAATATTCTCTTGGTTCTGCTCATTTTGCTCTTTGTTTTACTTTGCGACTCTTTCCATGCTTTTCTAAAATCATTGAGCTCATCATTTCTTATAGCACAGTTGTATTCTATTGCAATCATATACCACAACTTCTACAGCCATTCTCCAGTTCATTTCCTATTCACATTCAAAGTTATAATTGCTATTTGTGAATTTCCTTCCATCTTATTTTTACTCACTTTTTCCTTCTCAGCCGCTCTTTTTACCCCATCTCTGTTTAAAAGGATAGGTGTTGCCTCAGACAGACTGAGACCTGCGAAAGACCTCAACTTAAAAAGGCCAAGGTCTCTCACTTGTAACAACAATGTTGCTTGCCACTACTGGCTATGGAAGGCCAATAACACCAGCACAGAGGAGGGCTGATAGCACAGGTTCTTTGATCTGCTTTTCTAAGGAAAACAACTTTAAGGGGTTTAGAATCTCACTTCAATCCAACATACATGTATCATTCACTTAGTTCAGGGGGAAAAGTCAGCACCCTGAACCTCAGAGCAAATACAAACAAAAATTACAAGTATACATTATATAAACAGAGCAAAATAACACGAATTAACAGACTGACTTCTAGCTGTCTGACCAAGTGTATTGGCAATCAAAATGGGCTCTTAGCACTTAGTTCAACCAAGTGCCCTTGAAGAGTTTGTCCTTTATTTCCTTGATTAAATTAGGAGTCTTTGATGATCTCCTTGCCTCAAAGGAAAGCCTAGTTTACATAGGTCTGAGTGACATGTTTGTGACATCAGAGGCTTTTGGAACACATGGGTTTAAGTCACATCTTTGTGACAATTTTAGGTCACGTGAGTGAGTTGCATGCGTAACTCACCCTTGACCCTGAAAAGATATAAAACCAGGGGTTGGCTTTCCTTTTTCGGAGCTATGAACCACAGCTGTGGTGGCGCGCATGACTCTGGACCAACCCTTGTTATAAGCTCCCGGGCTGAACTTAGATGTTGGTAACTATGAATTGTATTTGGTCTGTCTGTCAATGTTTGTAATTTGTTTGTATTCACTCTGAAGTTCAGGGTGCTGGCTTTCTCCCCTGAACTAAGTGAATGGTATTTGTATACGGGATTAAAGTGAGATTGTCAACCCCTTAACATTGCTTTCCTTAGTAAAGCAAATCAAAAGAACCTGGGCTTTTGCGTGAGTTGGTTGTTGTTGATTTTACACCCCCCACAGGAGCTGCTAGCCAGATTGTTAAAACACCAAGACGTTACATACATAGTTACCAGAGAGAGAAGCACCAACATTTGGGTTTTTCAAAGCTGGGGAGGTGCTCCTTAATGGTTACCCAGAGTCTCCACACCAACACTCTTCCAATAAGTGAGCCCCAAACAAAATGCTAACCTCAGAGTATATATAACTTTTTTCAAGGCCCAAAGCCTTCATACCTCTCCAGGGCTTCACATCTCTTGTGACCTAATTAGCAAAAGGATATGGGCCTTCCTACAAACAAAGGCAAGACTCAATCAAAGTCACTTGGTTGCCTCAGTGCTAAGCTCTCCCAAAAGGAAAAAAAATAGTAAAAAGTCTCACTTTGCTTGCCCTTACATCACTGTATCTGGGCCCATCTCCAATCTTCCCAATCTATGTCTTTCCACTGTAACAGATGGCTCAGGAGGAGAGAGAGAGGCTAGTGACTTTGCACAGACCTGCTTGCAAGTCATGGCATCACCTTTCTGATGTCATTGGTCCTCTTGGAGAAAGAAAGAAAAATAATAATCTGTGAGTAGTAGTAGTAGCTGCCCCATTGGGGATCCAACTGGCCCATTCCAGTTAGGTAATTCTGCTCCTTCCCTCCTTCCTTCCTTCCTTCCCTCCTTCCCTCTTTCCTTCCTTCTTCCTTTACTCCCTCCCTCCCTTCCTTCCTCCCTTCCTCCATCCTTTTCCTTTTCTTGCTCCTCTCCTTCTGTCCACATAGGGAATCACACCCATATGTTTGGTGCTCTGCCCGAAGGAACATAAATTCTGATTGCTGAAACCTCCTAAGATATCTTGGGGGTTTACAGCTAGATTCTTTTTTAAGGACTATACCTTAAACCCAAATCACTCTGGCTCTCACTGATAGGCCTACAATAGGTGCCAGCCCAAGCCTTTGTTTGGGCTTTGATGGCTCGGAGAGATTGTTTCTGTTTTGGTGAGAAACCCTGAGGGTCTTCCCCTGCATGACTGAATTTTTTTGACAAGGTAAAAGAAGCCATTTTCCCCTCATTCCTTAATCACTGAATGGGCATTGCCTCAGATAAACTGATACCCCGGAATGACCTTAGCTTAAAAAGGCCAAGATCTCCCATTACATCCAGGGCCATCTACAGTCTTTCTGATCTGTATCCTGCCACTGGACCCAGATGACTCAAGAGGACAGAGTGAGGCTGGTGCCTTGGCACATCCCTGCTTCATTTAAATCCAATTCATCTGCAAGTGATAACATCACTTCCTTGATGCCCTAGTTCTCTTTGGGAATGAAGGACAACCAGCAATCTCTGTTACCTTATTTTTCTCCCCTACTTTTTTATTCTTTATTTCACCCTTCCCTCTAAAAGTCCCTTACTTATCTATTTGCTCCACCCTTCTAATCTTAATCAATACGCCCTTCTAAAAGTCCTTTCACCACCCTATCCCCCAGTTCTCTCACCTCCCTAGAAGTTCAGAAGACTTCTAAACCTCTTCAGATATCTACCTCTTCAACCGAGATGACAGTAAGATTTCCAATATTACCTAGCCCTCCACCCTCCACTGCTTCCTCTGTATTAGTTCTTTTCACATCCTGTTTTTATAATTTCTCCTTTTAACCTTTTCCTACCCAATTTTTTTTGATTCATTTCATCACACACAACTCAGCCCCAACATTTCTTTCTAACTACCTTAGCACTAATAAGTTTTAAGAATACCATTTCTAATAATCATTACTAATAATTACTAATATTGATAGCATTTTAATATATAAGTAAATAGTTTGACCTTAATTAGTGCCTTATAATAAGTATTTAATTATTTCCTTGTATTTCTTCTGGATCTTTTATATAGAATTTTCCATCGTGTTCTGAACTTTTTGTTACAAATACCAAAAAGTTTTTCAGTTCATCAAATGTCCATTTTTTTCATTCAGGATCATACTCAACTTTATTGGAGAAGTTATTCTTGGATGAAACCACAGTTCCTTTGCCCTTCAAAATATAGTGTTCCAAGACCTATGGTCTTGTAAGGTAGAAGCTGCTAGGTCTTGTGAAAACCTGACTGCTTTTCTGCAATATTTATTTATTTTTTCTTGTTCTTTGTGATATTTTTTCTTTAACCTAAGAATTTGGAAACTTGGCTGTAGCATTCCTGTAAGTTTTCTTCCTAGGATCTCTTTCAGGTAGTGATAAGTGGATTCTTCCTATTTCTACTTTACTTTCTTGTTCTAGAACTTCAGGGGAATTTTCCTTAATAATTTCTTGTAATATTGTACGCAGATTCTTTTTTGATCACAACTTTCAGATAGACCAACAATTCTCATATTGTCTCTCCTCAATCTGTTCACCAGATCAGTTGTTTTCCTAATGAGATGTTTCAATTTTTTTTTTAGTTTTATTATATGTTGGTGTCTTATAACATCATTCAGTACCACTTGTCCAATTCTAGTTGTCAAGGAATTATTTTCTTCCTTAACATTTTGTTCCTTTTATTCCTAATAGGTTAAACTTTTTTCATAATTTTCTTGGATTTCATTTTTTTTCCAATTTTTCCTCATTCCTGCTCATTTGATTTTCGATTTCATTTTTATGTTCTTCCAAGATTTCTTTTTGGGCTTGTGACTGTTTGGCATTACTCTTTAGGGTAGGGGTGGTTTTGCTTTTTAGCCTCACTATCTTTCTTTGAATATGAACCCAGATCTTCTTTTACACCAAAGTAGGTCTCAACAGTTGGGTTCTTTTTCCTTAGCTTACTCATTTTTTTAAAACGTGTCTTTTTATTTTTAGCAGTGTAATATTCTTATTATCAAGCTTTAATACCAAGTTATGGGTAATGTTGTCCTAGGCCTCAGGTCCTTCTTACTGTTGTTTTCTGAATTCTGTCCAGGGACTCAATCTCAGGGACTCCTCTTTTCCTCCCCTAAGCCCCAGCCACATTGTCTGAAAAATGTTCTTGCTCCCTGAAGTACCACACTCACCAGGCTTGTGCTGGATCCTCCTTATCAACAGTCATAGCCTGGGATCACATTTGGTCTGTACTGCTATGCCTGGCTTCAGGAAACAGCAGGGGGTCCTACAATCTTCCCTCACTCAGCATCTGCTATTCCTTACATGAAAGTTTCTGAGATAAAATTTCCTGAGGTGAAAGTTCCTGAGGCAGTGAAGTAAAAGTTCCTAAAGTGAAATTTCTTGAGGTCTGAATAATTCGAAAGTTGAGGTAAAATTTCTTGAAGCTTACTCTGCTTCCCTCAGGGACAGCAGGTGTTTACACTTCACCCAAACTAAACCTCAGTCCCTGGAATCTTCTCTGAGGTGCTCTCAAAATATCTTAGGAAGAAAAGTCCTTTATCCCTTTATTTTTGCTGCTCTACGTTCATTTTGTGGTGATTTTCAGTTGGTGGAGGAAATCTGCAGAGCCTGGAAATTTCTGACGTATTCTGCCACCTTCCCAGAATGTATTTCCCAGCAAGTGTTTTAATATTTTAAATACTGCTTTAGAAGATGGTGGCATGAAAAAAGGGAATTGCTCTCCCCAAATCCCTCCAAACAACTGTAAAAATGACTCTAGACAAATTCTAGAGCTACAGAACCCATGAAATGATAGACTGAAACAAGTCTCCAGCCCAAAAGGGCCTGGACGGTCACTCGAAAGGGTCTATCCCACCAAGCTGGTAGCAGAGCACAGCCCAGCATTACCCATGCCAGGACAGACCAGGCTGGAGCAGACCAAATGAAGCAGGACTCAGGGTGCTGAATCACTGGCCTCTATGGCGATCAGACTTCCCAACCCACAAACACCAAAGAAAATTTAGCAGATCAGGGGGAAAACTGTTGGACCTGCATGAGAAAAGGACATGGTCCAGCCCAAGCATCAGGGCAGTGGAGGTGGCTGCAGCAGCAGCAGTGGGAGCAGTAGCAGTAGTGGCTGCTTCCACAGCTTCAGGCCCACAGACAGTGCAGGGAATCAAGTGGTTTGTCAGAGCGGGAATGCAGGGATCCCTTTGCTGGTGCTAAGGCAGGAGTCTCTTGCTTTGCCCTGTTTGGATCTGGGTCACAGTCCTGGTTGGCAATCCTTAGGAGAGCAGGAGTGCTGGTGTGGCACAGCTTGTGGTGGCTGTGGAGAGGGAGTGCTCCTGGTAGTTACATAGCAGAAAGAAGTGCTTGCACTCACAGACCAGAGCACAGACCAGGAGGGGAGTATCATACCACCTTAGAATAGAAGTAGCTCTGAAGACAGCAGCGCAAAACCTCTGAAGCTTGGGACAGAGCACTTTCTGCTCTGAAAGCAGCCATACCCTGACAAAGAGCTCAAAAGTCAAGTAATTGCCTGGGCAAATGAGCAGACAGCATAAAAGGACTCACACTACAGAATTTTACTTTGGTGACAAAGAAGATCAAAACATAAAGCCAGAAGAAATCAACAAAGTCAAACATCCTGCATCAAAAGCCCCTAAGAAAAATATGAATTGGTCTCAGGCCATAGAAAAGCTCAAAAAGGATTTAGAAAATCAAGTAAGAAAAGTAGATGAAAAATTGGGAAGAGAAATGAGAGTGATGCAAGAAAATCATGAAAAGTGAGTCAACAGCTTTCTAAAGGAGACACAAAAAATAAAGAAGAAAAAAATACCTTAAAAAGAGACTAACCCAAATGGGAAAAGAGCTCCAAAAAGCCAATGAGGAGAAGAATGCTTTAAACGGCAGAATTTGCCAAATGGAAAAGGGGTTCCAAAAGACCACTCAAGAAAATACTGCCTTAAAAATTAGAACGGAGCGAGTGGAAGCTAGTGACTTTATGAGAAACCAAGAAATTATAAAACAGAACCAAAAGAATGAAAAAAATGGAAGACAATGTGAAAGATCTCATTGGAAAAACCACTGACCAGGAGAATAGATCCAGGGGAGATAATTTAAAAAGTCCTGGACTACCTGAAAGCCATGATCAAAAAAAGAGCCTAGATATCATCTTTCAAGAAATTATCAAGGAAAACTTCCCTGATATTCTAGAACCAGAGGGGAAAATAGAAATTGAAAGAATCTGCCAATCACCTCCTGAAAAAGATCCCAAAAAGAAAACTCCTAGAAATATTGTCACCAAATTCCAGAGTTCTCAGATCAAGGAAAAAATTCTGCAAGCAGCCAGAAAGAAACAATTTGAGTATTGTGGAAACACAATCAGGATAACACAAGATCTAGCAGCTTCTACGTTAAGGGACTGAAGGGCTTGGAATATGATATTCCAGAGGTCAAAGGATCTAGGATTAAAACCAAGAATCCCCTACCCGGCAAAACTGAGTACAGTACTTTGGGGGGAAAATAGAATTTCAATGAAATAGAGGACTTTCAAGTATTCTTGATGAAAAAAATCAGAGCCTGAATAGAAAATTTTACTTTCAAATACAAGTCAAGAGAAGCATAAAAAGGTAAACAGGAAAGAGAAGTCATACTTACTACTACTACATACTACTACTTACACTTACTACTACTTACACATACTACTACTACATACTACTACTACATATATATATACATATACATATATATATACATATATATATATATATATATATATATATATATATATATATATATATATATGTATATATATATACAGAGACAGAGACAGAGATAGAAGGCACAGAGTGAGTTGGATATGAAGGGATGATATCTAAAAAAATAAAATTAAGGGGTTAGAGAGGAATATATTAGGAGAAAGGGAAAGGGAGAGATAGAATGGGGTAAGTTATGTCACATAAAAGTGGCAAAAGCTATTATAATGGAAGGGAAGAGGGGGTAGGTAAAAGGGAATGAGTGAACCTTGTTCTCATCGGATTTGGTTTAAGGAGAGAATAACATACACATTCAACTGGGTATCTTACCGTACAGGAAAGTAGGGGGAAGGGGAGAAGAGGGGTGGGGAGGATAGAAGAGAGCGCAGAAAGGGGGAGGAGGTAGTCAAAAGCAAACACTTTTGAAAAGGGACAGCGTCAATGGGGAAAATTGAATAAAGGAGGACAGTATAGGATTCAGGTAAATATTTCTTTCACAACATGACTATTATGGAAGTGTTTTGCATAATGATACATGTATAGCCTATACTGAATTGCTTGCCTTCTCAAAGAGGGTGGGTGGGGAGGGAAAAAGAGAGAGAATTTGGAACTTAAAGTTCTCAAAACAAACATTAAAAATATTCTTTTAAGAACAACTTTCAGCAAATAAGTAATTTTGACTATTATAAATACCCAAATTAACTGCAAAGGACATATGAAGATGCTGTCTGCATCCAGAGAAAGAACTGATAAATGGAAGTATGTATAGCATCATTTTACATATATGCATACATATTTGTGTCTAATGATAGCCATCTCTAGGGCAGGGGCGGGGAAAGAAGAAAAAATGAAATTTAAAAGAAAACTTTATTATAAAAGAAACAGCAAGTTGTATATAGTAGATTTGCAGTTTCACATGCAATATCTTTTCTTATTATTATTATTATACTATATTATAGAAATGGTTTAGTCTTCAAACTAAAAATGAAATAAAACTTTAAAAAAGAAGTTAGTTTGATCCTTGGATAATACGTAGTGCCCCTTTTTATTCCCATTTTGTCTATAACTCTCTGATTTCTAACCCAGAATCACTTGACATATGCCCTTTACAAGATTCTAGGATGTAGAGCTAGAAAGAATCATCTAGTCTACATTTATTTTATAGATAAAAAATGACCTCAGGGCAGACCAGAGTTGCCAGAAGTGATGATAGAGGAAAATAACTTACCATGCTATTTTGCTTAAGCTCAGACCTGAGTTGCCAGTTCCTTCTTTGCTCATGTTCCTTGTACTTTGCTAATTCTTTAAGTTTTATTGATGTAGCAGAACAGTTAACTATTGGCTATGTGCATTTGACTAAATTCAATAACCCTTTCCAAGTATCAGCATGTTTTGCTCTAGATCTATGACCAAAGTTTCCTAAATGTCTTCAGTATTTATCTCCCTTTCTCAGTTTAAGAATTTGACTTATCACCTGGTATCCACCTCTGATGTAGAGTTCATCCTTTCCCCAAGTCTAGTCATCACCCTTTACCATGAGGTTGTCCAAGTTCCTCTAGACTCAGACTAGGCTTTAATTTATTTTCATTAGTACTATTAGGTTGTTTTAAAACTGGGTTGACATCTAGTTTAACATCTAAGCTCTGCCACTTACTAGCTGTGACAAGTAATGTAACCTCTCTGGGTTTCAGTTTCCTCACCTCTAGAGTGATATAGTTGGACTAGATCACTTTTAAGGTCTTCTCAATGTCTAAATCGTCAATGTCATTATCTATGACTATTCTGAGATTCTCAAAAGCTAGAAGGTATTTCCTAGTTACAGCAGAAAATAACAAAACTGACAAAATATGACACTTTTCACTTTCCTAGCTCATGCTGACACTGCCTCCTTCCCCCATATTTCTTAACCTTCCCCAACTCTGCCTTGTACCATAGTCTTAACAGCAACTATCTTGGCTTACATAAGTCTATCCTTTCTCCCAGCTTTCCTAAGATATTCAGTCACTTGATTCCTCTTCCCCACTATTATTTCCTGTTGGAATTTTTTTTAATTCACTAAAGAATTCAGTCACCTTCTGTTCCAGCTTTTCATGTTCCAAAGGAGCGTCAAGGCAAGAAGAACACAACCATGGGAAGCTCTATCATTCATCTCCTTTTCTCTTGATCTTTCACCAAGAGTTAAAAAGTTGAATTGAGGAGGTTGTGAAAGCACTTGGCTAGGTCTAGGTAGAGGAAATGAAATAATTTCAAGAAAACCCAAAGTTTGTATTGCCTGGTCGAATGGATTTTTAAACATTAAAATAGGGAGAGACAAAGTTGGAGAAGAACCCTCCATAATTTCTTTCCCTCTGTGACCTTAGCCTACATTCCCCCAACCCTGCTCACACATTCTGCACATAGAACTCAGCCATCTGCTGCACTGATTGTTAGGTCATTCTCTTGGAATGATAGCAGATTTTTAAAAAATGAGTAAACATCTCTAAGCAAAGTGTCTTGGGGAAATGGCTGAATTAGAGGGAGGAGAGTTAGAGCTACCAGGAAGATGACTTTCATTCTTACACTGTGAAAGAGAATGAACTAAGGAACTGGTTGTCAAAAACAACATGCTGTTGGGGAGGGAGGGGGAAAGGAAATGGGATCTCAGTGGTTACTATTGTTCTTTTTACTTCTGGGAACTAGGGTCATAAGGAGCTGCCTTGAATGTGATCCCAAATACTTTAAAGATGTGATTTGGCTACTGGAGGACCTGGTGCCCCAAAACATTCCTGCAAGAACTGCTTTCCTTGATCGGCAGCTCCAGGAGCTGAGGGACGTAAGCACCAAGGTCCACCAGGGGAAGAAGAGGCTGCGAGTGTTGGGTGAGGGATGCCTGGGGCAATGATGGGTGTGAGGCATCAGAGGTGTAAATGATAGGTTTGGGGGGTGGGGAAGAACATCAAATATCTGGGTCTTCCATATCTCATCAAAGGTATGGTCACCACCCCACTTCCTTTCTTTCCCCCAGATGTTCGCCAAGCTATCAACGTGAGAGAATGGTTGAAGGAGAAGCTCAAGAACCTAAAACAGAAGCCATGGAAAGGTGTGGTGGGAGGGAAAGAGAAAGCCATGAAAAGGTGAGATGGGATTGGATAAAGGTTGAAGGCATGATCTCTTATCTTTCTTCAGGGGTCTTCATCTTCCAGGGTCAGCTTCTTCAACTTCGTCAGAACCTTGAGTCACATCTGACTGAGACTTTGAAGGCCTTCTCTGATCTTGGTATGGGAGTGGTTAGTTGAGAAGCCCTAAAACAATTGGAACTTGGTTGGGAGTCATTGGAAGAGCTCTTTGTGGGAAGGAAGAATGAGTTTCACCTTTCATGATTCAGACCTAGCTAGAATGAAAATTGAGGGAAAGAAATGTGGGGTCCCTGCAAAAAGAAAGAAAACATGTACCTATTATAGAATAACCTATTATATTTCTCCTACAGCTTGTTCTGAAGACTGCAGTAAGTACAAACACATCCAGAATACCAAAGTACCCTGCATTCTCCCCATCATATTTCCTTCCCTAAGCCCTGCTTTGCATCCCACCCTGATCAAGATCCAAGGTCTTATCTCCTTTGGGCTCATGATTTTATGAGGTGATTCTCCATGAAAACAGGTCCTTATCAAAGTTTGCTGAAGTCATTCCCATAGTCCTTTACAGTAGTCACCCCCTGAATTGGTGGTTTTCCCTACCAGAAACCCTTAATAGAACTGAATGTTCACTTTTCCTGTCACAACCTGAGTTCCCACAGAGGTCACCATAGCCTATACCTTCATTCATCATGCCTACTAGGAGACCCATGCAGAACCTCTCCCTACTCACTTTTTCTCCTCAGTGATGACTGAGGGTCCTGTTCTTGACTGTTGGAACTGTCTACGAATTACTACACCATGCTTCAAAGGAGAGCTTTGTGGCGGTATCAGGGGATAGTAATAAGGGACTTGGGTGATAGAAGGATTATGAAAACTGGGTGGTTTGAAAATAAGAAGGCAGATAAAAAAAGGCCGGGAAAGGTTGGAGTGATGGAAGCATCTGAGTATTGGAAGAGTTTTACATTGACAAATGGAAGAACTATGGGGCAGTGGGAGGCTGATGAAATTGCGAAGCAGTGCTGTAGGCATCTCGGATTTTGGGAGCCAAACAACTTGGGTCAGGGCCTAAGGGTGAGAGTAAGGGGAAAAAAACAGGAAAAGGGGATATAGTCATTGGTAGCCAGGGGAGGGGTGATTTTTTGAGGGAAATGGCAGAGAAACTTAAAGGGGAACCATAGAGATATTTTGTCTTTCTCCCCCTCAAGATGATGACCCAAAGACAGCTGAGCAACGAGGAATTGCATTGTTTCTAACATTGATGGTGGAGGCAGTGGGATTGGGATCTATTGCTTCTCTGTGAGTCTTACCACTTTATTGACCTAACAACCACTGAGGGAGGGCTTCATATGAGAAAACATAAAGTTAGAAGGCTAAGGATAGGATGCCTGAGAAAAGGTAATAATATTTGAAATAGTTTGATTTCATTAGGGGGAGCATCCAAACAAAAGAAGGTATTGTTTAAAGGAAGAAAATCACTGTTGTTCAATGGGGAATATGTCCCCTTTCCACTGTAGGTATTATTTTTGCATCACTCACCGGAAGAAGATGAAGGTTAAGCTAGAAGAACTGAAGGAAATTGCAAATACATCGGTGGAACAGAAGAGAAGGGAGAAAGGGAGGAAATAGGGTAGCAAAAAAAAATAAATTCATAAGAAATATGGAAGTCTCATCTAATTCTATGTGGGGTGAATGTATACTCTTATGGTTGAATGGGAATTGTGAAAAGACAAATCCTTGCTCTGTAACTGAAGCTCAAGTATGGTAAGATAGACCAAGCTGAGTGCTGATTGTGTGTATAATTTTTGTTCAGTGATTTCAGTCATACCCAACTCTGCATGACCTCATTTGGGGTTTTCTTGGCAAAGATATTGGAGTGGCTCATTGTACAAATGAGGAACTGAGGCAAATAGGATTAAGTGATTTGCCCAGTGATTTACTAGCTGCACAGCCAGGCATTAAGTGTCTGAGGCCAGATTTGAACTCAGAAAGATGAGTCTTCGTGACTCCAGTCCTAGCACTCTATCCACTGCTCCATCTAGCTGCCCTGTATAATACATAGCCCTGCGTTTTTCTGGAATAATGTGTCTGGCGCAGTGGCTAGACTACTGAAAGACCTGAATTCAAATCCTGACTCAGACACCTAATTAGTTGTGTGATCCTAGGCAAGTCACTTAACCTTTCTCGAAATTTCTTCACCTATAAAATGGGAATAATAGCTCCTACTTCACAGAATTGTTATGAGGATCATATGAGATACCATATAATGCTTTGCAAACCTTAAGGAGCTATATAAATGCTAGCCATTGTTATATTGTTGCTCAGTCTGAGATCTAGGATACAAATGCATCATAACGCATCTAGTCATTAAGGATTCCAGGGTTTAACTGTGACCTTTATATGTTATTATGTCTTCTGCTCAAGCTGAGACATGATTGGTTAAGCAGAAATAAAACACTGAGGAGTAACTGGCCCACTGGAAAAGATGTTTCAAATTCCATGATCCCTACAATGATCCACAGTTTCTACATCCCTTTCGTGCACAGGTAAGTATAGTAAATGTATTTGTGGTTTACAGTTTGTGGTTGCTTGGAGCTTCTTTCTTTATTAGGGATAATCTAAAGTGCCTGAAAAAAATGTTTGTGTCAAAAGGACAATTTTCATATGATAACCACAAGAGAGACAAGCTCCTAAGTGTTTGGTGGAAGAAATGTGCTCTTCCTGTATCTTTGGGCATTCAGTGATTCTTTGCAGAAATTTATACGCATTTTTAGCTGAGGGAAGGTAGGGAGAAATGTAGTATTAAAGGATGCCATGGTCACCACTTCCCCTTCTATGACTGATTATTTATAGGACTACAAGGCAATACTCTGGGGATGTCTTGAAAGATCGTTAGAAGAGAGAAGATACTGCAGTGGATGGAACACTTGATTTGTAATAAGATCTGGGTTTAAATTCTACTTCAGACACTGGGAAGAAAGGAGAAAATATTGATTATGTACCTACCATGTGCTAAGCATTCTTTTAAGAGCTTTACAAATATCACGACCACCATGTGAGGTGGCTACTACTATTATCCCATTTTATAAATTAGGCATATAAAGCAGACAGAGGTTAAGTGACTTATTCAGATTCACACAGATATTAAGTATCTGAGGCCAGATTTGAACATAGTTGGTCTTGACTGCAGGCCCTCCTAGGACTCTGTTCACTATACCACTTAGCTGACCATGGGTAAGTCACTTGACTTCTCTGTGCCTCAGTTTCTCATCTGTAAAATGAAGGGATTAGACTTCATGACCTATGAGGACTCTTTTGAATCATAAAATCTGTGATCCTACATCCCCTTTCTTCTTTGTCATTTCAGGCAGGCAAGAAAGAGAAATGCACACAAGAAAAGAAAGGGGAAAGAATCACAGTGTTCTCTGGATACCAGGCTTCCCACACATGGAACAGCCAATTAATTGAGTCACTTAACCTCCATGTTTCTTGTCTGTAAACTGAAAGTGTTGTACTAGGGGCACCTAGGGTGCACAGTGTGTAGCGCACTGGCCTTGGAGTCAGGAGGACCTGAGCTCAAATTCGGCCTCAGACACTTGACACACTTACTAGCTGTGTGACCTTGGGCAAGTCACTTAACCCCAATTGCCCTACCTTCCCCCCTCCATAAAAAAAAAAAGTGTTGTATTAGATGGCCTCTGAGGTCCATTACAGCACTGGATCTAGCATGTCATGATCTTATATGAAATAACTGCCTCCCTGTTCCCTAAAGAAGGGAGCAAGACCACTCACTCACTTACCTCAGAAGAAGAATAATTGCAATGTGTATATTTAGGAAGCATGAATAGAGGAAAGCAAATGTATATAATTGGCTTTTTCTGACAGACCTAGCTTCTGATGAGCAGGATATGGGCCGGCTGGTCTAGTGGTGGGAGAAGGACAAGCCCAGTTGGGATTTGACCTCATTTGTCATACTCCCTTTCCCATTTTCCCCACTATCAACTGCAGAGAATCATGTGAGTGGCTGACTATTTTTTTTAATTTATTTTTTAATTGACATCGATTTTTTTTCTCTCACACCTCACTTCACTTTAAAAATAAAAAAAAGAAAAACAAGCTGTTGGTAACAAATATGCATAGTCAAGCAAAATAAGTCACTATACTGACCACTTAAAATATATGTATGATTATGGGTCTTCAATCTATTACCTCTCTGTTAGGAGGTGGGGAATATCCTTCATTAATGATCCTCTGAAATTATGATTGGTCATTGCACTGATCAGAGTTTTTAAACCTTTCAAAGTAATTCATTTGTAAAATATAACTATAAATGTTTCTTGTAGTTCTGTTAGTATCAATTTGCATCAGTTCATACAAGTCTTCCTAATTTTCTCTGAAACCTTCTCTTTTGTCATTTTAAGTACACAGTCACATTCCATTCATTCATATATCATATATTTTCCAGTAATTCCTGGATTTAATGGGAAGTGGCTTGGCTTTTAAAGGAGTCACTATCCAGAGACAAATTCATTGGTTTCTTTGAATAGTGGATGGAGTGAGGCTAAAATGGCCACATTCAATGGCCAAAAAAAGATAGCCTAAAATATAGAATGGAGATGATAAGGATAGGTCCTTTAGTTTGTTTTTCAATTTCCAAATAATTTCTGCAACTCCCTTTCTGTAAGAGAAGACATTTCTCCCTATACTCTAGGTTACTATGGTAACCTCCTATTGCGGAGGTATATAAGATGTTGGCTGAGGGGCAGACTTGCTGATGATGCCAGCCAAGAATGAAGATCCCTTCAGAGCAAATCCTTCTAAAATTACCAATATGTCTGCATAGTATAGGCACCAGACCTGCTATTTCATTGGTATAGGTTCCTTCCACCAATGTTAGGCTGATATGTTTTCCACAACTTAAAGCACTGGAGAGCTAATTGACTCTCCAAGAAGCATCAGCAGCAATACTTGAAAACAATAAACGTTTATTACGTGCCTACTATGTGTCAGGAACAGTGCTAAGTGCTGAAGGACACCTGTGGTTGGTTAGAGGGTAAGATCTGGATGATGATCCAGTAAAGGAAATTGAAATGGAGCCATCAAATATGTAGGAGGAGAAACAGGAAAGAACAGTATCCAGAAAAAGACATCAGCTGAGAGACTAGCAGTATGGGGTGGGAGGACCATAGTATGTTTGAGAAAGGATGAAAAGAAGAGTCTCCGCGGAAAGTAAGATAGTAAGCTGATGAGGGTAATGGGGTTACCTAGCAGCAGCGAGGGTGCAGATCAAATTATGTAACATAAATTTGTAAAGGACCTAGCCAGAATTAGCACTTGTTTTTCTCCATCTTTGTTCAGCAGCACTTATGCTAGAGAAGGGTGGCAGTGAATGGCAGGATTAACCCAAGGATGAGACTTGGCAGGGAATAATCAGGGCAACAGAAAACAATGACCAGAATTTTGATGTTTCAAAAATGGCTCTCTATCCACAATACCACACTCCTCATTTCCACTTAACACTAACAGAAGTAAAATGAATGAATGAATAAATATATAAGGGAAATTCAATTAAAAATAACAAAAAAAAACTCAAGGAAAAAAGCGTCTGAGAGTTAAATTACTAAGACGTATGCAAGATTTATATAAATACAAAAAACCACAACTGAAATAAAGAAAAACAATTAGAAAACTGTTCACTGATCATGTTGAGTTGTACAAATATAATAAAAAATGATATTACCTAAATTAATTTAGAGTTAGCAATAAATCAATTAAATTGTAAGGGAGACATTTTGAAGAAGGAAACAAAGCAATAATAAAGTTAATTTGAAGGAACGAAAGAACTAAAATTTCACGGGAAACAGAAAACTACCAATGAAGGGGTCATAGGATTATCAGACCTCAAACTATGATATAAAACAAATGTCATTAAAAACTAATTGCAACTAGTTGTAAGAGAAACAGGTAAGTCACTTAAATCACTGCAAGAGAAAAGAAAACTAAAAACGACAATAATAATTGGTGGCTCGATGTCTGAGAAACCCAAGAGAAGCCAAGTGGCACAGTGGATAGAGCACTGGGCCTGGGCTCAGGAGCTCAAATCCAGCCCCAGATATTTACTAATCTCTATTTCTGGGCAAGTCATTTAACCTCCCATTGATTCAATTTCCTCCCCTATAAAATGAAGATGATAACAGGACACACCTTCCAGGGTTGTTGTGAGGATCAAACAAGGTAATATTTGTAAAGTACTTTAGCACGGTAGCTATCATATAACGGTCACTACATAAATGCTTATTCCCTTTTTTCCCATATTCAAATAGATACATATATTTATGTTACTAATGCGCTCTCCATAATTAAAAAATATTTATATTCATGTCATCTCCCCCTATAACATGTAAGCTACTTGAGGCCAGAGGCTATTTCATTGTTGTCTTTTTATCCCCAGAATCTGCCTCAGTGTCTGACATATGATGGGTGTTTAATGAGTGCTTGGTGACTGAATGATCTAAGTCCTAGCTATAAATGGCAGATCTGAACTTCTTGAAGAGCATCCTCTGGGCCACTATCCATATAAGCTGCACCTAGGGATAAAATAAAACAGTAGCAGACATATCATAAATCATTCACATTTCCCTACATCTCTGGGTATTTCTACAGAAAAACTATGGTGGGTATTATTTGAGAGAGGCTATGGCTCTGGTAAAGAAGACCGTGGATTAACTAAATAACCTTTGAACTTCATTATATCCTTACAGTTATTTACCCTCTTTTTGTGTATCGATTCCACAGAACTAGCACTGAAGAACTAGGACCAAAGAGGTTCATATTTAATGCCACCTTTCCCACCCATCACCAATATACAATAAGGACTCTTGAGGACAGAAATTCTCGCTTTCATCTTTGTATTCTCAGTGCCTTTCACAAAGTACATGATTAATAAAAGTTTGTTGAACTGAATTCTAAAGACCAAGCAAAGCCCCAACCCCTATCCAAATCACTAACAGACCCTTTTCCACACCATGTTTTTTAAAGTGATGCTGTGAATGATAGGAATGAACTGGGCTTTTGAAAAAAATAAGGGCATGAAAACTGTAGGCTGGACATCACTTTTGCTTCCCTTTTAAGGTGAATGGTTTTAACAAGATGCCTACTGATCAAAACAAGATGTATAAAACTACAAGGCTACAGGAAAGTAAAATAATAGTCTGTCTGGTTTTTACTTAAGGGAACCTTAAAGATAAGAATCAAAGATCATCTATCACATGAATTTTATTGATAGAAGAAATATAATATAATAAGAACTAATACCATATGACAATAAGAACACACACATTATGATAATAATAAACGTGTGTGTGGTTCTCTTTAACTGGATCAAATACCTTTCTCTCATCCCATCTTTGGACTACTGGAAAACTGAAGGACTCTTACACAATTTTCTTGTGGTTCTGGATTCTCCTTGGAGTGGCACAGGTCACATATTCCTTCAGGGTTGCAAAACCAGTTACAACTCCTAATAACATTACTTTACAATTCAAGCCTTGAGCTTTGCCTTTATAAACAGAAAGATGTTTGCTTCTGTGACTATGTGTGTATGTGTGTATCTTTTAACACAACACTAGGGAGATTCTGTTTTCATCCAATTAAATCATGGGTTGATCTACAAGAAAAGGTCCTGTGATAATTCTATGTCTTTCAAGCATAAACATGATGTAAAGTTAATTGATTATCATTTTTATTCAAACTTGAATTAACATAAAGTACAATGATGCTATATGTAAAGATTTCCTCCTAACATTCTGCTTTACAAAAAGCTAATTTATACCAATGAAGAAATGACAGCCTTTTTAGTATTAAACTGATTATATTGCAGGAGCCAGTGCACAAACCACTGTGCTGATGTCACCTTTATATGGAGTTTAATTCTAACATTCATCAGAAAATATAAATTATTAGTTATAGGTGAATTGTTTCTCTGTGATGACCTGGGACTGTACAGATGGTGGTAGGGCTTATCATGACCCTTGAGCCCCTACAGCCGGAAAGCTTACAGTCCTCTTGTGGTCTCCCATAGCAAATAGGCATGCAAGCTCAGATTAAATGAGCAAAAACAGAATAATTACATTTCTGCCATGTAGAATTTTTAAGTGCCAATAAAATCTATTAAAAAGGAGATAACAATAAGAGTTTTTACTAGTTGTATGACCTTCAGCAAGTAAGTTGATATTAAGGGGGCCTCAGTTTTGTCTATAAGATCTATAAAATGGATTAAAGAGTACCTACCTCACAGTATTGTTGTCTTACTGTGTGGATCAAATGAGGAAATGTATGGCAAGAGCTTTACTCACTACCTAGAAATCAGCTTCTTGTTTTTTAAAAAAAAATAGTTCTACTACTATTATTACTAGTGATCCTTCATCTTTACGTGCCTCTTACGCAACAGGATTTTGTTGCCGTCGATGCTGTTTTCCTCTAGTTCACCAGGTTTAGATCTTGATAAAAAGGAAATTAGAAAAGTTCAAACCAGTAGCCTGAAAGTGATTCGATGAATAAAAGAAAAATATCAGAATATAATAACGACAATTTCAAGTCCAGCACCTCAGGCAGAAGTGCCTAGCCTCAATCTTCAAGTTCAAGATTTGAAATTACTTAGTATCATTAGAATCCGTGGGGTAAATTGAGCCTTGACGTACTTTTTTGACTCATATGTTGTTCATCCCTCATTTTAGAAGAAGACCAGTGAAATCACCAGCATGGGGTAGTGTCGTGACTTACAGATGAATTGGATTTAAGTGAAGCAAAGTTACACAAAGTCGTCATCCTCCCTTTCTCTTCTAGAGTCATCAAAGTCTAGTGGCAAGACAAAAATCAGGATGACTAATGATGTCCTGGGATGCAGCAGATGAACTTGGCGTCTTCGACGTCTGATGAAGCTCTAAGCGCTCCACAGCACCTTCTTCGGCTGCCTTCATTACCAGTTGGGGGAAAAATTTTCATCTGCCCGTTCCACAAGGGGATGTCTTCACATGAAGATTAAGCAACATAATAATTCCAACTAGAGAAGGCCTTGAAAAGGCAATTTCCCTCCCCATCATTCCCACCATTGACATCCGCTTGAAGAATAAAATGTACTGTTTGATGAAGTGGTATTTCATGATTTCTACTAAAATTAATTACAAGTATTGTTGGTTCAGATTTAAAAATTCATTTTTTTCTTCTTTCATCTATATCTATTACCTTATATTGCAAACCCCAAGCCAGATTTTCTCTGTGAAAAACACAAGGGCAACATTTAGTCTTCTATTATTTTTTTGAGTGGGTACCAATGTTTGTGTCTTCACTACAACACCCAAATAGTTTTGCAAAGGAAAAGGGAAATAGTGGTGCGGAATTGAGAATTTAAGTCAATGCTAAACATTTAAGAGTCTTTCATTGGCCACAGTTTGGACTGCGCAGAATAGGGTGGGTAAAAGGACAGATCCATCATCATAACTGAGAAAATAACTCAGATCCAGAGTTGTAGCATATATTGTCAACAGCATCATCCTCATATGTGAAGGATCACTCACGTATATTGTTTATGCTTATTTATAACATATTGTGCATTTAAAAGGTAGAGCAATGACTGGAAAAGGCACAGGCATTCATAAATAATAATCTACATATGATGTGTAAAACTTTGTGACATGCTTTATATGAATTTCACCTCTAATCTCTGCAACACCCATATGAAGTAAATATTACAGGTATGATTCTAACCACTTTACAGATGAGGAAACTGAGGCTCAGAGAGATTGAGTGATGTCTGCAAATATCATGTTGCACTCAGATTTTCTCTACTCTAAACCCAACAGTGTTTCCACGAAATCATGTTGTGATCAATAAAGACTTAATACAAATCAGATAGTAAACGGATGACTTTGAAACATGATTTTTTTTTCAGGAAATGAGGTTTGATTTAGTACCTCCCTGGTACTATCACAGTGCACAATAAAGTCTAACGTGGTAAATTCTGTGCTTATGTTATGTTATTTGTGCTTATGTTATTTGCTCCCAGAAACTGGGTTTTTCTCTGTTGATTTTTACTTCATTTCTTCTTTAATCCATTCAGGATAATCATGTATGTATGTATGCATGTATGTATACCTACATGTTTATATATTTCTAGATACTATATATATGTACACATACATATAATGTGTACATGTCTTTTTTTATTAAAAACGACTATTGGAATGCAGAATTTGAGCTCAATATTTAAAATAATAGTGCAGGAAAAAAAGTAGATATTCCTACTAGCATCCTGAACAGAGATCTTTTTGTACTAATAGATTATAAGTAATTTTCATGTGGCTTTTTTTAACCTTTGTATTTTCCACCACTGTGCATCACATAGTATGCACTTAATGAATTTTCTTTTAATGAATGAATGCATATTATTTATCCCCAAAAGTGTAAGTAATAAGGGCATCTGTTGTAAGAATAATATTTGTAAAATGCTTTGCAAAATTTAAAGCTATATAAATGCTAGCTAGCTATCATTTCATGAACTTAAAAGGTTTTATTGAAATGGTTTGCATAATTGGATGTTGCAGACAAAATGATATGCATTTTAGATAAGAAATGGAGAACAAAGAAGCTATTCTTTGTTTTAGCTTTTTTAGTACCATCTTCATAGAGGTAGATGATAAATTGAAAGAGATTTTATATATATATATACATATGTGTATATATATATATATATGTATATATACATCTACGCACACACATATATACATATATATCCTCAACTATATTTCAATGTAAATGAAAATTTAAAAAAATATTTCTACAACGTTCCTGAATTTTTCACTATGTATATTCTCATGTGGCACAAAGTAGTGAAAATTCTTTGCTCAAAATTATATAATCTTCAATATCTAAGACTTTCAATAGTACCACACATGGAAAATAGTGTAGTTTGCTGCCAACAGGTTGTCTTCAAAGAATCTGCACACCCCAGTTTATTTTTTCCAATGTTCCACAAAAGAAGAATAAATGGAGTAGTAAATAGAATTAGCTAAAAGACACACATACGCAAATATTTATCTATCTATCTACACAAAGATATATGCATACAGATAAATATCACATGTTTTTTTCGATCTTTATATTGTTTTGTAGTTGTTTAATAAAATAAAACTCAAGTGGGAAAGTGACTTAATTCATTTCTGGTAAGAGGACGAAGAAGAAATGGTGAGGATGTGAGAAGACAAGGTGGAAAAAAGAGAAGTATTTTAAGTGCTTGATAAAAAAGTGTATTTATACATATTGCATATATGTGTGAGTATATGAGTAGCAGCTATCTGGAAACAGTTAACTGGGGTAGGGGGGGAACGTTTTCAGCATTTGTCTTACAGGTCTCATTTCCAAGATATAGAGAGTATTATAAAAGTCTTAGTGCAGTTTTAAGCTAAAAATCACATGTGAATATATAGTATATTGCATATATGTATGTGTATGTATATGCTTTATGTGTGCATGCCATGTGTAACACACTATAGATTCATACATAGTGTGTAACAAATTGTATGCGTATACATGATATATTGCATAATCTATATGCAAATTGTATTATAATGATATATAATTATATGTATACATACATATATGAAATGTTATGGGTACATATAGTATGTAAATATAATATATTTGTTCATCATATACTTATATTGTCAGCAAACTTGAAAGTACATATACATATATATGCATATATAGGAATATCTTTAAATGTATTTTAATCTGGTCCTTGAAATTAATTTACTTTTGCACATTTACCTGTCAGCAAAATGTCACTTATTTCTCTTAAACAAACTTCTTTATTAAAAATCTGAGATCTTTTGAAATACTTCACGAAATTGAATGAAATGTTATTATGACAAAGGTTTAAAGTGAAAAACGTTAATTTCAATACCACCCTTTCTTTTATTCAAATATATGGCTTTTGTTCTGGCATTGAAAAATCTTTAGCATTAATCTCTGCGATTTAAAGAATAATATTATACAACACAGCTCAAAAAGAATTGGATATGCTGCAGAACTATTTACAAAGAGAATATATCCACAAGCTATTATAATGTCATGCATTGGTGCACTTGTCTGCCTATGCAATATTTTCCTGAATGTTCAATGGTGCATATCAAGTTAACAACCACAATTTATTATCTAATGGATTGTGTGATTAATGAGATATCTCATATTTTAATCAGCCATAGATTTGTTCTCAATGAAATCTGCTTGCCTCAAGCACAATGTGGTCATAGATTTTTAAACTTTTTAACATGGTGTTCCCGTATCTTGTCTTTCATTTACATCTTTTAAGAGACTTAATCACACCATTTATGAATAAAATTAAGGAATGGTTTCTTGATTTTTCCCTTTTGTTAAAAGTGTGCAAATTCAACTCTGAAGGATTGAGTTGAGTGACAAAATAATAGAGGTTTCCAATTCTATACAATGTTCTAGTTGTGGAACTCTGGTTGTTGAGGGAAGAAAGCAAGATTTGGAATTAGAAGACCTGGGTTTAAATCTCAACTCTGTGAATTCACTATCCATGTGACATTCAGTCAATCATGTGATCACTCTAGGTCTCAATTTCTTCTTTTGTAAAATGAGACAGAATATTAGATTTCTTAGAATACTTCCAGATCTCAATCTAGTGATAATGGAATAATAAGATTAATGATGTACAGTTGAAAGAGGCATCTAGTGCAACCCTCTCATTTTATAGATGAAAAAAATATTGGGAAACAAAGACGTTAACTAATTTTCTCAAGTTTACAAGTAGCAGAACTGAGGTAAATTCCATCGTATCTCTTTGCTAGATTTTTTCAAATATTCACAGGAATGTATATGAACATTTTTCTTTAGTAACTGTTGAAACAGTACGTGCTTCTACTAAAATAGTCAAATGCTGGTGTTATTATATCAAATACAATAACAAGAAAGCGCAATGTAAGCAGGCATGGTGCTATTGTATTTTAGCTTCTTTTGATCAATGGTTCCCACATGCAAGATAACTGGCCTTGGTTAGGTATGCATACTGTGGCCATGAAGAGATCAAATTCCCTTTTCCTTCCCATTCCTTTATTTCTTTTCATCTAAATCATTAAAATAATTTACGAGTCTCCCTGACTTTAATTTCTCTCCTCTATGATTCATTTTATATTCCACTGCAAAGATGAATTTTTTAAAGCATAGTTCTAATTGTGTCATTTATTTTTTTTTGAAAACCCAGTTCACTCATCACAACAGAATAAAGTTCAAATGCCTTACCCTGGTATTTGTGATACTGCTTGATTTGATACCAACTTTCCTTTTCAATTACCATTAATTTCTTTTTTATTTTATATTCCTTTTCAACTTTTTAAAATTTATTTATTTATTTTTAGTCTTCAGCATTCACTTCCATATGATTTTGAGTTCCACATTTTTCCCCATCTCTTCCCTCCTCTCACCTTAAGGCACTGTGTAATTTGATATAAGCTCTACATATACATTCATATTGAACCTATTTGCACATTAGTCACATTGTAAAGAAGAATTAGACCCAATGGGAGAAACCACAAGAAAGAAGAAACAAACAAAAGAAGAAGAGAAGAGGAGAGAAGAGAGAGAGAGAGAGAGAGAGAGAGAGAGAGAGAGAGAGAGAGAGAGGGAGAGAGAGAAAGAGACGGAGAGACAGACAGACACAGAGAGACACAGAGAGAGAGACAGAGACAGAAAGAGAGTAAATAATATGCTTCAAACTGCATTCAGATTCCATAGTTCTTTTTCTGGATGTGGACAGCATTTTCCATCATTAGTCCTTTTGAGTTGTCTTGGATCATTGCGTTGATAAGAAGAGATGTCTATCAAAGTTAGTCATCACACATTGTTGCTGTTACTGTATATAATGTTCTCCTGGTTCTGTTCACTTCACTAAGCATCAGTTCATTCAAGTCTTTCTAGGTTTTTCTGAAGTCTGCATGCTCCTCATGTCTTACAACACAATAGTATTCTATTACATTTATATACTACAGTTTGGCCATTCCCCAACTGATGAGTATCCCCTCAATTTCAAATTCTTTGCCACCACAAAAAGGGCTGCTATAAACATTTTTGTACATGTGGATCCTTTTCCCATTTTTATTATCTCTTTGGGATACAGATCTAGAAGTGACTACCATTAATTTCTTCAGCCACTTAATGTTACAGGAAAACTAAATGACTTAATGTTGCTTGTTCTCTCACACCTTACATTTTCTTGTCTGTTCATTTTCTTCTCTTTCTCTCCACCTACAATGCTTTCACTTTTCTCTCAACGTGATGAATGTGATTCATACTTCAAGAATCAGTTAGAATATTATCATTCCCAATGGGAAATGAATGTCCCCACATTTGAATTCTTTGAGGTTAGGAAATTTTTACATATAAACTAATATTATAAGTGCCTATATCTTGTTTCCTTTGTTATACTATAAACTCTTTGAAAGAAGAAATAGTCTTATTAAGTTTAGTATTCCTTACAGCACATAGCTTATAATAGGTGCTCAATCAACACTTGTATTATGAATGTATACAATATATGTACATATATTCATCGAACACCTATATTTATTTATATGTCATATATCATATTCTAAGACACTGAGCTAATTGACCATTTTAATGGTGCTGAAAAATACTATTTCACTAAGTGATTATATGATTTGAAAATATCTTCTGAATATGTGTCCTACCCTCAGACAGTGGAATTGCATTCAAAAACATGTCTACATATGTGTCTACACATACACACACTCACAAATGGAACTGTTAATGAAGTACTCCTCTGATACCATTTCATGGGATGGAAATAAACTTAGTTTCTCAAAGTCTGTGACAGTGATAACCAAAAGACAAACTCTTTCAAATCCAACAAAGCTGAGAAAACTTCATGTACAAAGTGGTCCTTCTGCTGAGTCTTGAAGGAATTCAGCAATTCAAAGAGGCAGAAGTGAGATGGGAATACACTCCAGACATATAGGATAACCAGTGCCAAAGAACAGAGATGGTAGATTCAACATTTCATGCATAGAAATACAAGTAGGTTAGTATGGCTGGATAGAAGACCGGAAGAAAATATTGGAAACATTATGTAACATGATCAGATCTAAGCTTTAGAAAAATCATTTTGGCAGTCAAGCGGAGGATGCATTAGAATATGGAAAGGCTTGAGGTGAGAAGAACAAATAAGAGGCTATTAAAATAGTTCAGGCAAAAGGTGGCGAGGGCCTAGATTAGATTAGTGGTCTTGTGAGTTGAAAGAAAGGAATATATATGAAAGATGTTTGGATATAAATGTTAAGATGTGGCAAGTGATTTTTTAAATGCAATGAGAGAGAGAAAAGTTTGGAATTACAGGTCAAGAAACAGACTAGGGCTGGAGATACAAATTTGAGCATTATCTACATAATGATGATAATCAAATCCATGGGGACCGACAGCACCAAATAAGGTAGTATAGAAGGAAAAGAGAAAAGGTTTCAGGGATTACTACTTCTGACAGTATTCGAACCTAGGTCTCTTGACTCCATATTTACAGGTGATTTATCTTTCAAGTCATACAGTTTCCCATTTTTTGTTTGTTTGATTTTTTGTTTTTTTGCTGACAAACTGCAGATCCTTCATATTTAATATGAAAGCAGGGCTGAAGATTTTAAGGGGTAAGGAACACAAGTAGTATTACTTCCCGTGCTTAGGGAACATATATTATGCCCCAATTGCCTAAGAGCTTTGGGCCAGGCCCACGAAATGGTTACCACTAAATATGGTGTCTCCTGATTGTGTTGTACATTGCTTAAGAACCTCTATTTGTTTCCTGTACTTTCAGGATTTCCTCTTTTCAAAACTTTTATCATTTTCCATTTCCCAATGCTTTCTTGTTTATGTCTTTGTCACATTTTATCAGTAACTTTTATGAAATGCTTTAAGAATGGGAATTTTGGTGATAAATCAACTCTAAATAGTGTTTAACATTATTGTTCACTTCTTCTTCTTTAAGAAAAAGACCTCTTCGAAGTCAACAATACTACTGTAATCTGTTTGCTTCTCTTCAAATCATCTTCATCTATTGTCAGTAAGCATACAGACACACACACACACACACACACACAGAGGCACCCATGCACCTACACATGCACACAAACTCAAATATACAAATATAAAAAGACCCATTTATTTCATAAAGTGTCTTTGAGGGATATGGTCAGAGAAGCACTCTGATTTACCATTCACTTTGAAACCAACCTGGCTCTATTTTCTAACTCTATCCCCAACAGAGTAAACAAATTTAACTTATGGCTGATGGGTACTTTCTATTGTTTGAGATCAAATGTCCCATATTAGATCATACACATAGTGTGAATGCGCTCCAGAATCTTCATGCAATTGTTGACCTGCAGGGACTACCACAGAAATAAGATGATCTTGTAGGCTCAAGATGACTTGTTTCATTTCCTAAGATTTAGATGTTCGGGGGTAAAACGAGGGAAAAATCCTGAAGAAGATGCATATACTCCCTCGCACACTCCCACCCCCTCCCCCCCACACACACACCATTTAATCTGAATTCTAAGGTTGTGGGTAGTTCAAACAGCTAATAAAGAAAATAGAAAGAATACAATTTGCAGCACTTTTGAAAATGAAAAAAAGCAACTTTACAAATAGCTTTGGCTTTATATCTAGCCAAGTAAGTAGCAAGGCAGAGGCAGATAATAATGTGATTACTTTGGTAATGATATGCATTAGATACATTATGGCAAACAATAACACTCCCTACTGAATGCAGTCAATCCAGTTATTGATTTTTCTTAATGCTAAAAGCACTCCTCCAAAACTGGAAAGAGATATCCTTTATTTATTCTCTTTCCCTCTCTGTCTCCATCTCCATAGATCCTTTGAAGCAGAGTAGTATACCAAGATAATGGAGTAATGTATATCTAATCTGACACCTACTGGGCCAGGCTAATGTTTTAGATAAAAACTGCTTGGATCACTGCTGTTTGTGGTGGGAGAGGGGAGAGAATACAAAATCTATCTGAACTTTTCTTTCATTTTTGTTGGAGTTTCTTTTATAAACCTTTTCTGCAGACCAAGCATATTTGTTTTTCAAATCAGCCTTGCAACATATTGATTATAGGCTGGGCCGAGCTGAAGGGTTACATTAATGTCCTTCTTTCTACCGAATATATGTTTAATCTATCCACGTTTTCGATAAACTGACATTGTAACAACCTCAACTCAGGTCCCTTTATTTTTTTTAACTCAGCTCTCTGAATCCACTCTCAACATCCACCTTAACCTTAACCCCCTTCCCCACTTCCACATTCTTCATACAATTCCAGGAAATACAAAGGTTCAGATCCATATCAAAACAAACATTTTAATAAATGTAGAAAGAAATAACAATGGATCTTTGTCTTTTGCTTTCCAGGGTTGTAGGTTATTATACTTTTTTTTTCCTTCTAGCTTCCCTAACTGCCATTTCCAGCAGACACTGCTAGCTAAATAATTAAACAAAGAGAATAGAATGAAGCTCTAAGTTCCTTGTATGACTGAAACACCACGAAAATCAAAGTTTTGCGTGAACAATTTGGCTGATGCCCGATACTCATTTTTGCTCATTCATCTCAAGTTCCTCTTTTTTCCTTTTACTTAAGTACTTCTAGATAAAATTTTTTTAAAATGTCTTCTAGTCATTTTCACTTGGAAAATGTTCAATTAGACTCCTCCTGGTAGAGTCTCCGAAAAAGAATATCTAAAGCAATGGACCCAGGGAGAGTACACAGCAGTTCAATCACCTCAATGCCCTCTTCAAATTAGTCAACAGAAATAGTATGTACATTTCTAATGTACTCTTCCATACACAAAGACTGAAAAGTTAACATATGAAAGTAATTCAGTTCTATTTTCCCCAGAATATAAAACAGAAATTAATCTCAAGGTTAGTTAAATCAACTAGAATTATTTTACCTGCTTAATTTAAAATGCTTTAATCACAATTTTTGAAATTTGGCAAAAATGTTATTTTTTTCCTTAGCTTATAGCCATTTAAATGAGGAAAATAAAATAGCTGATCTTATAGAGAAAAATCAAACAATGGAAATTAATTATTCAGTTTGACTAACTTGATTTAGTCTCAGTTGAGATGGTTGCTTCCAAATTTAAATAAGAAAATATAAAATTGTATGCCCTTAGAAAGAAAAGCAATAGAGACTAGGATGGCTGCCTAAAAAATGTGTGTATGTATATAGAGGTGAGGTGAAGGAGGCGGACAGTGTGAAGGCAGCTCAGATTTCATACTTCTACTCCAGTATTCCAGCTACCTATAAAAAGCAGCAGATCATATAAGAATCGAGAAATCCAAGGAGCGACTATGGTAAGTCATTTCTTTCACCTCTGAATTATATATATTCAGACAGAAACCTAAGAACAGTAATAGGAAAGGTGGCTCACCAGAAAAGTCAGCACTAATACTTGGGCAAACAAGTCCATAGCTTCCCAGCATACCAGAAACTGTCCAGACACAATTTTCAGGCAACCATTTTAGCTGGACTTTTAAAACATGAACGGGAAAGTCCTAAGCACCAACCAGCTAGACAGGTCTGAAAGTAATGTCTTGAATGTATACATATATATACACACATGTACATATATACATACATACACATGTACACACATGTATACACATACATATACATGATACATATTTATATTTTTAAAAATCTAAATTTAATTTAAAACAATATAAACGGCCAGAAATGCAGTACAAATTGTGATAATTCAAGAAAGAAGAATGCATTGGAACAAATCTAAAATATCAATCTCCTACCTTCTAGAAATGCTTTGGTATAGCTCTAGCACTGACCATAGCAATACTATCTTATAATAAAACAAAGATTTTAAAAGTCAATATCTTCAATGAGCTTGTAAAGTAGAGGGGCCTACTTAGACAGAAATTTTGGAAAACACTTTTTGAGTTTAATAGCATGAACTGAACTATTAAACCAGGGCTTCTTAACTTTTTGGTTCATAGACTCTTCAGACTATTGTTTTGGAATGTATAAAATAAAATGCATGGGGTTGCAATGTAAAATAATTGTGCTGAAATATAATTATCAAAATATTATAAGTTCTTAGTTCACAAGAGTCCCTTTGAAATCTAAAAAAGGTCCCCATTGGGGTCTATGGACTGCTGGTGAAGAACATTTTGTAACAGACTCATTATAACAAATTTAATAATTGAAAAAAAACTGGTTTCATCTGTATCTATGATGAATGAACTTATTCTCAGGCAATACTTGACAGAATATAAAAACATTTCAAGACTTGCATGATATACACTGTCTTCATTATCATGTTAAGAACCTCAGGAGGAAAAGTGGGTGTCCCCAAGGACAGTCATCAAGTAATTCAAGTAAGCCCAATAGCAAAAAAAGTAGCTTGAGAAAATTATTAAAGAACTACAGAATATATTGGGAGACTGAACAAGTATATAGTTAGTATGAGCAGAAAATTTCAAAAAAACCTTGCATAGTATATTTGATGACAAAAAGGGAGAGAAAAACCAAACACATGTGGAATGAATTTTGAAAATAAAATTAGAAGGATGTATAAAATTTCTGGTTGTCTACATGAATAAAAGAAGTCCAACATAGCAGAAGAGCAAATTGTATCAATCTCAAAAGATAAAACATACATAATTAACATAACAAATGACTCAATAGATACATCAGAGGAGATGATTGAAATTTTAGCTTCTCTGAAAACCTAGAAAGCAGTAGGTCTGTAAAATACGCATTATTGTTGTGGTTACATTACATTTATTTTTTTTTAAATCTTCTCAATTACAGGTAAACAAATTTTTAACATCCTTTTTTAAAAAATTGGGTTCCATATTCTTTTTCTCTCTCTCTACCCTATTCTCTCCTTGAGAAGGCAAGAAATTTGATATAGATTATATATGAGTAGTTATATTTCCATTTTAACCATATTGCAAAAGAAAACACAGAACAAAAAAAGTCCACAAAAAAGAATAATGAAGAAAGTAAATAAAAACGTGCTTCAATCTATAGTCAGACTTCATTACTTCTTTCTCTGAAGGTGGATTGCATTTTTCTTGATGATTGTACAATATTGCTGTTACTGTGGATAATGTTTACCTGGTTATACTCATTTCGCTTTGCATCAGTACATATAAGTCTTCCCTAGTCTACTTAAAATAATCTGCTCGTCATTTCTTATAGCACAAAAGTATTTCATCAAAAGCACATAAAATAACTTCTTCAGCCATCCCCCAATTGATGGGCATCCCCTCAATTTCCAATTCTTTCCCATCACAAAAAAGACTACAATAAATAGCTTTGTACATGTAGGTCCTTTTACTCTTTTATCTCTTTGTAGTACAGACTTAGAAGGGGGATTACTGGGTCAAAGGGTATTCAGAATTTTATATCCCTTTGACCTTAGTTCCAAATCACTCCCCAGAATGGTTGGATCAGTTCACAACTCCACCACAAATGCATTCGTGTCCCAACTTTTCCAAAACTCTCCAAAACTATCATTTTCCTTTTCTGTCATATTAGCCAGTCTGGTATGTATGAGCTGATACCTGAGAGTTGTTTTAATTTAATCAATAGTGATTTAGACTATTTTATTTGGATATAGATAGCAATGATTCTTTCTTCTGAAAACTGTCTATCCATATCCTTTGATCATTTACCAATTGGAGAATGACATATTTTTATAAATTTGACCCCATTCTCTATATATTTCAGAAATGAGGCCTTTATCAGAGACACTGGCTGTAAAAATTGTTTCCCAGCTTTCTGCTTCCCTTCTAATCTTGGTTGCAATGGCTTTATTTGTGCAAAAACTTTTAAATTTAATATAGTCAAAATTATCCTTTTTGCGTTTTAGAATGCTCTCTATCTCTTGGTTGGTAATAAATTGTTTCCTTCCCATAGTTCTGACAGGTAAACTATTCATTGCTCTCCTAATTTGCTTATGTTCTCACCCTTTATGTCTAAATCATATAACCATTTTGACCTTATCTTGGTATAGGAGATGTGAGATGTTGGTCTGTGCTTAGTTTCTACCACACTATCTTCCAGTTTCCCAAGCAATATCGAAAGGTTGGATCTTTGAGTTTATCAAACACTAAATGACTATTGTTATTTGCTATTATCTGTCTCTTCCACTGATCTCTGATTACACTCTATTTCTTAACCAATACCAAATTGTTTTGATGACTACTGATGTGTAATACAGTTTGAGATCTGGTTCTTCTAAACCATCTTCCTTCTCATTTTTTTCATTGATTCTCTTGATATTCTTTCCCTTATGCTCTGCTAAATTAATTTTGTTATTTTTTCTAGCTCTATAAAATAATGTTTTGGTACTTTGATAGGTATGATACAGAATAAGTGAATTGATTTAGGTATAATTGTCATTTTTATGATATTGTCTCAGCCTACACTTGAGCAATTAATATTTCTCCAATTGTTTAGTTCTTATCTTATTTGTGTGAAAAGCATTTTATAATTGTGTTCATATAGCTCATGGGTTTATCTTGGAACGTATGCTCTCAAGTATTTTATGTTGTCTGCAGTTACTTTAAATTAAATTAAATTCTCTGCATGTTGTTGGTGATATGTAAAAATGTGCTTGCAGTGGTGTGAATATATGATGAAGCAATTGACACAAAAATAAAAAGACATGGGGCTAAGGGAGTCATATAGTCAAGCTATAGACTGATTTTAATGGAGTTACTGACAGTATTTTATACAGGTTAATTGCTGAGTCATCCAGACTTCAAAGAAGAGTACAACAAAGCATTGGTTAAGTTTTTCATCTCCTTGTTCCTAGGAGTGAGACACTATTTTCCCTCAAATCTAACCAAATTGAAACATTTATGTTCTCTTGCATATAGATAACCAGACTGAAACATTTCTGTCATCTCCCATGTGGGTAATAACTACAAAGGCAGGTTTTCTTTGCCAAGTCTTCTTATCCTAAAACTGGCCTTGCCATGAATAGACCCATTTTCAATTGACCCTGACTTGCAGAGGTCTAAGAGGCCTAAACAGGATATAGCTGGCTCCCCACATAAAAATGCTGATGACTTTTAAGGGTTTGTTTTATATCCAGCCACTTTGTTAACATTATTAATTTTTCAACTAGTTTTTCAACTGATTGGCCAAGTACACTATCATATCATCTGCAAAGAGTTATGGTTCTATTTCCTCATTGCTTATTCGAAATACTTCAGTTTCTTATTTCTTTTGTCATTGCTTTAGCTAGAAAAATGAATGGTGGTCATAATAATGGACATCCTTCACCCCTGATCTTATTGGGAAGGCATCTAGATTGTCCCAATTAAAAATAATGCTTGCTGATAATTTTAGATACTACTTATCATTTTAAGGAAAGATCCCTTTATACCTATGCTTTCTAGGTTTTTCTAATAGGAATGAGTGTTACATTTTATCAAAAAAAAAAAAAAGCTTTTTCTATACCTATTGAGATAATCATATGATTCTGGTTGTTTTGTTATTGATATGTTCAATAATGCTGAAAGTTTTCCTATTATGGAATCATCCCTGTATTCTTGGTATATATCCCACGTGGTGATGGTGTTGGTGTGTAAGACCTTTGTGATATATCGCTATAATCTTCTTGCTAGATTTTATTTAAATTTTTAAAACAATATTCATTATGGAAATTGGTTTATAGTTTTCTATCCCTGCTTTTGCTCTTTCTAGTTTAGGTGTCAGCAACACATTTGTATTGTAAAAGGAATTTGGTAAGATTCTTTCTTTGCCTCTTTTTTCAGAGTTTATATGATATTGGAATTAATTGCTCTTTAAAGATTTTTACAGAATTTACTTTTGAATCCATCTGGTCCTGAAGATTTTTTCTTACGGAGCTCATTGATTACTTCTTCAATTTATTTTTCTAAAACAGAATTATTTTAATTATTCTGCTTCCTCCTCTGTTAATCCGGGCAATGTATATATTTGTAAATATACATACATTTCACTTAAACTGTTATTGACGTATAACTGAGCAAAATAATAGCTCCTAATAATTTCTACGACTTCATTTTCACTGGTGGTGAAATCATCCTCTTCATTTTTATACTGTAGTTTGATTTTCTTCTTTCTTTTTTCCAATCACATTAACCAATGGTTTGTTTCATTTTAAAAAATGAATTAGCTCCTAGTTTTCTTTATTAGTTTAATGGTTTTCTTACTTTCTTTTTTGTTCATCTTTTTGATTTTCAGGTTTTCCAATTTGTTATTAAACTGGGAATTTTTAATTTGTAATTTTTCTATTTTTTTAGTTACATGCCCAATTTGTTGACCTCCTCATTCTTTATTTCATTGATGTGAAAAGTTAAAGATACAAATTTTCCCCTAAATACTGCTTTGACTACATCCCATAAATTTCGATATGTTGTCTCATTATTGTCATTCTCTTTGATTAAATTATTGATTGTTTTTATAATTTGTTGCTTGATCCACTAATTTTTTTATCTTTTTTTTTGACCCACTCATTCTTTAGGATGAGATTATTTAGTTTTCAATTAACTGTTAATCTGTTCCCATGGTTCTTTATCAAATGTATTTATGATCTAAAAAAGATACATTTACTATATCTGCTTTTCCGTGTTTAGTTATGAGATTTTTAATGCATTAATATATGATTAATTTTTGTGAAGTTTCCTTACACCACTGAGAAAAAAGGTACACTCCTTTCTATTACCAATTTTATCCAGAAATCTATTATATAAAAGTTTTCTAAAATTCTATTCATCCTCTTAATTTCTTTCTTGTTTTTTTTATGATTATACTTTTCTAGTTCTGGGAGGGAAAAGTTGAGTTCCTCCACTTACATAGTTTTATTTGTCTGTTTTCTGGTCTAACCCATTTAACTTTTTCTTTAAGAATTTGGATGCCATGTCATCTGATATATGCATGTTTTGTATAGTCTTTAGTACATTTTAGCAAAATGTAGTTTTTCTCATTCTTTCTTTTGATTAGGTTTATTTTTGTTTCTCTTCTGTCTGAAATTATGATTGCTACCCCTGTCTTTTTTACTTCAGCTGAAACATATTAGATTCTACTCCAACCCTTTATTTTAATTCTTTGTGTGTTTTTCTGTTTCAAATGTGTCTCTTGTAAACAACATATGTTTGGTTTCTGGTTTTTAACTCATTCTGATGTCTGCTTGCATTTTATGAGTGAGCTCATTTCATTCATATTCATAGTTATGATTACTATGTATTTCCCTCCATTGTACTTTCTTCTGTTTCTTCCTATCTCTTTCAATATTGTCCCTCCTCAAAAGTCTATTTTACTTCTCTCCACTGCCTCCCTTAATCTGCCCTCTCATTTATCATTCTACCTTTTTATTATCCCCTTTCCCTCCTATTTCCCTATAGAGTAAGTTACATTTCTATACATAGCTGAATGAGTATATGTATTCTTCTCTCTTTGAACCAGTTCCAACTAGAGTGAGGTTTAAGCATTTCCCACCCCACTCCCAATTTTCCCCTCCATCATAAAAGCTTTTCATTGCACACCTCTTTTATTTGACAAAAAATATGCCCATTCTACCACTCCCTTCCCCCTTCTTCCAGTGCATCTCTCTTTCTAATCCCTTCTTTTTTTAGATGATTTCAACATAATTGACTCACATCCATGCCCTCTGTCTATGTAAATGCCTTTTAACTGCCCTAATAATGATAAAATTTGTAGGAGTTACATATATCACCTTCCCATATGGGAACGTAAACAGTTTAACTTTATTGAATCACTTACAATTACTCCTTCATGTTTACTTTTTCTGCTTCTCTTGAGCCTTCTTTTTGAATACCAAATTTTCTATTCAGCTCTGGCTTTGTATTACACTCATTTCCTTTCCCAATTTTTTTTCTCTACCATTTTTATCTTTCTTCAACTCTTGCAGGAATTCTTCTTGTACTTGGGTCCAATTACCATTTTTGAGGTTGTTTTTTACCTTTTTGGGGGGGGAGTTATAGCTGTTTTCACATTGTTTTCTTCTGAATTTCTGTCTTGGTTTAAACTGTCATTATAATAGCTTTTTATCTTCAATTTTGTTGTTGTTGTTTTCCCATTTTCCCAGACTATTTCTTTGATTTTGAGCTGAGCTCTACTCACCTGAAGTGGGGAGGCATTGTTTTATGTTTCACACTTTTTTTGTGGTGCTGTTTTCAGAGTTAGTACTGTGGGTCTGTAAATTTTTGGTGCTTCCAGGGTTTTGTGATCCTGGCAGATGTATGGTCATTTCTCTCCTAGCCTGTAATCTGGTCTTTACCAAGGAAGGGCTCCTTATCCCCTGCAGTTGCTCACACTAGCACTTGTCTCTGGTTTGCTACTGTGATCCAGGTCCACGGTCCCTTGTAACTGTCCACTAGCACTTCTTTCTGCCCTGAGACTGTGACCTAGAACTGAATATGGCCAATAGAGTTGCCAATCATTGCCAGCTATACCCAGGGCCTGCAAAGATTCCCCTGTAATCTCTTTCTGAATAGTACTCTGACCCCTTTACTGTCTCTGGGCTGAGAGGTCTTGAAGCTGCTGTGGCTGCCACTGAATGTATGGGCTCTGGAGGTGATCAGTGGATTCTTTCTATTTCTATCTTACTCTCTGGATCTCTCTGATATCAGGGTGGTTTTGCTTGGTATTTTTTTTCAATATGATGTCGAGTCCCTTTTTGATCAGGGCTTCAGGTAGTCCAATAATTCTTAAGTTGTCTCTCCTTGGTCTCTTTTCCAGGTTATTTGGGGTTTTTTTTGTTTTTTTCTGTTCAGATATTTAACATTTTCTTTTTTTTCCATTCTCTTGATTTTGTTTTACTGTTTCTTATTGTTTCATGGAGTTATTAGCTTCCATTTGCACAGTTAAGGAAATGTTTTTTTCAGCAAGCTTTTGGACCTCCTTTTCATTTGGCCAATTCTGTTTTTAAAGGAGTTCTTTAGTTTGGTGAATTTTTATGCCTCTTTTTTTTCATTTGGCCAATTCTGGCTTTAAAGGTATTATTTTCCTTAGGTTTTTGTGCCTCTCTTACTATGTATTTTTTTTAATATTTTCTTTCATCACTCTCATTTCTTTTCTCAATTGTTCCTCTACTGCTCTTATTTGATTTTTGAAATCTTTTTTGAGCTCTTCCAGGAATTCTTTTTGGGGTTATGACAAATTCACATTTTTTGAGGCATTGCATGACGTTATTGTCTTCTTAGTTTTTATCTTATCTTCCCTATCATCATAGTAACTTTTTGTGATGATGGTGGGTTTGTGTATGTGTTTGCTCATTTTTCCAGTCTATTCCTTGACTTTTAACATTATGTTAAAGTTGGGCTCTGCTCCTAGGGTGCAGGGAGCACTGTCTCAAGCTGCAGACCTTGCTTACTGCTATTTTCATATCTAGCTCTAGGAGTCTATAAGTTTTCAATACTTCCAAGG